>NC_051862.1:166576630-166944130 GCF_015732765.1 Culex quinquefasciatus | reverse complement strand
TGATTGTCGAGCTTAAGTATGATACCTAAACTACACTCAAGTGATTTAAATTTTTTTAATCCTAGATGGCGGCCAATATGGTGGTGACGAAATATTGAAAAATGCATATTATTGTTTAATAAGCAATCAACTATTCAAATTTGACTAAAATGGGGTCGCAGAACTCGAATTTGATGTTTAAAACAAGTCTGCGAACAAAAAAAGGGCAAAGCACTTAATGTTTTAGCAAAAACTTAAACATCAACTGATCCAAAATGTTTCAAAACAAGTCACTTCAGCAGCAAAAAATATGTCACGCTTGAGCTTGAGCATAGCCTTCTACTTTGTTTACAGCTGTTTGTAGTGTTGTGTTTACAGCTGTAGTGTAGTTGTAGTAGTGAGGAGCAATGGGGAGCTTTCAAAAATCACGTTACGCATTCTGTCTTTTCAGCACCCAGATCATGAGTTAGCGCGATTTTACGAAAAAAAAAGTTTTGAAAAACTTACTTTTTGCGTTTCTCTTTGTTTCGTAGTCCGTATCTGTCGCGGGTGACCATGAACGGCCATGATCGACGACGACCAACTTTTACAAAACTTTTTTTTCGTAAAATCGCGATAACTCATGATGTTTACAAGCAAACCCCTTATGTTTGTATATCAAAATTTTTGTAACTGTCTGCTCTACAACTTTGTAGAACATTGCTACACTCTACAAAATAACCCTGCAAAGTTAGAAAAAACACGAAATTTGCAAATGAAAATTTTGTTCTAAATGAAAAAATGACCCTTCTGGGACAATGTAGATTCGAAAAGAACATTAAATTTCCCTTAAAATGACATGTTCCAATTTTTTTTTAACAGTCGAGTAACGGGAGAATTTTTAAAACTTTTATAGGGGACCATCCATAAACCACGTGGACACTTTTTTGGGAATTTGTTACTCCCCCCCCCCCCTTGTGGACAATTGTTCATACAAAAAAAAAACTTTTTTGTATGGATCGTGGACAATGGCCAAGAGGGGTCGGGGCAACTGCTGTGTGAATTGGCGGAGGATTACCCTTATCCGAAGTCCCATACAAACCTTCGGATAATCGAACTTTGGATTATCGAAAGTTCGGATAATCGAGGCTTCGAATAATCGAGTCTGGAATGTTATACAAAATTTGTCATCAAAAACAATTTAAAAAAGCTTGCTTGTGAAGAAAAGTCTTCAACTTAAAGTTGGCTTGATAGCGCATTTCTGAAAATACTGTTTTAAAAAAGCTGAGATTTTTTTAAATATTTTCGGGTAAGAAACATTGCAGATTGGCCTATTCATTCCAGAGAACTGTATTCAAAAATTAAATTGAATTTTTAAACAATAAAATGATTTTGATGAGCATTTCCCGAAAAGCACACAGTTATATTTTAACTCTATCCATAATTAAAAAAATTATTTCAAATTCACAGCAAACATTTGAAACGAACTTTTTTACCTTTTTGATGAGCGTACAATTCTATATAAAAGTATCTTTTGCACTAAATTTATTTCCCAATCCGGTTTGGAGCATAAAATGTTCAGCGATTTTCCACGCTCCATATAAAAAAAGATTTGTTTTGTATGGAAATTGTCCACGACGGGGGAGTGGAGGGGACCTAAGATTTCAAAAATGTGTCCACGAGGTTTATGGATGGTCCCCAACGTACAGCAAACAAAAACAAAACAAAAATCAAACTCCCTTCAAAGCTCCGTCTCGAAAAGAATTATGTCATGAAAGCCGTGAGAAAAAGGAAATATTGACAAACGGAAAGTATTTTTGTAGCGAATGAAATCCAAGGGACTATCAAGAAAGGGATTAACACCTAAACTACCATGCTCGAGAATAAGGGGGAGTTTCCACATGAATTCTCCCTTTTTCTCGAGCATGGGAGTTTGCACGGAGAAATCGGGAACAAGCGTTCATGAAAATGGGAACCACGAACAATGTGTTCAAATCCCATAGTACGTTTTTGAAAAACGTTTCATGGGATTTGAACACTTTGTTCGTGGTTCGCATTTTTATGAACGCTTGTTCGCGATTTTGGGAACTCTTTTTATCCGTGTAGGTGCTAATCGAACTAGAAAGAAAATCGAGGAAACAAGTGCATCAAAGTTTGAAGAGACAATATTGAGATAGCGAAAAGCGACAACTTAACTGCATTTTAAGAAACACATTTAAAACACAAGTTTAAACACTATTTGTTTTTATAAATCTAAAAAACGACTCCGAGGTGTAATAATAACATCATCCCTCCCTTGCAAGATGCACTCCAGCGATTAGCGGGCCTACCCTACGTCCGTTGGAGGCACCGGAGGTGGCGGTGGCGGCGGCGAGCCGTCGACGAATGGCCCCGAGAGCGGCCAAAAACGCGTTAGAGGCCAGGCCGACCCGTAGGCACTGCGTCTTTCAACATCTGCAGCAATAATTCATTCTTCCTAGATCTCACAGTTACGATCGATTCTGCTCTCCGCGTGGAGGTTCTTTTTTTTTTGTTCTTCTCTGGGTGAGTATATGTTAGTACCGGACCCCCAAATGAGTGGGGAGGGGGGGTTACTTCCCAGTGCACTATCCTTTTGTAGTCTCTCAGTGCACTTGCACAGCGAGAACACACGCAGACGGCGACGCCGCGCTGATGACGCGGTGAGAAGAGCCAAATATGCATTTTGCGCCACCATCGCCACCACCACCCCACTGACATTTGCCTGGACGGATGCCAGGGTAAGGTAATGTAATTTCGACAACTCAGTTTACTTATGGGCTTGTTATTATGTCTATGAGTAGAAAATCTGCCCTAAAACAAGTATAGTGCTAATATATTGCTTTTTTTGTATTGGTTTAGGACATGTTAGCACTAACTTATCAAGTTATCGATATATAAGTTATCAAAACTTTAGCAATGTCATCCTTCTTGGAACTTTTAGATGCACTTAATTAGTGGTAAACAGCTATATAATTCTAACCTGGCTGAAACAGATCTTTTTTCAAAAATCAAATCTAGATTGCCGATATAGAGCTTATTATGCATTCTGAACTGTCAGAACTCCACGTGGTCACCCTACATCTTGGCCTTGCAACGCTTGCCATATCCGTCGTACTCGGGTTCAGGCCCGGCATTGGGATCGCGGTTTGATTTATTGTCCCACGAGGAATAAGACACTGCCTGGCTCGATGTCAGGGCCTAGTATTATTTGCTAGTTTGTACCTAGTAGTAGATAATCGCACATGGATGCTGAACTTTTCCTGTGCTCCGAGGTCCTCCCCGACTCTCCTCTGTCAGAGCGCATAGTGTCAGCGCTTTAGGGACTTAATTTGGGAATGGGGCTCGGTTGCATCCGGTGTTAGTACGCGATTTGGAGGGATCAAAAAGGGGTTTTTGGGGATTTGTGAAGCCAGTTGTTTGGAGTATTGAAAACTTTGTTGGGAGCTAATAAATCGAGCTGAATGCTAATAAGTTACAAAGAAAAGTCTTTATTTTTGAGTTCAGTTACATCGTTTAGTCAGAGAGAAGTGATGTACTCTTTGGTTTAGTCTTCAACACTTTTTTTTATTTTCAATTTATTACATTTTTACATTTTTTAAGTAACACTGTTAAAGTTATCAGTTACTCGCTACCACACCTGAATCGCAAAATACCGAATAATCAAAGCACAACATGTCTGATAAACAACTTGTTCCCTGAAACAGAAACATATCGGGCATACAATGAAAAATGAACACGCACTCTGCGAGTTGTACTCGAGCAAGCATATTACATTCATAATTTTGCTTCGGAATCCTTTCGCATCGTCCTGCACTGAATTGCAGTGCAGGTTGGATCGCATGGCGTATCGTGTTTCATGTTGTAGGAGATTTTTTCTCCTCCACACACGAACTCGTTGTCAACACTTTGCTATCTTGTCTCACGAAGATTTTTTCAAGCATTCGCAACGAACTCTCCCAAAATCTAAACAATAGTAAACAATATTTTCAGTAACCTTTCTGTTAATGCTTGAAAATGCGTTTTGAACTGATTCGCAAAAAATGATATGCGACAACATAGCATTAACCCATTCGGGGCTCGTAAGGACGCAGACATATCAGAAATGAACAACAAAAATGAAGCAAAAAAATATGCCCAGATTGTTGGGTTCGGGAGCTGCAAGCAAGTCCTCCTGATTTAAGACCCCGGCTGATGATGATGATTATTTTGCATTATTATTGTTATTATTGGGAAGTAAAACAAAAGAGGACCGCGCATGAAGAGAGAAAGAGAGGTAAGTAGAATAAGTCGCTCGAGGAGTGAACAATAAGTAAAAGAGATCTCGCGCAGCATCCAGCAGTCAGTTGAGGCAACCTCAGAAGCCGCGAATGGTGTACACCTCGCTTTGGAGTCCTCCCCCTGAACATCAGGCTCTGATCGATTCTTGGAGCAGGAGGGACTTCTGATCGGTCAGGCGCATTGTATAGGGAGACTAAGTGCATATTTATTTTTTCAAATTAAGATGATATTGAATCTTAAATTACAAACCATTTACCAGAGTTTTTTTTAAAAAAAGGTCCGTTAAACAAAATTTATGATTTTTTCAAACAGCCTAGTGACCCAAAAAGCAAAAAAAAAACATTATGTTTATTTGACCTTGAAAAAAAAACTCCACATTTGTTTCGTTGAAAAAATCATCCAAGAAATTGTATATAGAATGCTTTTAAAATCTTTAAAATATTAAAAAAAATCTCAATTAATTAATAGTAGTTTATGCAACAAGTTGCAAAAAGAGGATTTTTTCAGCACGAGTCGTACATTTATCCAACGAGGTTCACCGAGTTGGATGAATACGAAAAGTGCTGAAAAAATCAAGTTTTGTAACAAGTTCCATACAACATTTTTTGCATTTCCGAAAAACACCCACTGAGTGAAATTTTATGTCAAATTTTCATGTATTATGTCAATAAATCGTTTAAATCAGAAAATGTGGAAAAGTGTTACTTTTCGAAACAAGTGCTGAAAAGTTCAACTTTTCAGCACCCATTTCAGTGCTGAAAAGTAGAACTTTTCAGCATTTATTTTGAAAAGTGTTGCTATTCGACGGAATTGCAAAAAGTTAGATTTCGATATTAGTTCAACACAATCGAAGAAAATTACAGACAGCCTGGTCTACCACTGTCGATTTTTGTGGCACTTTGTCCACTAATGAGCAATTCTGTACGTTTTCACAAAACGACTTTTCAATTTAGGGATTTCGATGTAACTTTATCCATCGACTTCTTAGGTCCAAATTAGCCATTTGGCATCATAGGTTTCTCAATACAAATCTCCATACAAATTTGGCAGCTGTTCATAGAAAAATGCTGTGCAAATTTTCGCCATAAAATAAGGATTTTAACAATCTTTACCTCCTTACCTATTTTTTGGTATGTTTTGTGGACAAAAAGTTTCAACTTTTGAGCTATCGAGTATGATGAACGTTTTGTTTCTCATCCATGCTTTTCATCAAAAACGTTACTTAATCCACCTTTAGGTGTGTGGGGCCTTAAAAAAGTGTATAAATAAAACTTGATCAAAATATTTGAGATCCAGCCTCAAAAAACTGAATTAAAACACTAAAGTACTTATAACTTTTGATAGAGTTGTCAGATTTTCATTCTTTTGGACTCTTTAGAAAGATTTCTTGATTACCCATTCAACGATAGATCGCTTGGAAGATCCGGACAACGTTTTCATCATAATATGTGAGATCTAGCCTACACAAAGTGTATAAATAACACATAAAATGTATACCATGACGTGTTTATCTTCCGAAGTTTAACTAAAATCGTTATATTGAAATAACTTTTGAAGAACTTTTCAAAACTTAATAATATTAACTAGGGTCTTGTGGGACCCCAAGGCGGATCGAATGAGACCAAAACTGTCCAAATCCATTTAAGCCAGTCCGGAAATAATCGTGTGCATATTTTTCGGTGCACGACTTACAGACTTACACACGCACAGACATTTGTTCAGAATTTGGTTCTGAGTCGATACGTATACGTGAAGGCGGGTCTACGAGCTCGAATTAAGAAGTCCATTTTTCGAGTGATTTTATAGCCTTTCCTCAGTAAGGTGAGGAAGACAAAAATGGATTTTTGAAAAGTATCGAAATTTCCTCGAAAAAAAAACCAAGAAACATTTCAGAATGTAACATTTAAGAGCGAGTTTTTCACTAATGTGTAACAGGTCGTATCGAGGTGCTCCGATTTGGATGAAACTTTCAGCGTTTGTTTGTCTATACATGAGATGAACTCATGCCAAATATGAGCCCTCTACGACAAAGGGAAGTGAGGTAAAACGGGCTATGAAGTTTGAGGTCCAAAAAACTAAAAAATCTTAAAATTGCTCGCATTTCCGTAAAACTTCATCAATTCCAACTCTCTTAGATGCATTCGAAATATATTTTGAAGCACTTCAAAATGTGCCATAGACATCCAGGATTGGTTCGACTTTTTCTCTTAGCTTTTGCAAATTACTGTCAAAAATTGATTTTTTTAAAACCTTAATATCTTTTTGCAACAGCCTCCAACACCCATACTCCCATAGGTCAAATGATAGGTAATTACATGGACTATAAGTCTACGATGTTAACTTTTTGGCCAATCACAGTTTTTCTCATAGTTTTTCGATTTGTCTACAACAAACATTTTACAACGTTAGTAGGCGGCCATAGCGGCACTTTTTAGTCTCAATTTTGTCATATTCGGAATCCTCGGACAATTTCACGTAAGTTAGAAGTATTGGAGTTGTAAATTTGATTGGAAAAATTGCCATTTAGAATGAATTCAAATATTTTTAAACAATTTTTTGGATTAGATGTTTTTGCCTACTTGATACATCGTTTGACGTATTGATCACAGGGTTAATAAGATCTTTTTATTTTTTCAAAAATGTTTTATTTAATTATTTTTTAAATCAAATTTACAACTCCAATACTTCAAACTTACGTGAAATTGTCCGAGGATTCCGAATATGACAAAATTGAGACCAAAAAGTGCCGCTATGGCCGCCTACTAACGTTGTAAAATGTTTGTTCTAGACAAATCGAAAAACTATGAGAAAAACTTTGATTGGCCAAAAAGTTAACATCGTAGACTTATAGTCCATGTAATTACCTATCATTTGACCTATGGGAGTATGGGTGTTGGAGGTTGTTGCAAAAAGATATTAAGGTTTTAAAAAAATCCATTTTTGACAGTAATTTGCAAAAGCTAAGAGAAAAAATCGAACCAATCCTGGATGTCTATGACACATTTTGAAGTGCTTCAAAATATCTTTCGAATGCATCTAAGAGAGTTGGAATTGATGAAGTTTTACGGAAATGCGAGCAATTTTAAGATTTTTCATGTGTTTTGGACCTCAAACTTCAATGCCCGTTTTACCCCACTTCCCTTTGTCGTAGAGGGCTCATATTTGGCATGAGTTCATCCCATGTATAGACAAACAAACGCTGAAAGTTTCATCCAAATCGGAGCACCTCGATACGACCTCTAGAACAAACCGAGCAATATTCACAAATACTGCCTCTTAATTTGGAATAAAAAAGTAATCAGAGATTTTTCAATTAAATGCACCGTTTTCGAGTTAGAGCTAATTTTAGCTTGAAGTTTTCAGAAAAAAATCTTTTCATTGTTTTGAAATAGTGTTCATTCTTGCCCATCTCTGAAAATATACATTTGAAAGATTTGTAAGATATTACATCAATTGAAGAGAATTGAAATTATAAAAAAAAAAATATTTTTTTCCATCGATGATATCGCGAAAACTATTGATCCGATTTTTAATGTTAAGGGATAAACCTCGTGTGTTTCCTAAAACTTTTGAAAACATTTTTTCAGATTTTTTTTAATCACGGCTTAAATTTCAAAAGGACAAAACAATTCGAATAAAACCCTTTTCAAATGTCAGTCGTAAGTGGCGTGTAGGCCAGATCCTTGCGCATTTGATTACATTTGACATAAGCTCTGAAAAATAACTGACAAAGTAACAATATACACTTAATTAGGAAATGAACATTCTTTTTCGATATGCAAGAAGGACTATTAAAAATGATTCGAAATGTAAATAAAATTGTAAATAAAACTGAGACAAACCTTACCAGTTGGAAAATATTCCAAAAAAAAATGAAATCCTATCAATGTCACCCCGGTTTACGGTACGTCAATCCCCAATTTTACATAAAACTCTCTTCGACACCGAATTTTTTTTTTTTTTTTTTGAATTAAATATACTTTATTGAATCTTTCTTATAATAATTACATTTGGTTTACATAATAAGTGGTCAGCTGTGGCTCTTCAGCTTTAGTTTGCTTTTCGTGATTTAAACACTGTTCATATTCATAACTTTAAAAGTATATGATTTATCATTTTTGTAACACTAGGTACAATGAAGAAAAAAAAATTAAGAAAACATAACCTAACCTAAAACTAACTTAATCTTACCATAAACTAAACCAATCCTTGAATCAAGGGGTATTCAGATATAGCACATTTTTCCCTGAATTTCAAACATTTTTCTTGAATCTTCTGATCCAACATTTTTACTTCTGCTAATTCATGAACCTCACTTGATCTTGTCCAGCCAGGAACATTCAAAACCATTTTGAGTACCTTGTTTTGGACACGCTGGAGCTTCAATTTATGAGTTCTAGCGCAACACTCCCAAACAGGTACTGCATACTCAATAACGGGGTAAATTATTTGTTTGTAAACTGCTAGCTTATTTTTCAAAGATAACTTTGATTTTCTGTTAATTAAAGGATACAAACACCTGATGAGAATGCTGCACTTGTTCAATATTTTATCTACATGCTGCCGAAACAATAGTTTCGAGTCAAGTATGAGACCTAAATAGACAACTTCCTTTGACCAGGGTATTGAAACATCATTCATTTTAATCAAAACATCATCCTTTGGGACAAATCGGGCCGATTTGGAAAGTGGAAAAATGATGGTTTGAGTTTTGGCTGCATTTATGCGAATTTTCCAGTCGCCAAAGTATTCGGAAAGAACGTCAAGACCCTTCTGAAGACGGCCAACTAAATATCTGGTTATTTTACCCTTATAAATAACGGCAGTGTCATCAGCAAAAAGTGACAACACACCATTACCAGGAAGAGTAGGCAAATCAGATGTAAAAATATTGTACAGAAGTGGGCCAAGAATACTTCCTTGGGGAACCCCAGCATCAATGTTGAATAATCCAGAAGCAATCCCATTCAGAAAAACCCTGAACGATCTCTCCGAAAGATAGTGCTGGATAATTTTGATAAGATACATTGGAAAACCGTATAAATACAGTTTATGTATCAAACCATCATGCCAAACATTGTCAAAAGCCTTCTCAACATCCAAGCCATAGCAGTTGATTTAGACTCAAGCTTGTTCTGCTTGATGATTTTAGTTACTCTCGTAAGCTGATGAGCAGTATTATGTCCCTTTCGGAAGCCAAACTGCTCATTCAAAATTATATTATTATCGTTGGTAAAATCCAAAAGCCTTGAATAGATGACCTTCTCAAAGAGTTTGGACAGACTACTCAAAAGACTAATGGGACGATAACTTGTTGGCGATGTTGGATCTTTTGAGGCTTCAAAATTGGTATGACTTTGCCCAGCTTCCAATTGGTGGGGAAGTAACCAAGTTGCAAACATTTATTGAAAATATTGGCTAGATGTTGAAAGAACTGATCACTCTGTTTTTTCAACACTAGATTAAAATGTTATCAAAGCCAGGAGCTTTCATATTTTTCATTTGTTTAACTGCAACTTTGACTTCCTCACCAGAAACATGGGAATCTGCAGGAAATTCAAAGGTAGAGTCATTGATTGTTGAAATACTATTGGCAACTGATGTTTCTTTACGGCTGGTCATGGAAGCGCCAAGATTATGTGAACTAACAAAATGAAGCCCAAGTGCATTTGCCTTTTCCTCGGATGTAATCAAAGGAGAATCCTCAACAATAAGAGGAGGAATAGGCTTTGGTTTGTTTTTAAGAACTTTTGAAAGTTTCCAAAATGGTTTTGAATAATTCCCAAGCTGGCTTACATGTTTTGAAAATTCTTGATTTCTGATATTGTCAAGTCGGTCTTGTATGATTTTGTTCAAATTGTTAACTGAAATCTTTTGTCATAGTCCCCAGTCCGTTGATATTGTCTCCTATAAACATTCCTAAGTCTAATCAAGTGTTTAGTATCTACGTCAATATCAGTTACCTTAAAATTAACAGGAACCTCCCGAACGTTGGCAGCCTCTGCTTGGTTGATAGCCTGCTGGATCACCTCCAGCGAACGATCAATATCAGCAGAAGTTTCCGGGTGTTGATCATAGTCGATGTTGCTGTCTACCACTTGCTGAAACTGCTGCCAGTCAACGTTGTGGTAATCTTTCCGGGTTGGTTGCCGCTGCGGAGTAACGGAAGCTCCAACCTCCACAACCACCGGATAGTGATCAGAACTCAACTCTTCAAACACCTCAGGATGAGCCACGTTCTCAGCCATATTGGTAATGAAGAAGTCGATGATTGAGTGATTCCCAGACCGAGCCACCCTCGTTGGACGATCCGGACTCACAACGTTGTAGTATCCGTTTTGCAGATCGTTGTGCAGAATCACTCCGTTCCGATTCCTCCTGCTGTTGCCCCAAACTTCATGCTTCGCGTTGAGGTCACCAGCGATGATGTACTTTGCGCTCCGCCGTGTCAGCTTCTGGATATCGCTCTTCAGTTTTGCTGCTGAACCATCTCTGGCATTCACCTGACGTGGGCAGTATGCAGCAATGAAGAGTACTGGGCCAACCGAAGTGGGAATTTCCACTCCAACGGCCTCGATGATGTCCAGCTTAAAGTGTGGCAGCCGGCGTGGCTTGAGATCACGATGAACAGCGACAAGCACACCTCCTCCTCCAGAGGTGGTCCTATCGAGCTGCGTCGCGATCTTGTAGTTTTGCAGATAAACTTTTTCACCGGGCTTCAGATGAGTTTCCGTGATGGCAGCTACGTCGATCTCCTTCTCGCGAAGAAAATCCACCAGCTCTAAGTTCTTCCTCCTAATGGAGCAAGCGTTCCAATTCAGCAGCTTGAGGGACCTACGATCCATACTGGATGACGAACGAGGTCAGCACTTCAATCTGCTGGGTCTTGGTTTTGCATCCACGCAGTGCAGCGGACATCTGTTTGAAAATATTGAGGAGTTCGGTTGAGGTGTAAAGATCATTACCATTTTCCTCAACTGCTGGTTCTTGGGTTGGTCTTGGCTCCTGGCTGAAGCCCGGTGGTGGCGGTCTCGGCTCCTGGCTGGAACCCGGCCGTGGATGATTCATCTCAGCTCTCTTCCTGGGATCCAACGGCAACGGTGCCAAGTTCGGGACCTGGCGTCGCGGTTGAAGAGGTGGAAAATTTTGCTCCACCAGGGCTGGAGGAGTTCTACGACGCTGAGGCTGATTCTTCGTCGATGCTTGCTGCCGAATTTTCACGAACTCAGCTCTCTTGGGGCACTTTCGGTCGGTTGACGAGTGCTCACCGTTGCAGTTGAGGCACTTCACCAGCGAATCTTGGATGCACTGGGATGTGATGTGCGCATCGGTACCACATTTGGCGCAACGACGCTTCAGGTGGCAGTTCTTACCTCCGTGCCCGAAGCCCAGGCAGTTGAAGCATTGTGTGACGTCACGATGCACTGGTCGGTATCGCTCCCACGACACGATAATGTTGAAAACCGCTCGGATTGCCTTCAGCTCAGGAAGCGTCGTCGATCCCTTAGCCAAATGCAGCAGGTAGAGCTGGTCACGGTACTTGATGTCTTTGTTGCGTCGGCTCATTTTGTGCACGGCCAACACATCCAGTTTCAAAACTTTTAGCTCGGCAGCTAATTCCTCCACTGGCATGTCGTACAGACCTCTGACGACGATTTTGTACGGCTTATCCATGACGACATCATGGGTAAAGTACTCCGCCTCGTTTTCGGTCAAGTAATCCTTGACCAGTTGATAGTGCTGCCTGGATTGCACCAGCACCTTAAATCCGTCCTGACACAGACGAATGTTGCCTTGGACTTTCCCAGACTTGATGAGTTCAACCAGCCCCGCACGAAAGTCGATCGTTGCTGCTGATTGCCTCACATAAAAGGAGGCAGTTTCTCCTTTCGCTGTTTCACTTCATTCTCCTTTGCTTCCGCTACCTGGTCCTCGTCAGGCAGTCCAGCAAACTTGTTGTTCTTCAAAAGCTGCTCCTCGTGCGATGAAGAGTTCTCCTCCTCCTCATCCATCGGTACAGTACCGTCGCTCTTTTTCGTCTTTTTGCTGTTCGATGTCACTTCCAAAAGCACCTTCCTTTTGGAAATTCCCGGTTTTTGGCCATCAGTTGAGGCCTCAACCTTCCTTTTGGAAATTCCCACTTTTTTGCCTGCTTGAGCCGCAGGTAGGGCAATATTGCCGGCGTTTTGCGCCGGGACGCGACGAGTCATGTTGATTCAGACAACCTTCACCAACGAATGCTCGGATAACAATGATCTTCGACACCGTATTTCTATCTTATCACAGTTTCGAGCTTGAAAGCATTAACACACTGGAATTCCCTTGACAAATCCAGAAAAAAGTTTCAAGGAAATCGAAGAGAGGTTGGGGTAATTGCTGTTTGAGTTGGTACCGTAAACTGGGGTCAATCGGGACACATGGGGCGAATTGGGACAGCAGTTTTAACTATTTTGGAGCGCAATATTTTGATTTTTCTGGTTGGTTTCGGTTAGAACAGACTCAGACCAACAAAATGTGTACATCCATTTCCAAATTCAAAAGCTTTAAGTGCTCTAAAAACTGCTGTCCCTATTCAGACTGATGTCCCGATTTGCCCCAGATTACGGTAAAAAATAATCCAAATAGGTATTTTGGTCCATTTCAAGGGGGTGTTCAAAGTTCAATGATTTTTTTTTTATTTTTCCTATCAATACATCAAATCGACCGACTTGCATACAGATACAGATACAGACTTTCGAACAATTCAGTACTACTTTTGTATGAACGGACAGCTACCGAAATTTCCAAATACAAATGTTTAGTGCAGCCAGCTCTCCCCTAAACACACCTTCAACAATCAGGTATCGTTGCACCGTTGACTCCTGTTCCTGGAGTCGAGAGTGCGCCTACGTATGGATCACGTCGACGTTGTTCTTTTTTTGCCCTTTTTCCTGTTCCACCAACATCGGCAGATTTCCTGCAAAATTATGATGGAAGCTGTACGCAGCGTTGCCTGGCTTGCTGATCTTCATACACAGATGGCTTACCAAAAAGGATGGACGGAAAATGAGATGCTCGCCGGAAAATCGCAGAAAGAACGAAAAAAAAAACCTTGGCGAATGAATGATTTTATGAATGAACGAAAATTAAAATCGAGTAGCCTCGGGCCACGGTGTGTAGGTAGTTATCATCCCGGCCTCAGAACAAGTTTTTCCTGGGAGCTTCTTCGCGATTCTCCAGGAATCGTGATCTGAAATACTGGTCAGTTTGGGTTTCTTTTTCGGTGGAAGGAATCTGCCCAACTTCGATGATGTATTTTCTTGGGCAAGTTGCAGTTCGATAAGGCCCTCATTTCATTCGGGAAAAAGTATTCTTGCTGGTCTTCTTACTTAATTAGGGAGTTCGAAGAAGCGCGCGATTCTGTGTGCATGATTGGAAGGCATTTGTTTTGCTGAAACGGACGCACGTGAGGGCAGGACCTGTCTGACTACCGACTTTGAAAGATTTATAAAATGCCGAAAAATTATGTTTTCTTTTGCATCGGTATGGTTACAATAGCTCTTAAACCAAGTCTAAAATTATTGTTTCTCTACAATTTTAATTTTGTTTTATGGTACAAAAGATCTAACTGCAAAATTCCATCGCCTTAGAAAGAGACTAAATAGAACAATCACTAAATCAATTAATCTTACCACCATACACAAAGTGCACTGCCTGCTCAAAACTTGACTGCGTGTCGCGCGCACGTCATGTGTCATGCCGCCCTGGTGTAAATGCAATGGAACTGCAGCAGAGTGCCAGTGCTTCACTGCACTACAACACTGCTGCAGTCATCATTAATTTAAATAGCCGCGTACAGTTTCTGCCACCCACAAGTGCAGCTCGCGGGCAAAAGCATTCCGCTGCAGGTTGTTCACCTCCAGCTTGGTCGCGCAGACAACATGACTACTCGCCGCCGTGCAGCGCTGGTCTAACAAAAATGCAATTTTGCTCTTTATTAGCCCTGAATGCTCTCCGACCAGTCTATGTGCAGGGCAACCCCGGTCGATCGACTGTAGTTCAAGTAACACTTAAACCAATTTCAAAAGTGTCCTACGACCGGACTCGCACTGTACTTGCCGTCGTCATCCAGTCTCCCTGGGTTCCGCGGAACGAACTTGTCGGAGGTGGCATAAAGCAGTCAGATCGGATCTTTTAAGGCCCCGGTGTCAAAGTCGGCAATGTTCTTCGACAGAACCTCCGCCCCACATGTGCGTTCACTTCGCGTGAAGATCGACCGGCATAGCACAAATATGAGTCCTCCAACGCAACTAAAACGGCAAGTCTAACACGTTGTACGTCTACTGCATAGTTCTGTGCTGCAGCGGCAGCTGCTGCAAATGTGACTTGCAAATGCGAAATAATTAATCAGTCATGGATTACGCGCCGCGTTGCGATTCCTTGGTGGAGTTCTGGCGGAGAAGCAGGAGGAGAAGGAACCAGCAGCAGTTCCTTTCCGTTTCGTTTGAAGACGCGCGGGCCAGACCAGGTGGGGACGCTGGTGGAGGCAGCGGGGTGAAATACGCGGGGACACCCACGATATGGAGAAATGTAACGGTAGTGGCACGATTATGTTCATTTGAATTTTTAAAGATATTTGCAACATGTTTGTGAGATCCAACAGGAAGGTAGTTCTAGCTCCATTGACAGTAAGTATTTTTTTTATCAAATAATGCTTTAAGTGCGATCGAGAAACTTTAAACAAACAAAAAATAGCAGAACATGTATGTGGTCTGCCTCTATTAGGTAACTAGGACTTCTAGCTAACTAGCTGGGGCGAATTGGGACTACAGTCTGAATACGGACAGCTGTTTTAGTTTAATAGATAAATTCAGTATTTTGTACAGGGATTCCATTAACACATTTGAAGTTTTAGTCAGTTTACAGATGCCTAGTTTAAAAAAAATATCAGCATAAAACATGCTTTATTTTGGTACTAATATGAATATTCCAGGTTTTTTTATATTTATGCATTAAAAAACTCGTAATGTTATAAATGAAACAGTGGACGAAAAACTAGGATCAATTAGAAATATGTTGTTCGAATATCCATGAGCGCAAAACATAGTTTACAGATGATAGATGATAAATCATATTTTCGTGATGAATTAAGAGAGCTATGCCTGTTCTAAATCTATCATATCTTGACGAATCTAGAGCGTATCGAAACTGAAGAGCATCCATTCGTCCTTACAAATATCCTGACCATTCATGGTCTTATGCAAATACATTCTAAAATTACTGTCTTGAGAAGGAATTTTGTGATAAGTTTTGCAAGCCTTAGTTTCAGCAAAGTTGTACAAGTCTAGACTTTTTTTTAATGGTCCTATAAGCTATTGTGTTTCATATGTTTATATGACCTAATAAAAAAAAAAGTCTAGAAGTTTTTGAAAAAAATCACAGGTATTTGAAAAATAATGTCATGTTTCGAATTCTCGGATGCTTCGAAACCCGGACACCTCATCTTGTTTCATCAATTATTTGGATACAAGTTCATTTAGTAAATGTCAAAACTGTGTAATTTGATGGATTCTAACATCAACTTTCATTTCAAATATGTTTGGACGCTGTTGCCAATGTCAAAACAATTAAATTAAATTAAAACATGAGTTTACCAACACTGTGAAACATTTCGCTGAAATATTTTATAGGCGTTCGATACACCGAGGAGGCAAAGCAGAAATTAATGGTTCTGATTTCCTTAAATTCTAGAAATTTTTTAATACAAATTATCGATTATTTTGATGTTAACAGCTTATTTAAGACCCAAAAAATTCCATTCACTTAAATTTCGGTACAAATTTGTGCGATTCATTAGTAAAATCGAGTGTCCGGAATTCGAATCAAAAGTGTCCGGAGTCATTTAAATTTTGAAATTCGTATGAAAGATTGTTCTTGTACTACATCCGGATGAAATTTCTACATTTCCAACTTAGGCTTCATCCATAAAGTACGTCACGCTAAAATCAGCCAAAATTTACCCCCCCCCTCCCCCCCCTTTGTCACGATTTTCCTATACTTATAACACGCAATGTCACACTTGCTCAGACCCCCCCTCCCCCCCTAGAGCGTGACATACTTTATGGATGACGCCTTATTACATGATTTTTTACCAGCTAAAACAAAAATGTTATGCTACTAAGTGTCCGGATTTCGAATCATGACGTTATTCAGGTCAAGGGGTTTCAAGGCATCAAGGATTACTGACCACTCTAAATGGAATTACCAGGATTACTGGCAATATGCCACGGATTACTTTGATTTCCCAGAATTACTTGGGATTACCAGAAAGCAAGCAGAATTGCTAAAATTTATAAAAATAACTTAAATTACTGCCTAGCTTCCAGCATATTGAGAAAAGTCTTTGGAATTTGGATTGACTGACAGCTGTCAGAACCACGTGCTTGGCAATAATGCGTCCATCCCGATAATTCCAGGCTCAAAATTCCCGGGATTTTTTTTTTTCAAAATACGGAATTTTTTTTCAAAATCCGGGATTTCCCGAATCCCGACAATTTTTATATCTAAAATTTTACATAAATTGGTACCATTTTATTTGCTGTCATTTTTGTTTTTAAGACATCTTAAACCAATTTTTTAAGCTGGTTTAGTCATGTCATATAGAAATAAATTTTAAATAAATATTTATTAGATACTTATTCAATTTGAATTAGAAATGTGGTGCATATAAAATTCAAAGGACAACAGAGAACAACACAAAATTAGTTCAAGCTATCTAAAAACTGCTATCCTTGTTTAGATTGATATTAATAGTATTAAGATAATTCTATAACTATAAAACTTGAAAAACATAAGAAATAAAGAAAACATAGATTTTGTGACTTTTTCAAAAACTTCCTGGGAATAAATATTTTTCCCGTTTTCCGAAAAACTCAAAACCCGGGATTGTATTTTCAAAACAAATATGTGATCACTATAGACACTTTTTCGTAACATTGTATGAAAAATCGATTCCCGCAATCGTTTTTCGAATATATTGATGTTTAGACAACTTTTCAAAAATACAGGTTTTATAGAAGGTTTTAATATTTTTTAGAAGGAACATACCATGCTGCATTTTTCGTGAGACTTTTGGCAACTTCTTCATACTTCTTTAAAAAAAAAATGAACGAGAACAAATCGTTTGATCACCTTTAAATTTGACTGTTAAATCTTAAAATCGAAAAATGTCAAAGAAATATCGTGTTTTTTCTAGAATGTAACAAGGCAAAAACGGCGGCCTAGCTCAGTATAAGCAAACTGGAATCTAATCAAAGGGTCGGCATTCGCAATGTCAGTCACAGATCAGTGAGGAAAGTAAACACAATTTAATCATTATCGACACAGGTTTATTTGACCCACAACTACTTAAAAATCAACTTTGGGAATCAGAACTTACTCGTCTTCACAACTGTCTTACCCGGTAAACACCGACTCGAGATCTCGATTCTCGCGCACGTGCAGCTTGACGACACGTGGCACAGGAACACCGCGTCCGCGCGGTTGATGAAAGATTGTGGTGGCTGGTGCATGCAGGACACGAGGAGTATCCAAGTGGGGTTCTTCACCGTCTTGTGAAGCTGGAGAACACACGACCGCGACGCCGCGCGGCCGAGTGGGTCGCAGGGTTGTAATCTAACTTGTACAGGAACGCACGCCGCTGTCCAGCAGCGTCGGCTGAGCCGTCCAGGCCGGGATGCCCCAATATAGGTACTCAAGATGGCGGCTTTCAGCAAGCGGTTCGGATGTGGCAAACACACCCTGGGCGTCTTCTTCTGATTGTCGAACCGGCCGTACCAAGGTACTTCCGGCAGAAGGGAACACTCCTTGGCGAGTTAGGATACAACGATCCGAGTGTAGCTTCCTTAGCGTTGATCACCGCGCACGGTG
Organism: Culex quinquefasciatus; assembly: GCF_015732765.1. Taxonomy (NCBI): domain Eukaryota; kingdom Metazoa; phylum Arthropoda; class Insecta; order Diptera; family Culicidae; genus Culex; species Culex quinquefasciatus. Next base: position 166,925,965 of record NC_051862.1, on the reverse strand, counting down.
AGAAGCTTGGGCCCTCGATTAGCTAGGAACCCGGAAGTGCGACCTCGTGACACCGCGATGCCACGGAATCGGTGCTTGCGGGAAACTCCGGCTATCGGTCCGAAATTCCACCTATTCGACACTTAAAGGTCCTAGAATTGATCGTGTAGAGAAAGACTAGTAAGTGAAAGCACACTAAGCTTCAGGTGACCACAACCCACGTGGAACGACTTCCACGGGTAGTCATTTCCACTAATTACGCATCCGACCATTACAATTCTTGGCGTACCCCACTTTACCTGAAGCGTACGATTCGTTCAAACTCGATTTAGAATCGTTTCACAAGTCTACACTGTAGTTTTCGAACACTTGTAATATCTACAAACTGATCGTCCTATAGGATCGATCTTCGCACTTCAACGCCCAAAATGGAAAGAGACCGAGTTGGGGAGATCGTTATCCACGAAACCTGTCTCTCTTGGGAAGTCATCCTCTCTCGATATCCAGCCTCAGTTATCAGTGGTGGTTGTATTGGTTTAATTATCGCGACCTTATCGTCCGTCTGCATTCTCCTTAAGCTGGATGGGATGTGATGTTCGTTGGGGTTTAGCGTACACCCAAAAGTGGTGGCGTTATACCAGTTCAACAAATTGATCAAATTTATAAGCCATCATCCTTCGAGTTGACTACTTTGTTTTTGAATTAAGGTATTATTACATAATGATAATTAATATAAATAAACCATGCGAAGATAAGATAATAAATAACAGATATTAAACATTAATGCAAAAACACTTTAAAAACTAACATGCACAAAAAAAAACAACATTTAATTTAGTAACCTAAAAGGTTACAAGAAAAATCGCCAAATTTCCTACAAGTTTATCTTGGACCACTTTTTGATACGGTGCAACTGCATCAAGATACAGCAATATCCAAACTACGAAATACAAAAATATTCAATTAACTTATGCCCTTTTGAAATGTCATTCTCGTTGTAACGAGGAATAAATATGTGTATAATTTTATTTACTTATTGTTGTTTGTTCCCTGAGTCGACCTGTAACTTGTTATTTGTTTTTCTCCTTTAATATTTGGATACTCAGTACAAAACCTGTTTCAGGTGAAAATCCAAATGGTTCATCGCAAGTGATACTGCACAATCGATTAAGAGCTCGCTACTTAGTAAGCATATAGATTTATATTATACAACCATTACATCTCCATAAACTTTAAAGCGATTCGTTATGCTGAGCTTAAGCCCACAGCACGTGAGGTAAGCAGCACCCGCGCGATCGCTCGGGACGCCCGCAAGGCAGAAATAAATACCCTTAAATGGAAGTTTCAAGCTCGGGCAGCTTTCGGAGGGCTCGGATCAAGTGTGTGCACTTTGGCACACTGATGTCCGATGCATCACGGCGGCGGCCGGTGGCTTGACCGTGCACGACTGACCAAAACTGACTCAACTCAACGCAGGCAAGGACGTCCAGCCGTCCCCTGAGAGTGCTCTCGCGTCACGCGAGTGCAATAATACTTAACCCTCAATTGTGCATTTCAATACTTTTTTTACCCCTGTCAAATCTAACACTCTAACTATGAATAACTTAACTTTCATGATTTGGATTCAAACTATATTTTCAAAACATGTTCCGGACTTGGTAATCTGGATATGACTCTTACCAGATTATTGTTAATTTTAAGGAATGCAAAATATATTTTTTTCACACATGCTTTTTGTGTATACGTTTTCGCATAAAATATTACATGCTTTTGCTCACACAGGTGATGTACATGCGATTTTACCATCGGATTTTTTGTTGTGTAATCACATCAACTACAGACAAAAAGATGTAATTTTTTTTAATGTTATCAATGATTGACTTTTAGCTTTAGTTTAGATCGGTAAGGGTTAAGTTAGCCGAGAAAGGACACTAAAAAGGCTGTACCGTATGCACGCACGGACATCAGGTGCAAACGTTCAGACCAGGTCGACCAAGTGAGTTGCCTTTTCTGGGGTGCCGAATCCCCACCCGCCTCATTGGCCAGCGGTACCCGTGAGTCCACCCACGACGGAACCGCTCAGTAGTGCGGGCCGGCGCGGACCCGTAAATAAACGATTAAGAAAACATTAAATTTTGAACCTGGCAAAAGTGTCCATAAAATGAATAAAAGCCGCCATAAATGTCGGCATAAATTTGGGTGAAATATTGTTTTGTGAAAATTGAGCAATTAACTTGTATCGGGACGCACCTAGTTGACCACCACTAAAGATTGACCGACCGCGGCCACATTCCCGGGGCCTTAGCTTTTAAGAGATACCACGAGCGCCACCCCAGCAGCAGCGGCCATACCAGAAAATGTGGTGGTAAAATTAGGTGTTATGTTATTATTATCTCTTCATTCCGAAGTCGTCACCGTGACAAGAAAGAGATTTTTTAAAGTAAGGTAGATGTCCCTATTTTGATTTTTAAATGAAAAATCAATTCCCCTCATTTTTTTTTTTTTTCAAAATATGTTTTAAGAATTTAATGACAAAAACTACTTCATTGTTAGAAGACCCAATAATTCAAACATCAAAAACAATTCAGGTTCACCCCCAAAAAATCTACAAAAAAGTAAGCCCCCTCAACTCCCCATGCAACAGGTCGACGATAACGAGGAGCACATAAAAGTCGCCTTTGTCGCGCCATTTTTAGCCGATGGCCGGTAAAGCCTGAAAGACGTGGCCGGCCGGGCGAAAAAAAAACGGGTATAAATTTATTTGGAAGAGAGTTCGTGAATGGCAGTTTTATCTTAATCCACGAACCACGCATTAGATGCATTTTTCACCATATTCGTGGGAGCGCGAAATGATGGACGGAGTCGGGCGACAGTCGGAACGTTGGCAGGGGTAAAAATAAAGGATTAGATTTGGTTTGGGATAAAGCTCATCCGATGAAATGTTCGTCAACTGAGCGAACACGACTCGTTAGCTGCCAGCGATTTTGTCAATCGCTTCACACATCGACACAAATACTTCGTAAATTTTTTTGAATCGAATATGCCCAGAGAAGAGAGAATCAAACAAAATACGAACGCAGCGCTCTTTTGGCCTGCACTACCACAGTTTGCCGTCAATTTGAATTTGGAATGGTGGGAATTGCTGTCAAATGTGTTGTTGGTGTTGTGTGCACAAAAAAATGTAAAACATTTTTTATTACATTGATTTATAGCAGTTTAATCAATGTTCAAAACAAAGCCGATCGTAGACTGCTTTGACCCATTCACTGTACTACCCTATTGGAGTGAGAGGGAAAGCAAAAGAGAAAATTTTCAATAAAGGAGAAGATCTCGGAACTTAACCTCAAAGGTAAACAACCGAATGAACTTTTTTGACATGTGTCAGTTCCGGCACTTAGCAATTAAAATAATAATTTTGTTCCGGATGTTCCGTTTCGCATGGACACAAACACTCCTGGTCACGGGGCAAGGACACGGCCACGGGAATGGCCAGGAACAGACACCTACACGGCCAGAGACACGAAAACGGCCAGAAGCACGGGCACGAACACGGGCAGGAGTCCGGACAAGGACACGGCCTAGAGCACGGCCACGGGAACGACCAGGAACAGGCAACTACGTGGTCAGGTGCACGTACACGAACACGGCCAGAAGCACGGACAAGCACGCGGGTACTAATACGAAAAAAAAACTCGGATTATGACGTTTCGCGTAATCGGAAGCAAATTCAAATTCAACAAAATGCTAAGTCCCGATTTGACACCTGTCAAACCACTCAAATGGCACTCACAAAATGAATACTGAGTTCTTTGAGTTCATTTGCTACGTCACGGTTTTCTTGCCTATAGAGGAGAAAAGCAACTCGCGACAAAATTTTGAGGCTAGGAATTTTGACAGGTATAATTTTCATAAAGTATTCGCCTCCTTTTCTCTCCCACAGAAAACCTGGGAACGAGGTAGCTGTCAAACTAGGCCAAAATGTTAAAGTCACTCACAAAATGAACTTTGAGTGATTTGAGTTCATTTCTGACGTCACGATTTTCTCCTCTTTTGCGATTAGTGTGGAAGTGACAAACGGTAGAAACTCATCAGAGCTCTTTTGCGTCGCGTTCGATTTGAGCTCGCGAGTGCTTTTTGGGTGTGTTTGTGTGAACTGGTTTTGAATACACTAAATTATAATAAAAAAAATCTGGAAATGTTTCTCTATATGACCTCCATGACCAGAAAAAATATAAAAAGAGAATTGAAACTTTTAAATTAATCTTAAAACAATTCTCATAAAATTTCAATTTTCAGAATGTAGTTTGAACAATTTTGTATGCAAACATCGTTCCAACTTCAGCAAGGCACATCCACTAATAGGCGCACTGATATGGAATCACGGTTTGGACTAGCTTTATTGCGCTCTCCACGCGCGCTCGTGTAGGTGCTGAAGTGGCCATATTATTAAGACATCATATCCATCGCATATGCATCACGACGACGGCTCGATTGCTTACGGGGAGCGGGATGAGGTTGACCATTCGAAACCACCACCGCCGCATTAAGCCATCACCGTCATAACTTTTAATGTCATTCTTAATCCACTTTAAGTCAAGTTATGCCTGCTTTTCCTCGGAAAGGTGTGCTGGGAGTCCACCCCGAAAAAAGAAACCTTTCTAACCTGTACTGGCGGTGAGTTGCTCAGCGATGCAAGAATTTGCTCGTAAAAAAATCTCATCTCGTTGACGTCCTGCCTCCCCCGCAGCTCGAGCGAACGAACTGAAATTTGTGTTCAAAGAAGACGTTGGTATTTATGTGTATGTGTTTCGAAGGAAGAAGCCTGTTTTTATGGCTTCTTAAACGAAAAGTGTTAAAAGTTGGGAGGAAAATCAGCGGCGAGACAAACCAGCAATTAAACGCTCGCTAATCCCACTCGCCCGTTCCCCCACCCTCCCTTGGAGTTCAACTCATGTTGAGGAGAAAACGGGCTTCCCAGGGGAAAAAAGTGCAACACGAAGCATAGGTATATGTTGCCGGGTATTATTATATGGCAGCAGGCAGGCAGGCAGTGCTCGTTGTCAGCAACCAGTTTTGTAGATTTTTATGTTGTACAGCGCATTCCAAACATCTTGATTATCATCGTAACATCTCCATAAAGAAAGCAGTCACAGACTTGAGGGGGGACGGGCTAAGGTCTCTTTCCGTAACTGACGTCGAGCCTGGAGAATGGGTTCATTTTTTTTTTTTTTTGAAAAGTTCTGCCCCTGGTCTGGTCAGCAATTTAATTAAGATGTTTCCACTTAATGGAGATGACTATTTTACTGCCTTTCGCGGAGGAGGACCGTGATGGATTCGTATGAGGAAACAGCCTGTTCTGTTCCAGCTATGAAAAATCATGGGGTAACAACATTAAACCCCTAAAAGAAAGCATATATCTGAGATTTAAAGCTCTCAAGTTGGACTCAAGTTCATGCTCGCGCGCTGCTGGCCGGGTTGCTGATGCTGCTGCAGAACACTAATAAATCTATTGGGAATGAATTTATTCGCGTATTGTGTCTGGAAAATTTATTTTTCATACTCGGCGTACCGTAGCTTTGGCGGTAGCGGCGGCTCGTGTTTGACTTTGGTGGGGTTTTCCACCGCTGAATGGCTTTATTTATATTCTGGTTCTGGCGCGGTGGTGCTTTCGAAGCAGCTTTTTCCTAGAAATGTACGGGTGGAATGATTGAGTAGCATCAGGAAAGCAGTAGCGAATGATGAAGATGTTTTAAGGACAACTATGTTGGTTGAATAGAGATTGCTCTGAAATTTACACATTTTTGCATAGAACCATATCTGCTTTAGTCAAAATAAAATAAAAATTGCAACAATAAAAAGACAAATTAGCAATTCTCTACCAAAACCGGAAATGGATTTTATTTGTATTTTTTTATTTGGCTCAAACTTTGTGCTGGCCTTCCCTATGACCAAATAAACTATTTTGTGTGATTGGTTCATCCATACAAGTCTCCCTACACTTTTGGCTGCTGTCCATACAAAAATGGTATGTAAATATTCAAACAACTGTAACTTTTGAGTGAATTTTCTGATCAATCAATCAATCAAAGTTGTAGGTATTGTTGAGGACTTTTGAGAAAAAAATAGGTACACGGAAAAAAAATTTACAGATCTTTTTATCAACTTTGTTTTTTACTAAAACTCAATTTCCCAAAACACGTATTTTTTGATTTTCGAGATTTTTTGATATGTTTTAGGGGACAAAAATCCGCAACTTTTGAGCCATAGAGAAACATGGTCAAAAATCTGCCGCCAAGTTATGAATTTTGAAAAAGAGTGATTTTGGAAAAAATCGAAGTTTTATGCAAAAACAAGTTTGACATTATTTTTTAATGCAAAATTGAATTTGCAATCGAAAAGTACTCTACAGATTTTTTGATAAAATGCTCCGTTTTCAAGATATAGCCACCGAAAGTTTGATTATAGCGAAATATTTGCAGTTTTTCAAGTTTTGAAAATAGTGACCATGAGTGCCCGTTTCTGAAAATATTTTTTTTAAGTTCAGAAAATTTGCTATAAAATTGTCTAAGAGACATTGAAGATTGGACCTCGGGTTGCTGAGATAGAGCCACTTTAAGAAAAACACCCCCTCCCCCTTCAAAGTTGGCCTGAATAATCAGGGGGTAAAAAAAATAACTTCATAACTTTAATGAAAATTCAAGTTTAATCAACTGAAAACTAGTTAAAATGCATTTTCTCGCGTTTGTAATCATATTTAGCATGTTTGAACTCCTTTGAAAACATTTTAAATTTTCATGAAGTACCAATGCACTATGGGCCATCTCCATACAAACAGGCGGCCAAATTATTTTTTTGCTTTTTAAATGTTTTTTCATACAAATTTGGGTAATTGTATGGTATTGAAATGATAAACGTCGATTTTTATGACTTTTCATGTTTTTTAATAGTTGATTGTTTATAATAAATAGTCTTTTCATACATTTGCAAGTGCAACAGAATTGCGTATATATTGTATTGCAAGTTTATATTATTAAATTATGGATAAGCTAATACATCCCCATTTTAAGGACACAACCCCTCCATCCTTTTTCTTTCAACCCCCTACCCCACTCTCCTCCTCCCCACCAACAAAATTAGTTAAAGCGTAATAAATTCATTTTAAGTCAAATATTTAGTATTTACTGCAGTGTGTTTCTTGTTGTGAGTCCATGCCATATAACTTGAGACACCCCCCACCTTTAAGGGAATAAATTGCGAAAATTTTAATTGTTAAATCAAATAACAAAAAAAATTAATTCTTAAAATTAATTTGATTATAGATTGTGACAGCTTCAGGATATGTTAAAGGTACTTTCTATGATGTTTTGTAATAACCAACATAGAACTTAAATGTGGATCAGTTTCATGGATTGATCGCAGAAATTCATCATGCTAAGTAAACATTTTGCTGAATACTTTTTTCGGTATCAAATTGAGATTCTCCTGTTTCGCTTGAGAAACTTCGGTACGAATACCTTATTTTGTCTAAGGTACTCAATTTTAGGCAACAGAAAATTCCAATAAAGTAATTTCGAACTTCTTGAAACCAGGTATTGATTTTTGAAGCGACGATGCCCACGAAGTAGGTAGCAAAGCAAGTGAAATAAACGGGCGCATATGTAGATTGCAGCAAATTTTGATAAAACGTAAATGTTCAAAATGGCATATCTCCGAAAACGCAAAAAATCGCAGGCTGGAAATTTCAGCAATGTTAGATTATAATCCAATCTTTCAAGTGATTTTAGTTTCATGTTTAGCATCGGTTAGCAAAAAAAGTACTCGATTAACAAACACAAAAAAATAAGTTTTGTCAAAAAAATGCTCCAGTTATTCGATGAAAACTTCAGTTTTTGGTTTGGAAACAACATTTTATTTATAAATAGTTTCAAAGCTTATCTCATTACCTTTCCAACGATGTATAGTTGTCCTAATAAAACATTTAAAATGGCTGAGCTATGTTAAAATTAAACAATCAGCCTTTTTACGAAAAACGCTAGTTTTTTACTCCATTTTTTGAGTTTCAGCTTGCGTATCTCCGTAATGAACAAACTTAAAGCTTTGAAAATTTGGATTTTTCTTAGTTAGAATGTTTACTTTCGAGAAAAAAATACCAAAAAATATTTGGAGAAGGTCACTTTTTTGAAACTTGGCCACCCAATGTACCATAGTGCAATGTACAGTCCCACGAAAAGTTTTTTTTTGCGAAAAAAAAAATCCGTCAATACCTCCATATTTTCAAAACTAGTGATTGGAAAGCAACTGTACACTTATAAAACGCATTTTAAAACACTTTTTTCATCCAAATGTTCAAACCTAGGCTTGTAATTTTAATTTTTATATTTTTTTTATTTTTTAACCCCCCTTGACTTTGGTCATAGCCGAGGGACATAAACTTCAAAAAATATTTGTAACGGCCTAATTCTACTTCAGATTTTTGTATAAAAGTTGTCTACGATTTGCAAATCGACTTTTTTTATATTTATTGATTCTAAACTTTATCCATGCATTTCCTATATCAAGAGAAGCCATTTGGCATCATTAGTTTTTCTATACAGTTTTTAGTTTTTGGGCATGAACAATGGACATATTAATACTCGAAAATCTGTATCTAATAAGAGGATTTTCTAATCAATTTTGACTCCAAGGCAATATTGAAAACTGTGATTTAAAAAAAAATTAGGAGCGTGGAAAAAATTCCCTATCAAAAAGTTATCCTTGATTTTAAAATTTAGAATAAATTTTTATTGAAAGATCAGAAAATTTCACATATTTATTCGACAAACTAACAGAAATAAAATTGCCTTTTTTTTGTTTGTTTTAAGAGCGAGTCCACGAGCAAAGCATACCCATCTCGCATCGACCTCACCAATCTGCCTGAAATTTTCAGGGTTTGTTTGTACATATAAAACTAGCATCTAGCCATAATATGAGCACTCTAGGTCAACAGGAAGTGGAGCAAATCGGGACACAAAGTTTTAAGGTTAAAAAACGTCATAGATCTTAAAAATGCTGAAACTTAGGCAAGGTGAAGCCGTTGATCATTTTCGAAGAAAATTAATCATCACTATAAAAAATTGTGTATTAAATTCAATTTAACGAATTTCAGCACCAAAAAGAATCAGCATGTTCCGGTTATTGCCCTCTTGAAGCCACTGAAGGAATTTTTGATCTAAATTAATTACACTACTCGACAAAACAAAACTTGTGTCAAGGGATTGACGATATCTCATCCGTTCCTGAGAGAAAAGGCATCCCCGAATCCGATGCATTCGACAGAATTTGATTTTATGTCCACGCGGACTGATGCAAATCTGGTAAATTTTTTAACATAAAAAATCGAACAATTTAAAAACCATGCGTCTCCTCCCAATTATATGAGCCATCTACAAGAATATGGAAGCGCCTGGTGCATAGCCATTTCCTTTAAGCACAACGGAAACAACCAATACAAATGTATAAAAAGTTGTCAAGTTCTCGGGGTCCACAGCTAGCATTTTTGTACGATTATAAAAATAAATATTAAAAGTTTAAAATTAATTTATTTAAAAACATATTTTTTGATTTATTTGTTTACTAAAATTTTATGTATCTTAAAGGTCTTAAAGGTCATCCAAGGACTCCTGGAGTTAAGATCTACGAGTCTACCGCCGTAACAAGCAAAAGGTCGTGAGATTTTGACCCCGGATCATGTGCGTATAGCATCAATGGATATGGTAGACTACTATATGAATGTGTTGGGATGTTTATGGTCATCCAAGGACTCCTGGAGTTAAGATCTACGAGTCTACCGCCGTAACAAGCAAGAGGTTGTCGGATTTTGACCCCGGATCATGTGCGTATAGCATCAGTGGATATGGTAGACTACTGTATGAATGTGTTGGGATGTTCATGGTCATCCAAGGACTCCTGGAGTTAAGATCTACGAGTCTACCGCCGTAACAAGCAAGAGGTCGTCGGATTTTGACCCCGGATCATGTGCGTATATCATCAGTGGATATGGTAGACTACTATATGAATGTGTTGGGATGTTCATGGTCATCCAAGGACTCCTGGAGTTAAGATCTACGAGTCTACCGCCGTAACAAGCAAGAGGTCGTCGGATTTTGACCCCGGATCTTGTGCGTATAGCATCAGTGGATATGGTAGACTACTATATGAATGTGTTGGGATGTCCATGGTCATCCAAGGACTCCTGGAGTTAAGATCTACGAGTCTACCGCCGTAACAAGCAATAGGTCGTCTTATTTTGACCCCGGATCTTGTGCGTATAGCATCAGTGGATATGGTAGACTACTGTATGAATGTGTTGGGATGTCCATGGTCATCCGAGGACTCCCTGGTGTTAAGATCTACGAGTCTACCGCCGTAGCAAGCAAGTGGTCGTCTTATTTTGACCCCGGATCTGTGTGTATAGCATCAGTGCATATGGTAGACTACTGTATGAATGTGTTGGGATGTTCATGGTCATCCGAGGACTCCTGGAGTTAAGATCTACGAGTCTACCGCCGTAACAAGCAAGAGGTCGTCGGATTTTGACCCCGGATCATGTGCGTATAGCATCAGTGGATATGGTAGACTACTATATGAATGTGTTGGGATGTTCATGGTCATCAAGGACTCCCTGGAGTTAAGATCTACGAGTCTACCGCCGTAACAAGCAAGAGGTCGTCAGATTTTGACCCCGGATCATGTGCGTATAGCATCAGTGGATATGGTAGACTACTATATGAATGTGTTGGGATGTTCATGGTCATCCAAGGACTCCTGGAGTTAAGATCTACGAGTCTACCGCCGTAACAAGCAAAGGTCGTGAGATTTTGACCCCGGATCATGTGCGTATAGCATCAATGGATATGGTAGACTACTATATGAATGTGTTGGGATGTTCATGGTCATCAAGGACTCCTGGGTTAAGATCTACGAGTCTACCGCCGTAACAAGCAAAGGTCGTGAGATTTTGACCCCGGATCATGTGCGTATAGCATCAATGGATATGGTAGACTACTATATGAATGTGTTGGGATGTTCATGGTCATCCAAGGACTCCCTGGAGTTAAGATCTACGAGTCTACCGCCGTAACAAGCAAGAGGTCGTCGGATTTTGACCCCGGATCATGTGCGTATAGCATCAGTGGATATGGTAGACTACTGTATGAATGTGTTGGGTTGTTCATGGTCATCCAAGGACTCCTGGAGTTAAGATCTACGAGTCTACCGCCGTAACAAGCAAGAGGTCGTCGGATTTTGACCCCGGATCATGTGCGTATAGCATCAGTGGATATGGTAGACTACTGTATGAATGTGTTGGGATGTCCATGGTCATCCGAGGACTCCTGGTGTTAAGATCTACGAGTCTACCGCCGTAGCAAGCAAGAGGTCGTCTTATTTTGACCCCGGATCTTGTGTGTATAGCATCAGTGCATATGGTAGACTACTGTATGAATGTGTTGGGATGTTCATGGTCATCCAAGGACTCCCTGGAGTTAAGATCTACGAGTCTACCGCCGTAACAAGCAAGAGGTCGTCGGATTTGACCCCGGATCATGTGCGTATATCATCAGTGGATATGGTAGACTACTATATGAATGTGTTGGGATGTTCATGGTCATCCAAGGACTCCTGGAGTTAAGATCTACGAGTCTACCGCCGTAACAAGCAAGAGGTCGTCGGATTTTGACCCCGGATCATGTGCGTATAGCATCAGTGGATATGGTAGACTACTGTATGAATGTGTTGGGATGTTCATGGTCATCCGAGGACTCCCTGGAGTTAAGATCTACGAGTCTACCGCCGTAACAAGCAAGAGGTCGTCGGATTTTGACCCCGGATCATGTGCGTATAGCATCAGTGGATATGGTAGACTACTATATGAATGTGTTGGGATGTTCATGGTCATCAAGGACTCCTGAGTTAAGATCTACGAGTCTACCGCCGTAACAAGCAGAGGTCGTCGGATTTTGACCCCGGATCTTATGCGTATAGCATCAGTGCATATGGTAGACTACTATATGAATGTGTTGGGATGTCCATGGTCATCCAGGACTCCCTGGAGTTAAGATCTACGAGTCTACCGCCGTAACAAGCAAGAGGTCGTCGGATTTTGACCCCGGATCATGTGCGTATAGCATCAGTGGATATGGTAGACTACTGTATGAATGTGTTGGGATGTCCATGGTCATCCGAGGACTCCTGGTGTTAAGATCTACGAGTCTACCGCCGTAGCAAGCAAGGTCGTCTTATTTTGACCCCGGATCTTGTGTGTATAGCATCAGTGCATATGGTAGACTACTGTATGAATGTGTTGGGATGTTCATGGTCATCCAAGGACTCCCATGAGTCTACGAGTCTACCGCCGTAACAAACAATAGGTCGCCGTTTGGCTTAAGTGGTAAGCAAGGATATACGCACAAGATCCGGGGTCAAAATAAGACGACCTCTTGCTTGATACGGCGGTAGACTCGTAGATCTTAACTCCAGGAGTCCTCGGATAACCATGGACATCCCAACACATTCATAGTAGTCTACCATATGCACTGATGCTATACGCACATGATCCGGGGTCAAAATCCGACGACCTCTTGCTTGTTACGGCGGTAGACTCGTAGATCTTAACTCCAGGAGTCCTTGGATGACCATGAACAACCCAACACATTCATACAGTAGTCTACCATATGCACTGATGCTATACACAAGATCCGGGGTCATAATAAGACGACCTCTTGCTTGTTACGGCGGTAGACTCGTAGATCTTAACTCCAGGGAGTCCTTGGATGACCATGAACATCCCAACACATTCATATAGTAGTCTACCATATCCACTGATGCTATACGCATGATCCGGGGTCAAAATCCGACGACCTCTTGCTTGTTACGGCGGTAGACTCGTAGATCTTAACTCCAGGGAGTCCTCGGATGACCATGAACATCCCAACACATTCATACAGTAGTCTACCATATCCACTGATGCTATACGCACATGATCCGGGGTCAAAATCCGACGACCTCTTGCTTGTTACGGCGGTAGACTCGTAGATCTTAACTCCAGGGAGTCCTCGGATGACCATGAACATCCCAACACATTCATACAGTAGTCTACCATATCCACTGATGCTATACGCACATGATCCGGGGTCAAAATCCGACGACCTCTTGCTTGTTACGGCGGTAGACTCGTAGATCTTAACTCCAGGGAGTCCTTGGATGACCATGAACATCCCAACACATTCATATAGTAGTCTACCATATCCACTGATGCTATACGCACATGATCCGGGTCAAAATCCGACGACCTCTTGCTTGTTACGGCGGTAGACTCGTAGATCTTAACTCCAGGGAGTCCTGGATGACCATGAACATCCCAACACATTCATACAGTAGTCTACCATATGCACTGATGCTATACACACAAGATCCGGGGTCAAAATAAGACGACCTCTTGCTTGCTACGGCGGTAGACTCGTAGATCTTAACACCAGGGAGTCCTCGGATGACCATGGACATCCCAACACATTCATACAGTAGTCTACCATATCCACTGATGCTATACGCACATGATCCGGGGTCAAAATCCGACGACCTCTTGCTTGTTACGGCGGTAGACTCGTAGATCTTAACTCCAGGGAGTCCTTGGATGACCATGAACAACCCAACACATTCATACAGTAGTCTACCATATCCACTGATGCTATACGCACATGATCCGGGGTCAAAATCCGACGACCTCTTGCTTGTTACGGCGGTAGACTCGTAGATCTTAACTCCAGGGAGTCCTTGGATGACCATGAACATCCCAACACATTCATATAGTAGTCTACCATATCCACTGATGATATACGCACATGATCCGGGGTCAAAATCCGACGACCTCTTGCTTGTTACGGCGGTAGACTCGTAGATCTTTCCAGGGAGTCCTTGGATGACCATGAACATCCCAACACATTCATACAGTAGTCTACCATATGCACTGATGCTATACACAAGATCCGGGGTCAAAATAAGACGACCTCTTGCTGCTACGGCGGTAGACTCGTAGATCTTAACACCAGGAGTCCTTGGATGACCATGAACATCCCAACACATTCATACAGTAGTCTACCATATCCACTGATGCTATACGCACAAGATCCGGGGTCAAAATAAGACGACCTATTGCTTGTTACGGCGGTAGACTCGTAGATCTTAACTCAGGGAGTCCTTGGATGACCATGGACATCCCGAAGTACCCATAGACCTTTGAGATACATAAAATTTTAGTAAACAAATAAATCAAAAATATGTTTTTAAATAAATTAATTTTAAACTTTTAATATTTATTTTTATAATCGTTCAAAAATGCTAGCTGTGGACCCCCGAGAACTTGACAACTTTTTTATACATTTGTATTGGTTGTTTCCGTTGTGCTTAAAGGAAATGGTTATGCACCAGGCGCTTTCATATTCTTGTAGATGGCTCATATATTGGGAGGAGACGCATGGTTTTTTAAATTGTTCGATTTTTTATGTTAAAAAATTTACCAGATTTGCATCAGTCCGCGTGGACATAAAATCAAATTCTGTCGAATGCATCGGATTCGGGGATGCCTTTTCTCTCAGGAACGGATGAGATATCGTCAATCCCTTGACACAAGTTTTGTTTTGTCGAGTAGTGTTATGCTTCAAAATTTATATACTTTTGTGGCACAGTCATTGACGTCCTAGTTGGCAATCATTGAATAATGACGATTTCCATAACTTAACAAGGATAATCGTTACCAAAAGGAATCAGCATGGGTAGGGCACTATTCTAAACAACTTGTTGGAACAATTCCAGCTCAAATCAGGATTTTTTCTGGTACTTTTGTACCCGACCCTCTCCGATTTCAATGAAACTTTGTAGACATGTTATCCTAGGCCTATATAAGCCATTTTTGTGCATATGGAGCAAATAGTACTCGAGAATAACATTTGAGAAGGGCGTAAGGTATTTAAATATTTTTGTATTCTGTAATTTAAAAATTACTGTATCTCGAAGCCGTTGCGTCGTATCAAAAAGTGGTCAAAGACAAACTTGTAGGAAATTAGACGGGCTTTCTGAAAAAAATACACTGAAACAAAAGTACACGCCACTTTTATGTCATTTTTCAATTTTTAAGTTTAAAAGTTAAATTTGAAGGTGATTTCACGATTTTTTTTCGCTCAAAATTTTTGAGGAAATACCCTAAGATGTAACCAAAAGACTGACGAAAAATGCACTCGAGAATAACATTTGAGAAGGGCGTAAGGTATTTAAATATTTTTGTATTCTGTAATTTAAAAATTACTGTATCTCGAAGCCGTTGCGTCGTATCAAAAAGTGGTCAAAGACAAACTTGTAGGAAATTAGACGGGCTTTCTGAAAAAAATACACTGAAACAAAAGTACACGCCACTTTTATGTCATTTTTCAATTTTTAAGTTTAAAAGTTAAATTTGAAGGTGATTTCACGATTTTTTTTCGCTCAAAATTTTTGAGGAAATACCCTAAGATGTAACCAAAAGACTGACGAAAAATGCAGGATGGTATGTCGCTCCTAAAAAAATACAAAAATCATTTACTAAAACTGTTTTTTTGAAAAGTGGTCTAAACGTCAAAATTTTTAAAAACCGGTAGTGGGAATCGATTCTCCAGATAATTTTACATAAAAGTCTCCATATTGACCATTGTCCTATGTCCAATCCTTGGGAAGATACAGCGGTTTAAAAAATAAAAATGTTGAAAAAACTGGATTTTTGGTGGTTTTTGGCATTTTCTATATGACAGACTTGGTTTTTCAGTCTCGTAAATATTTTTACCGGAAAGCTCGTCCAATTTCCCATAAGTTTGCCAAGGATTGGACATAGGACAATGGTCAATATGGAGACTTTTATGTAAAATTGTCTGGAGAATCGATTCCCACTACCGGTTTTTAAAAAATTTTACGTTTAGACCACTTTTCAAAAAAACAGTTTTAGTAAATGATTTTTGTATTTTTTTAGGAGAGACATACCATCCTGCATTTTTCGTCAGTCTTTTGGTAACATTTTAGGCTATTTCCTCAAAAAATTTGAACAAAAAAAATCGTGACATCACCTTCAAATTTAAGTTTTAGACTTAAAAATCAAAAAATCTCATAGATGTGGCGTGTATTTTTGTTTCAGTGTATTTTTTTCAGAAAGCCCGTCTAATTTCCTACAAGTTTGTCTTTGACCACTTTTTGATACGACGCAACGGCTTCGAGATAAAGTAATTTTTAAATTACAGAATACAAAAATATTTAAATACCTTACGCCCTTCTCAAATGTTATTCTCGAGTACTATTTGCTCCATATGCACAAAAATGGCTTATATAGGCCTAGGATAACATGTCTACAAAGTTTCATTGAAATCGGAGAGGGTCGGGTACAAAATTATCAGAAAAATTCCTGATTTGAGCTGGAATTGCTCTTTGAATGAATTTTGACAAAATATTGAAAGCGACGCAAAATTTATATCTTTGAACGAAAAAACATGACAATGATGGAAGTCTTCACGTTAAGCATCAAACAGAAAAAAAACTTCGACTTCTTTCAGACCCAAGGATCAAAATCTGCAAAAAAAAATTAAATGGCTTAAAGTAACTATGAAAATCAAGGCAAAACTACATTTAACCAGCAAACGCAGGAATGTTTCATTGCATCTCGAGATGTCCCCAAAATTTACGATTCTCCGCCGACAGTTGGATACTGTCAGTCTAGCAGCGCAACAACACTGGGTTCCGCCCAGATTTCTCTAAGTCAGCAGACGCCCTTTCGGCTTGGCCACACAGTCAAATCCGATCGTTTGGCTCGCGCGCCAGTGATCATTAATTTCAATTACTAGTGACGATAAATTTAATTTCACATGCAACATTTACTCCAGAGTGTAAGGCGCACAACTGCGCAGACGGATCTCCGAGTCAACGCGGTGGGACGGCCCGGGGTGGATGCGTGAAGAAGGTCTGTCTAGTCTGGGTTCTGCTAGTCTTGCAAAACATATGTATAATTTATGCACCAATCACATGTTTTCACGATCCACTTTGCGCGGGTATTTAAATCTAGAGGCTCGTAAAAAGAGTTTCCTACAACATTACCGTCCCGCCACCAGGTTGAACCTGTCTCGAGGAATCTACATAACCTCGATAAGTTGTATCCAAGTCTGTTAAACGTCTTGTTCTAACTGTGATCGTAGCAGATCATGGGAAAATTAGAAGTCCCAACCAGAAAGTTTGGAGGACCACCTCCGATACGTTAGTTCTTGAACTCCTGGACCCTAGCCGTTGGACGTCCCTCACCCGTGAGACCCCAAAAACCTAACCAAAATCCAACTACTACTAAATCGTCCCGCCATAGTCTGGGTGGGGTTTATGATCCACAATACAGCACGGTCGGCAGCCGTGGCTTTTTATGATCCTGATGCGCGAGGTTTATTACAAACGATGACCCACGATGACAAACGGCCACCCCGGTGGTTCATGGGGAAGGATGATCTGCAGCAGGAGCACGCAGCAACGAGGCGGGACGTGGCCTAGTTGGGATTGTCTTCAGTGCGCGCTCCGCGGTGCTGACAAGAACAAAACGTGCAATTACGAGCCGATCAACGCCTCTAATTGCCCGAGTGGCGAAACGGAGGCATGTGGCGGGCAGGGTTGCCAGAACCTGTTAAATTTGTTTAATGTAATCATAAAACCAGGGCCGTGCACAGGATTTTCGAAAGGGGAGGGTTTTCTCGAAAGGGGCGCATGGGGTGCTTGTTTAGATTGCGAAAGGGCGCTAACAGTCAATCTTTAAACTCAATAAATAATACTTTGGTATATTTTACATATATTTTGCTGGTTCGAATCCCGCGGCGGACGCTCTAAAATTCTAAGTGTAAATATGGGTATCCGGCGCCGTCGCTCTGTGCCTTACTCAAATAGGGCGGCGAAGTCCTTGTAGTTAAAAGGAAGACAGTGGTTGGTCTAGTACCGGCCGACAGATATAAAGTCAACTTCGTTTTTATATATTTTACATTGGTGCAACAGGAGACTACACTTTTGAATTGGTGCTGCAAATCGTGTTGAATAGCACCATGAAGGGGGGGCGTTAATTCGGAGTTTGAGCGAATTTGAGATTTTTGCGCAAATGAGAGTTTTGGCGTAAATCGGAAGAGGCATGGGCCGTTCACTTGTGGAGCGTAAAACGGGGTTTTAGTGAAGAAGTGTAGCGGTAATTGCTCAAAACAAGTTTTCATAAGTTTTTTTTTTAAATATTAAGAGTAGTTCTCAACGATTTCGCAAATTTTTTTCACGATTTTTAGCTTTTCATTTTTTTGATTTGGATGAAACTTTGCCATGCACCATGCATTCCATATGTCAAAAGAAGCACAATTGCATAATTCGTTTTTCTATACAAATGTCCATACAATTCTGGGGCCGGTCATATTATTCATCTGGTTTAGGAGATATGATTTTTTTGAAGAAAAAAAACGTAAAAGTGGACAAAAATTGTTGAAGCAATTTTGTTAACAAAATGTACCGTTTTCAGGTTAAAGCTAATTTTAGGACTGCATTTTCAATTTATTTTGGTTTCTTTTCAAGAAAATTTTGTACAATTTTCTCTCTGAAACTTTCAAATCGAGCAATTTGTTTCTGAGATACACAATCTCAAAGAAATCAAATCGATGAACTTGATTTTTCTAAGAGTTAACCCTTTGCTGCCCAATTTTTTTCGATTTTTTTAAATTTTTCCCTTGACATTTTGAGCAACTTTTGTTCTACGAAAAAGTTTACGTCTCTTGTTTTTGTTGTTTTTGTTTCATTTATAGTTTTAATATTTGCATTTATCTTGTTTAGTTGATATTTGTTTTTGGTAGTATTTGGCCTATTCTAGCACCTAATTTGTCATGTTTTTACAGCCAATTTTTCATTATTTTTTGTATGTTTTTAATTTTTACTCTAGAACAAACCATTATCATTTAAATTGTTAAAAATGCTTAGAGGTATAGTCTGAAACAATAGAAAAAAGTACAGAAAATATTAGTGAAAAACACAGCCAAGAAAAATTTACATTGGTAAAGTCAAATAAAACAAGTCACACGTTCAACCCTAAAAACAAATTTTAAGAGTTCACCTTTCCAATGCTTTTAAAGGTCGAAAATTGGTAAAAAAAGATTTTTGGCTAATTATTAGATCGAACCCCGCCTAGAGGTGGGGTTGGGTTGTAGCTGGATAAACTGAAAGTGTTCAACTGATCATAACTCGGAAACTACTGGTTTTCAATCGACTTTTCTTTGCATTCCCTATGTCAAAAGAAGCAATTTTGCATCATTTGTTTTTTCATGCAAGTCTCCATACAATTTTGAGGGCTGGAATGGGTATGTAAACGTATGAAATTTTGTATCTTTGGACGGAATTTTCTGAAAATCTGAAAAATTAGATAAGAAACTTCATTTTGGGTCAAACATTTGTAACAGATTTTTTGAGTATAAAAATTAAAAAGATAATTTTGAATATATTTCTATCGATTCCTTGACTTTTCTGAAGAAACGTCCTAGAAAATCGATAAAAAGTAACAAAGTTGCTACAGGAAACAAAGATATATTTCGATTTACCCCAGAAAATGTTCCGAAAAGGCACCTCTCTCATAAACAAAATTTAAAAATGATAAAATAATTAACATATTAAAAAAATACTATCAACGCCTGAATAGCACCATAGAAATGATGAAAATATTTTGAAAATTAGATTTCAAAGAAAGTTTCACAACACGTAAAAAAAATAATCAAAAAAAAGTTAGCTTAAGCAACATAAAAATGATAAAAAGTTGCGCCTTGTGATGAAATATTTTTTTAAATAAAACAATTTGACTACCTTTTTGAAAATAAAATTTCACTAGAGGTGGCCTCATGACAAAATAAAAAAATGAAAAAGTAGAGCAACATAAAAAAAGATCAAAGATAAATATTTTAAAAATAGGATTTTACCAGCGGCGTTTTGTTGATAAAATTATTTGACTATCGGCGCTCCTCAAGCTATAAAGACTATTCAAAATTAGTCAAACAAAGTTTGCCAACCGGCGCAAAAAGTTGTTGTAGCTAGAACGCTAAACAGAATTTTTATTTTTTTATGTTACCGTACGCCAAACTTTGTTTTGCTCTTATTAAACAGTCTTTATGTTGCTAGAGGGGCGTCGATAGTCAAACTTTTTTTTGTTGAATGTTTTAATTTTGTCATAATAGCGGTTCCAGTAAAATCTTATGTTTAAAATATTTTTATCATTTTTAAGCTGATTTGGGCACTGATTATTCAACTTTTTTTTCAATATTTTTACCAATTTTTTTCCCCACTCATAAGGGCGCCTCCAGTAAAACTTACATATTGAGAATTTACATAAAAATGTTTACGTCATAGGGGCGCCCCCATTCCATTTTCCATATCGAGAATTTGCATGATTTTTTAAGTCGTAGGGGCGCCTCAAATCAAAATGTTCATATCGAGAATTTGCATGATTTTTTTTAGTCATAAGGGCGCCTCCAGTCAAATTTTCATAAAAAATTGTATGATTTTTAAAAGTCGTAGTGGCGCCTCCAATTAAATTTTCATAATTTTCATAAAAAGTTTTAGTCATAGGGGCGCCTCCAGTCAATTTTCATAATAAGAAATTGTATGATTTTTTTAAAGTCGTAGTCACGCATCCATTAAATTTTTCATAGCGAAAATCATCATGATTCATGATGAAGTCGTAGGGGCGCCTTCTGTCAAATTTTTGGTATTGAAGATTTGTTCTAAAAAATTTAAGTCACAAGTTGAATTTTCATAATAAGAATTTGTATGATTTTTTTTAAGTCATAAGGGCGCCTCAGTCCAAGTTGCCATATCGAGAATATGCCTTTAAAGTCGTAGAGGCGTCTTCAGTCATATTTTTTACATTAACATTATTTTTTTTAAATACATATTTAAAAAAATAATTCATAGGTGCTTCAGTCAATTTTTCATATCCAAAATTTGCATGATATTTTTAAGTCGTAGGGGCGCCTCCAGTCAAATTTTTAATGTTGAGAATATGTTTAAAAAAAATTAGGTCGTAGTGGCGCCTCCAGTTAAATTTTCGTATTGAGAATTTTCATAAAAATGTTTCATTCATAATTATCATAGGTCACATTTTCATAAAAAGAATTTGTATGATTTTTTTGAGTCAAAGAGAGCCTCCATTCATTTTTTCATATCGAAAGTTGGCCTGATTTTTTAAGTCGTTAGGGCGTCTCCAGTCAAAATTTTATATTGAGAATTTGAATTGGAAAAAATAAATCGTAGGGGCGCCTCCAGTAAAATTTTCATAATTTTCATAAAAATTTTTAGTCATAGGGGCGTCTCCAGTAAAATTTTTCATATCGAGAATGTATGAATTTTTGAAGTCGTAGGGAGCCTCCATTCAATTTTTTATATCGTGAATTTGCATGATTTTTTTAAGTCGTAGGGGCGCCTCCAATTCAATTTTCATATCAAGAATTTTCATAAAAATGTTTTTGTCATAGAGGCGCCTACAACCAAATTTTAATATCGAGAATTTTCATGTTTTTTTCAAGTCATAAGGGCGCCTCCAGTCATTTTTTAAAATATAATTAATATATTTTTTTAATGTCGTAGGGGCGCCTCCATTCAATATTTCATATGGAGAATTTGCATGATATTTTAAGTTAAAAGGACCTCCAGTCAAGTTTCTATATTGTGAACTTTTATTTAAAAAATTAAGTCGTAGGCCTCCAGTTAAATTTTCATGATTTTCATAAAAATGTTTAAGTCAAAGGGACGCCTCCAGTCAAATTTTTCATATCGAGAATTTGCATGATTTTTAAGTCATAAGGGCGCCTCCAGTCAAATTTTCATAATAAAATTTGTATGATTTTTTAAGTCGTAGTGGAGCCTCCAATCAATTTTTCATTTCGAGAATTTGCATGATTTTGTTAGGTCGTAGGGGCGCCTTCAATTCAATTTTCATATCGAGAATTTTCATAAAAATGTTTAAGTCATAGGGCGCCTCCAGTCATTTTTTCATAATAAGAAATTGTATGATTTTTTCAAAGTCGTAGGGACGCATTCATTAAATTTTTCATAGCGAAAATTTTCATGATTTTTTAAGTCGCCTCCTGTCAAATTTTCAATATTGAGAATTTGTTTAAAAATTAAGTCGTAGGGGCGGCACCAAATAAATTTTCATAATAAGAATTTGTATGATTTTTTAAGTCATAAGGGCGCCTCAATCCAAGTTGCCATATCGAGCATATGCCTTTAAAGTCGTAGGGGCGTCTTCAGTCATATTTTTACATTGGGAATTTGTATTTAAAAAAATAATTCATAGGGGCGCTTTCAGTCAATTTTTCATATCAAGAATTCGCATGATTTTTTAATTCTAAGGGGCGCCTCCAGTCAAATCTTTAATGTTGAGAATATGTTTAAAAATTAGGTCGTAGGGGCGCCTCCAGTTAAATTTTCATATTGAGAATTTTCATAAAAATGTTTCATTCATAGTCATAGGTCAAATTTTCAATATAAGAATTGGTATGATTTTTTAAGTCATAAGAGCGCCTCTAGTCAAATTTTCATTATAAAATTTGTATGTTTTTTAAGTCGTAGGGCGCCTCTAGTCAAATTTTTATATGGCATATTCGTACTGAAAAAAATTAAGTCTTAGGGGCGCCTCCAATTAAATTTTCATAATTTTCCACCCTTACCAAAAATCATGACTTTTTGAGTTCCAAATCCCACTTTTCATACGATTTTTTGAGTTCAGGTACTACAACCATAAAAATGGTTATATAGGTTGAACTGAAAAATTTGTATGAAAAGTGGGATTTGGAACTCAAAAAATCATGATTTTTGGTAAGGGTGTTCATGAAAAGGTTTTAGTCATAGGGGCGCCTGCAGTCAAATTTTTCATATCGATAATTTGCAAGATTTTTTTAAGTCATAAGGGTGCCTCCAGTCTAATTTTCATAACAAAATTTGTATGATTTTTTAAAGTCGTATGGGCGCCTATATTTAATTTTTCAAATCGAGAATTTGCATGATTTTTTTAAGTCGTAAGGGCGCTTCCAGTCAATTTTTTATATTGCATATTCGTATTGAAAAAAAATAAGTCTTAGGGTCGCCTCCAGTTAAATTTTCATAATTTTCATAAAAATGTTTTAGTCATAGGGGCGCCTTCAGTCAAAATTTTTACATATCGAGAATTTGCATGATTTTTTTAAGTAATAAGGGCGCCTCCAGTCAAATTTTCATAACAAAATTTGTATGATTTTTTTAAGTCGTAGGGGCGCCTACAGTCAAATTTTTATATTGCATATTCGTATTGAAAGAAATTAAGTCTAAGGGGCGCGTTCAGTTAAATTTTCATAAAAATGTGGTAGTCATAGGGGCGCCTCCAGTAAATTTTTTATATCGAGAATTTTCATGGTTTTTTCAAGTCATAAGGGCGCCTCCAGTCAATTATAATAAAATTAATATGATTTTTTAAAGTCGTAGGGGCGCCTCCATTCAATATTTCATTTCGAGAATTTGCATGATTTTTTAAGACGTAGGCGCCTCCAGTCATATTTTTATATTGCATATTCGTATTGAAAATAATTAAGTCTAAGGGACGCGTCCAGTTAAACTTTCATAAAAATGTGGTAGTCATAGGGGCGCCTCCAGTCAAATTTTTATATCGAGAATTTTCATGTTTTTTCAAGTCATAAGGGCGCCTCCAGTCAATTTTTATAAAAAAGTTAATATGATTTTTTTTAAGTCGTAGGGGCGCCTCCATTCAATATTTCATTTCGAGAATTTGCATGATTTTTTTAAGACGTAGAGGCGCCTCCAGTCAAATTTTTATATTGCATATTCGTACTGAAAAAAATTAAGTCTTAGGGGCGCCTCCAATTAAATTTTCATAATTTTCATGAAAAGGTTTTAGTCATAGGGGCGCCTGCAGTCAAATTTTTCATATCGATAATTTGCAAGATTTTTTTAAGTCATAAGGGTGCCTCCAGTCAAATTTTCATAACAAAATTTGTATGATTTTTAAAGTCGTATGGGCGCCTATATTTAATTTTTCATATCGAGAATTTGCATGATTTTTTTAAGTCGTAAGGGCGCTTCCAGTCAATTTTTTATATTGCATATTCGTATTGAAAAAAAATAAGTCTTAGGGTCGCCTCCAGTTAAATTTTCATAATTTTCATAAAAATGTTTTAGTCATAGGGGCGCCTTCAGTCAAATTTTTTACATATCGAGAATTTGCATGATTTTTTTAAGTAATAAGGGCGCCTCCAGTCAAATTTTCATAACAAAATTTGTATGATTTTTTTTACAGTCGTAGGGGCGCCTACAGTCAAATTTTTATATTGCATATTCGTATTGAAAGAAATTAAGTCTAAGGGGCGCGTTCAGTTAAATTTTCATAAAAATGTGGTAGTCATAGGGGCGCTTCCAGTAAATTTTTTTGTATCGAGAATTTTCATGGTTTTTTCAAGTCATAAGGGCGCCTCCAGTCAATTATAATAAAATTAATATGATTTTTTTAAAGTCGTAGGGGCGCCTCCATTCAATATTTCATTTCGAGAATTTGCATGATTTTTTAAGACGTAGGGGCGCGTCCAGTCATATTTTTATATTGCATATTCGTATTGAAAATAATTAAGTTTAAGGGGCGCGTCTAGTTAAATTTTCATAAAAATGTGGTAGTCATAGGGGCGCCTCCAGTCATTTTTTTTATATCAAGAATTTTCATGTTTTTTCAAGTCATAAGGGAGCCTCTAGTCAATTTTTATAAAAAAAATTAATATGATTTGTTTTAAGTCGTAGGGGCGCCTCCATTCAATATTTCATTTCGAGAATTTGCATGATTTTTTTAAGACGTAGAGGCGCCTCCAGTCAAATTTTTATATTGCATATTCGTATTGAAAAAAAATAAGTCTTAGGGGCGCGTCCAGTTAAATTTTCATAAAAATGTGGTAGTCATAGGGACGCCTCCAGTCAAATTTTTTATATCGAGAATTTTCATGTTTTTTTCAAGTCATAAGGGCGCCTCCAGTCAATTTTTATAAAAAAATTAATATGATTTGTTTTAAGTCGTAGGGGCGCCTCCATTCAATATTTCATTTCGAGAATTTGCATGATTTTTTTTAAGACGTAGGGGCGCCTCCAGTCAAATTTTTATATTGCATATTCGTATTGAAAATAATTAAGTTTAAGGGGCGCGTCTAGTTAAATTTTCATAAAAATGTGGTAGTCATAGGGGCGCCTCCAGTCATTTTTTTTATATCAAGAATTTTCATGTTTTTTCAAGTCATAAGGGAGCCTCCAGTCAATTTTTATAAAAAAAAATAATATGATTTGTTTTAAGTCGTAGGGGCGCCTCCATTCAATATTTCATTTCGAGAATTTGCATGATTTTTTTAAGACGTAGGGGCGCCTCCAGTCAAATTTTTATATTGCATATTCGTATTGAAAATAATTAAGTTTAAGGGGCGCGTCTAGTTAAATTTTCATAAAAATGTGGTAGTCATAGGGGCGCCTCCAGTCATTTTTTTATATCAAGAATTTTCATGTTTTTTCAAGTCATAAGGGAGCCTCCAGTCAATTTTTATAAAAAAAATTAATATGATTTGTTTTAAGTCATAGGGCGCCTCCATTCAATATTTCATTTCGAGAATTTGCATTTTTTAAGACGTAGAGGCGCCTCCAGTCAAATTTTTATATTGCATATTCGTATTGAAAAAAAAATAAGTCTTAGGGGCGCCTCCAGTTAAATTATCATAATTTTCATAAAAATGTTTTAGTCATAGGGGCGCCTCCAGTCAAATTTTTCATATCGATTTGAAAAAAAATCTCTTTGGCATTTTAGCAACATAGCTTAAAAAAAAATCGGCCCTTCGGGCCGAGGGGCGCATGGGGTGTAACTAACTTAATTTGCCAGGGGGGGGTTAAACCCCTAAAACCCCCCCCTTGTACACGGCCCTGCGATAAAACTGGCTATTTAAGGATTCCTCACTGCAATTTTTCAGATTTTTTTTATTTGTTTAAAAGTTCCACACGTGACAATAATAAAACAAAAAGAAAATTCCCTACACTACCTATTCAGTAACAATGTCCGCAAATTTGGCCACTCTGGCCCTGCCTAGACCTGAGAGCCCAGCTGTTGCTGCTCGTTGTGTCACATCAAATTAAACTCAACCCGCAAGACTGAGATTCTGCCCAGGACAGCAGCAGCAGCAGTGGGAGATGGAGCGGCGCCACGGACCTCTTCCACCGATTTCGCCTAGAAACAAGTCGGACGTTTTGTTGCCAGAATTAACTCAAAGTTGCTTTGTTGCGCTCCGATGGCTAACCCATCAACGATGATGATTATAACAAACGGTCGCACCGCGGAGCCAGAAGATAGATATCGCCGTCGCACTGTGTCATAAAAACAAGAAGAAATCGGTATAAATAACTCAAAAATGCGAACCATTCTCGACCGACCTTTTTTTTCGGAACCACCCAAAAAAAAGCAAAAAAGAAATAAAGGTAGGCCAAGAACAACAGCATGAACGCAAATGACCGCCACGACATCTAAGCAGAGCAGAGTCGAGAAGTGTGTTGTCGTCATTTCGTTGGAAAATATGCGTCCATATAGTCGCCAAACCAGGAACCGGCGTCCTCAAGCTGGGAAGATTGCAACGATCGTGGGACCAAGATTCTTTTTATTCTGGTTCGTCAGTTGAAAAAAAACGGCTACATGACCAGACCCACAGCTATGGAGGCGGAGTGTGTGAGGTCCCATGGTACGGACTAGGTCGTTAAAATGTGAATGTCCCAAGTGTCAGAGGTCATAATTAACATGTTGGGAGAGAGAACTCCGCGTACAGGTTTTCGCTGGAAATAGGGTTGCGTTGGGGGTTTTTTAAAGTAATTATGAGGAACTCGAGGATCTTTAACTTTGTCATTTGTTGTATCAACGAGAATTTTATGTTTTTAACTGGAAGCATGAATTTACAATTGAAATAAATTTTCCAGAAGATTTGAAGATTTGATAACATGTTTTCTTGAGATGTCATACAAAAAAACAGAGAAAATAGCTTTTGTGCTTTTTATTGATGGCTTTAAGAAAATATCAATTTCCCTGTTTCTGAGTTTTAAGTTGATGGATCTCAGGAATGGTTGCAACGAACTGAACTTTCATCTTAAAATTTACATTTTTTAATCAATCCAATCAACTCACACAGGATTTGCCCCGACCTCTCTTCGTTCTGCGTGAAACATTGTCTTAAGGATAATTTTGGTCCTTGATCACGAATCGCAGGTCAATTTTTTAAAATCTTGTGGTTCAGAAATTTGGCGCAAAAAAAAGTGAAATTAAACGCACAACTTGATTGCGTACTCAAAATTTAAAAAAATCGTATTTTTCATCGAAAAAAAAAATACATTTTTTTTAATCACAATTGCCAGTTTTCGTTCACCCAAAAGGGTCTTTTTTCCATTGGGAACCATATTTTTCATTTTTAAATTAACGTAAACCGGGGTGACATTGATAGGATTTCAATTTATTTATTGCATTTTAAACTCAATTCGAAACACGAATCAAAAGTTTTCACATTTCATTTGAAATTATTTCTACTTAAAAAGCCTTTAAATTTACAGATTTTTATTTATTTATTATAAAAACGCATAAACATTATTTACAAATTTATTTTACCAACGACTTCGAAAATGCGTTCCGTTTTTTTATTTGAAATCATGTTTATTAAGAAAATTATGACACTTTGAGAATGTTAAAATGATGTTTTTCATCAACATTTTCTTAATTATAGTCTACTAACTATTTGAACTTTTCACAATTTTATCTTCTTGAAGTCTACTTGAACACTTCTCTACCATGGTTAGTATAATTCCATAGCATTCCGTATGAATTAAATTTGCACTCTTCATTTTGCGGAAAATCTTCAAACCTATAAAAGTAACCCCGGCTATGAAAGTCACCCCGTTTTACGGTACTTTTTTTCGTAACTTTGCAGGGTTATCTTTAAGAGTACAGTCATCCCTCATATTCGGAACAGTTTGCAGATCGGCCTATGTTCAACAAATCATAGAAAATCGATAATTGAACGTAATGATTTGCTTTAACCTTCATGTGAAAGCTTTTCTTGCGATCTTTCGATTGATGTATAGACCGGCTATATATTTTTCCGTTTTATATCGAGTTTTCAAAGAAAATCATTGACCCTTGAAATCCACAAATTCGGAACACTTTTTTCTTACGATGTAAACAAACTTTTTTTCTTCCCAGGAGTACCTATTTTTTAAAAAATAATGACTTTGCACTCTAAAACCAATAAAACTCATGCTTAGTAATGTTTTATGAATGGTCTGATAACGTTTTTTATGAAAATATTAGTTAAATTCAGACAACACAACATCCCACAATCATGGAACAGGCAATTTGGAGGCAGTGTTTTGGTGCTCTGGATAAAATAGTCTTGAAATGAGCAGTTCTCTACGGAATCGGTCTTTTTTCTTTAATTTTAATTTTTGTATTTTTTAATCCGGCTGAAACTTTTTTTGTGCCTTCGGTATGCCCAAAGAAGCCATTTTGCATCATTAGTTTGTCCATATAATTTTCCATACAAATTTGGCAGCTGTTCATACAAAAATGATATGTGAAAATTCAAAAATCTGTATCTTTTGAAGGAATTTTTTGATCGAGTTGGTGCTGAGATATTGCTATGCAAAGGCTAAAAAACAGGAAAATTTATGTTTTCTAAGTCTCACACAACCCACCAAATGTCGATATCTCAGCAACTATAGGTCCGATTAACAATGTTAAAACATGAAACATTCGTGAAGTTTTCCGATCTTTTCGAAAAAATATTTTCAAAAATTTCAAATCCAAACTAACATTTTAAACGGGCCAAACATTCAATATTACGCCCATTTGAAATGTTAGTCTTGATTTTAAATTTTTGAAAATATTTTTTTCGAAAAGATCGGAAAATTTCACGAATGTTTCATGTTTTAACATTGTTAATCGGACCTATAGTTGCTGAGATATCGACATTAGAAAATGGTGGGTTGTTTGGGTGAGACTTAGAAAACATCAATTTTCCTGTTTTTAGCCTTTGCATAGCAATATCTCAGCAATTATGGGTCGCATCAACAAAGTTCAATAAAGCAAAATATAGAGAATTTTCTCAGCTTTTCAAAAATTTTTTCAAAGGTGGGCAAACATGGGAACTAATTTAAAAATGAAAAACTGCGACTATTTTCAAAAAAGTTACCTAAAAATGGCTATAACTTGAAAACGGTGCACTTTATCAAAAATTCACTAAAGTACTTTTTGATTGCAAATTCGATTTTACATCGAAAATGAAGTTGAAAAATTTTGCGACCGATATTTCGATTTTTGAAAAAATTGTATTGATTCAAAAATCATAACTCGGTCAAAGATTTTTGCCCATTCTGAAATTTCTGAAAAGTTGGCATTTTATGTCCTCTAAAACATATCAAAAAATAAAAAAAATTAAAAATAGTGTTTTTTTGCAAATCAAGTTTTAGTGACAAAAAGTTAAATAAAAATCACCAAAATTTTTTTTACCGTGTAGCATTTTTTTCAGTGTAGTCCATATCCATACCTACAACTTTGTCGAAGACACCAACTCGATCAAAAAATTCTTTCAAAAGATACAGATTTTTGAATTTTCACATATCATTTTTGTATGGACAGCTGCCAAATTTGTATGGAAAATTATATGGACAAACTAATGATGCAAATTGGCTTCTTTGGGCATACCGAAGGCACCAAAAAAGTTTCAGCCGGATTAAAAAATACAAAAAAATCGAATGACCAAAAACTCAGAGAATTGCTCAAATGCAGTTTTTGTTTAAAAATTGTTACTTTTACTAGTGAAATAGCAAGAGAATGTTCAAATAAAGGCCCTAAAAATAACAGGGTCGGCAGAAAAGTTGCATTTTGCATTCTATTGACAATTTACCACAAAAGTGTTCCGAATTTGTGGGTGTTTTAAACAATTGATTGTAAAAATAGTATGACGATAAATTTAACATCAAATACGTAAGGGTTTTGGAGTTGAAAAGTTTATCGAACAATTCATGTATAAAAAATATTTTTGTAAATAATTTTTGAGTGTTTTCTATACATATCAAAACAAAGAAAAAAAGATCTCTTGGAAGTTTTTTGCAGCTCGTTTTAGAAAAATGTGTGTAACTCAATCTAAACATTGTTTAATTTTTTTTTCTTTGTTCTCTACAATGAGTTTTAGTTAATTTCGCACAACTTTCTAGAACAAAGCTAATTGTTTTACCCACATGCTGACGAGATACAGGCTTGGGATCAAGTGTCCCCGGGGATCAAGTCTCCCCACTCTCCCCTACAAACTTTTTTTGTATGTAGGTAACTGTACGAGCAAAGTAATTTTGCATTTTTTTTACTGAAAATACAAATAAAAACGAATTTTCATTTCAGTAAAGCTTTTTGCTAAAATGCCCAATGCTTGTCTGTTTTAAGGTTTTATGCAAATTTTTGAATAATAAAAAAACACATTTTTTACATTTTGTGCTTATACAAAGTCAACAACTTGTGAGAAAATTAAACCCGCATTTTTTTATTACTCTTTTACAATGCTTAAGTTCAATTGAAATGTTCTTTTCACACTTTCCTGCACAACATTTTTCTTCCTCCTTCTCAACATGTAAACATTTTTACGCAATAAACAAGAACAATTCGGTCACACTTTTTTGTCCGACAGCTGATATTATATCACCGTTGCGTTGGTTGATGAACGTTGAATGTTTCGCAATGACCTTTACCTTATTCATACCGCTTAACAACATAACTCGACCTGAAACATAAGCGCACCGAAATGCACATGCACAGAACTCTCATGCACTGCTTCAATTTGAGCCAGACACTGGACGGTGTATAATAAATCAAAATGCTAAATTAATGTAAGTGAAATTATATCCCCGCGACCATTCCTACACCAAGGCGAAGGCGTTTATGATGGACTGTTGTTCTGGGGTTGAACGTGAATTGAAAGGAGAACTTTTGATGCCGAATTTTTAGAGTTTTGTGTTAATATGAAAAGTAAAAAAATATATATTTATTACTTAACTAAAACAAAACTAAGTTTTATTAAAATTGCTGCAATTTTCACAGTCTTTCAGGGCTACGTCCATTTTCTGGTGTAAAACTCTTTGTCGTCGTCAAAACCATTTGTTGCATAGGAAATTTTGTTAGTATTTTAAATGAAAACTAAATGAAAACAAGTACCACGGTAACTTCCACAGTTTTCAGATGGGAACAGTTACGACAACAGAACATGACCACCGACCATATTTCACCATGTTGCCAGCAACACTTTGTTGTACAGTTTTGTGGGGGCCAGTCTCTAGCTTGTTGCCAAATTTACAAAGTATGGGGGATGTGCAACCAGAAGATAATGGATCTTTTGTGCGACATTTTTGTGGCAGCGAATTTTCTGCCTGGTGTGTTGGTGGTCTACATGTGTCAGAAAAAAAACAAATCTACATCACGAGAGCGCGCAGGTTTTGCGTAACGAATGGCAAAACGTGGCCATTTTCGGGTTGAGAAGGTGGTTTCACGACAACACTGATTAGTGGGGGGGAGCAGTTTTATTTTTGTGTTAAAGTTTTGGTTGAGTTTAATTGTGAAACCATTGTTAATGCAATGAAGGAACTTGTGAACATAAGATACCTAAGATAAATTTGCACAAAAAGTTAGCCTCAGATTCAAAGATGTCATTGCGTCAAAGGTTAAAATTTTTCAACAGCCTTTTCAACTACTATAATTGAGATTAATATTTGAGAATTTTGAAGGAAAAATTTCAGAAAATTCGAAGGTAGCACTTTGATGTTGTAACGTCATGATTCGAATTCCCGGACGCTTCGAAACCCGGACACTTCAACTTGTTTTATCAATTGTTTGGATATAAGTTCGCATTATGAATGTCAAAACTATGTTATTTGATGAATTCTAACATCAACTTTCATTTCAAGTTTGTTTGAACGCTGTAGTTAATGCCAAAACAATTAAATAAAATAAAATTATAAGTCTACCAAAAATGCGAAACATTTCAACGGAAATATTTCATAGGTGTCCGAAGCACCGGGAAGGCAAAGCAGAAATTTTTGTTTTTGATTTTATCCATTTAATTTAATTTTTTATATAAACTATCGATTGTTTTGAAGTTAACATCTTGTTTGAGACCTGAATAATGCCATTCACTAACATTTCAGTCTAAATTTGTGCGATTCATAAGCAAAATCGAGTGTCCGGAATTCGAAGCAAAAGTGTCCGGATTTCGAATCAGCTTTTAACAGTGTCCGAGATTTGAAGCACAACAAGTCATTTCAATTTTCAAATTCTGATGAAAAATTGTTAGAAAAGACATAATTTACATGCATTCTCTTAAAACTGACTGTTTATACTAAATGAAGATGATATTTCTACATTTCCAACTTATTACATGATTTTTTGCCAGCTATAACAAAAATAATATGGTACTAAGTGTCCGGATTTCGAATCATGACGTTATGCAGCTCAGATTTGTTTCTTCAATTCCTCAAGGAATTCCCCAAAACAAACGCAACAGGTTCCTCGTTTGCAAGTTCCATAGCCTATCCTTCCTGCCTTCAACCACGAAGAAGGATAGTGACGGCGGCGGCTCGTGTAATGGCCACTTCAAGGCACGTTATTGATCATGTTCAAAGTGTGTGCATTCGGAAAATCGCATAAAGATGATTTATGCTGCTGACTTCGAATGGTACACCACGGCGTGCAGCCCTTTATTTCTGGGTGCTTGAGTTCCTCAAACAAGTGTACTTCGGTGAGTATCATCAAAGCCGCCATAAATTGTAACGCTCGCATATTTTGTTTCTTTTGGAAAAACCTCCAAAGGGAAAAGTCTTTATTTTGCCGGGTTTGCTTTTGGATTCGACACTCTACACAGGCCAGACACCACCACCCGATTGTTGGGGGCACAATTCCGGTTGCGGTTTTTGGAGTGGCAAAAGGGTACTCCCGCCGCCATGCCGCTAGTTCAGTCAGTCATATTCCTTCGCTTCACTTCTGCCTCCAAAGTCTAATATATAGTGCAAAAAAAGGAGAACGTTGCTGGAGCTGGTGCTGCTGCAAAAAATGAAGAGATTTATTGGCGTTGGATTCTTGATGGAGGTAGTAAATAACCTGCGAACAAGCATTCGCCTACCGGCTCGAGCCCGAGAGCATTGAAGTCACATAAAAATTGATTTTATTGCGCCTTAAACAGGTGTTGTTTATAAATTTCTTCGGCACGCCACACCAAGCCCAGCCCAACCTCAACCTGGAGGGAGATGTCTGAGCACCTGGAGGCAAAATCTAGCGCGGTACCAACTCATGACTACTCATCGAACTCGACTTGGTCGGCGGTATTGCGCTCGGAAATGTGATACAGCACTTATGGGTGCCACGGCCGCCGGGGAACCTGTTCAGGGAGGAACCATTCTAATGTTTATCAAGCGGTTTCGTGTAAGTGCCAACAGTCGGCGGCAGCGCTGCAGTGTTCGCGATGAATGGATCGTTTTGCTTGCCGTTTTTTGCACCTGATTTATTGATATTATCACTACGTGATGACTGCCGTTTGATGTTGCTGGAGATATGCTGAAGTTGGTATGGACGATGGGAATTGATACATTTTAGACTGCTTGCTTGAAATTATGTTTCATTTTGATCTTTTTGAGGTAGACGTAAAAATTGTGTAAAATCTATGCAGTTTAAGTCATGAGTTATGAAATTTCGGGTTTAACTAGAATTAAAATTAAAAAAAAAACATGCCCATCCAGATGAAAAATAAACAAAATTTCAACACTCCTCGGAAAGCTTTCAAGCTCTTGGCTCGGGTTGTTCAGAGATATGCGTGTATCTACCAGAGTAAAAAGTACCCCACAATCGCAACAACAACGCCTCAAAGAGCAAAGTGCCAATAAGCTCTCTAGAAAGACACTTGTGGAGTCAAAATCCCACATTGGAGCGCCAGCCAGACAGTCAGACCCAGCAACAACCCTCTCTTGGACCCTGCCAGAGCAGAGAGATACATTATTTATGTGCATTTTACATGTCGCTGATAAGAGTGTGGGAGCGGATACCTACGGTCGCGGCAGCGGTTATTATTAGGGCCGCACAGGTATATGTGTCTTTCTTTCTTAAGAGATCTCTCGACGGGGTTCGAAGACCAGACAGGGCGTTCGGAGCCGGTCCGCAATTGGCACTTTACTCAATAACCTCACCCTCCCGTTGATCGTTGGCGGATCGTTCTTTTCGGGGTACCTCCACAACTTTTCCGTCCACGAGAGAGGGGGGTCCGAGTGACAGCCGTGGAGGGCGCGATATTGCGCAAAAATAGTCCCCCGCGATTTTAAGTCCACACTCACGCGGTCGAAAATTGCTTTCGGGCGATCCTTGAACGGTGGAGGGGATTATGCGAGGTGAATTTATTTTATTGGGCGGAAAACTGTGGCGCAAGACATCAGGGACATTGTTGGCATGTTGCGTAAAGTGAATGTTTTTCGTGGGTGTTTGAGAGGAAGAGTGAACAAATATTTTAGTGAAAATATTGAGTAATTTTAACTATAATATTCAAATTAGGATGATTCAGTTACACGGAGAAAAAAGAGTTCCCAAAATCGTGAACAAGCGTTCATGAAAATGGGAACCACGAACAAAGTGTTCAAATTTCATGGTACGTTTTTCAAAATCGTACCATGGGATTTGAACACTTTGTTCGAGGTTCCCATTTTCATGAACGCTTGTTCACGATTTTGGGAACTCTTTTTTCTCCGTGTAGTAGTGCCAGGGAAATATTAAATTCAGATAAAGAATGTTGCAAATATTGAAATCATACAGGGAAAATATGCTTATTCTTATTAAAAATGAAAAAACATCTCAAGTTAAAAAGCAATTTCTTTCTGTTAGAAAAAAAATTAAACTTATTACAGTCAAAGAAGTTTTTTGGGTGTTACAAAACAACAATACAAAAAACAGTAGTTTGGACAGTTAAAAATATTTTTTTCTTTAAATAAGAATCGCTTCAGTCCCTGATCGCTTAATTTCTTCAAATATTAATTGTAAACGGCAATGTAAGCGACTGAGCCAGTTCAAGTAATGGCT
This sequence comes from Culex quinquefasciatus, assembly GCF_015732765.1. Taxonomy (NCBI): domain Eukaryota; kingdom Metazoa; phylum Arthropoda; class Insecta; order Diptera; family Culicidae; genus Culex; species Culex quinquefasciatus. The sequence continues at coordinate 166,890,759 of NC_051862.1, read as the reverse complement.
TTAGATTATGGAAATCTCTTAACAGTTTTGAAACAATCTGCAAATGCTTCCGAAATCCTGTAGGCACTGCCTTAAATGCCAATATTTCAGGGTTGGGAAACAAGGTTTTACAAGGATTACAAAAAAACGGTAGTTTTTAAGGTAATTTAGACTTTATGGGGGTGTCCATTAGCGTGGTTCATGGATATATGAACAAGATAAAAGTAAACGCATCAACCGGAAATTTTAAGCACTATTGTTCCATATGCTTTTTAAATTTAAGCTTATTTGGTTAAGGGGTTACATACACGTATATCGGCAAAAAATCAGGAGTGGGTATGAGCATACACTTCAACTTGTTTTAAATCTGTTTTCAGGGCATCAAAATATACATTTTTATTTATTAACAAAACAAATCAAATCGTAAATCAACTCGGTGTTTAAAGAAAAACGAACAGAAAGTTTGACAGTTCGCTTTGTGCATGGCAAAATTTTGAGCTTTATTCGTCTCTTACTTAGTTTATTCATAAAATATCTTCATGAAACTTTGAGGAATGATTGAAAATCATCTTTTAAGAGGCAGTATTTGTAGATTCTGCTCGGTTTGTTCTAGAGGTCGTATCGAGTTGCTCCGATTTGGATGAAACTTTCAGCGTTTGTTTGTCTATGCATGAGATGAACTCATGCCAAATATGAGCCCTCTACGACAAAGGGAAGTGGGGTAAAACGGGCATTGAAGTTTGAGGTCCAAAACACATGAAAATTCTTAAAATTGCTCGCATTTCCGTAAAACTTCATCAATTCCAACTCTCTTAGATGCATTCGAAAGGTCTTTTAAAGCCCTTCAAAATGTGCTATAGACATCCAGGATTGGTTTGACTTTTTCTCATAGCTTTTGCAAATTACTGTTAAAAATTGATTTTTTTAAAACCCTAATAACTTATGGCAACAGCCTCCAACACCCATACTCCCATAGGTCAAAAGTTAGGGAATTTCATGGACTATAAGCCTTTTTAAGCCTTATTAACTTTTTGGCCAATCGCAGTTTTTCTCATAGTTTTTTGATTTTTCTAGAACAAACATTTTACAACGTTAGTTTTTGCTCTGTAGGCCTCCATAGCGGCACTTTTTGGTCTCAATTTTGACATATTCGGAATCCTCAGAAAATTTTACATTAGATTGAGGTGTTGGAATTTTGAATTTGATTGGAAAATGCCATTTAGAATTAATTAAAATATTATTTAGAATTTTGTCGGATTTGGGGTAAACAAGTTTTCGCCTACTTGATACAGCATTTGACGTATTGATCATAGGGTAAATAAGATCTATTTCTTTTTCAAAATGTTTTATTTAATTATTTTTAAATCAAAATTACAACTCCAATACTTCTAACTTACGTGAAATTGACCGAGGATTCCGAATATGACAAAATTGAGACCAAAAAGTGCCGTCTTCTTGGCCTACAGGGCAAAAACTAACGTTGTAAAATGTTTGTTCTAGAAAAATCGAAAAACTATGAGAAAAACTGCGATTGGCCAAAAAGTTAATACCGTAGGCTTATAGTCCATGAAATTCCCTAACTTTTGACCTATGGGAGTATGGGTGTTGGAGGCTGTTGCCAAAAGTTATTAAGGTTTTAAAAAAATCAATTTTTAACAGTAATTTGCAAAAGCTATGAGAAAAAGTCAAACCAATCCTAGATGTCTATAGCACATTTTGAAGGGCTTCAAAAGACCTTTCGAATGCATCTAAGAGAGTTGGAATTGATGAAGTTTTACGGAAATGCGAGCAATTTTAAGAATTTTCATGTGTTTTGGACCTCAAACTTCAATGCCCGTTTTACCCCACTTCCCTTTGTCGTAGAGGGCTCATATTTGGCATGAGTTCATCTCATGCATAGACAAACAAACGCTGAAAGTTTCATCCAAATCGGAGCACCTCGATACGACCTGTTTCACTTCGGTGAAAAACTCGCTCTTAAGTAGATTTAATAAGTTTTCTGAAATACGAAATTTTGCGATATTCTACATGTATGTAACCCCTTAAGGTTTAGTTGCTCCAGTTTATATCTGAAGTGTATTTCCAATCAATTTAATTGATTTATTTTTCACTTTTAAACTCTCCTTCTAGAAAGATTTCCACAAACCGATAAAATTTTTTCGTCTTAAAAATTTCTTAAAGGTGTTGATCCGGGTAACAACTTTGTAGAACATTTTGCGATTAAAATGAATGTTTCGTAAATTGCTTTTTTGTCATTCACTTTCTCTTAAAATGCTGATGTAGCATGTGGGTGAGCTATTTCCTTAGGGTGTCCAAAATACCTCACACTCTCCTAGGTACCGTCAACTGGGGTGAATCGGGACTGCAGTCTGGGACAGCAGACTTAAAGCACTTGATAGCTTGAAATTCAGAAAGCGACGAACTGGAAAAATCTGACAATCGTTAATTTAAAAATTCTGAAAGGTGAAGGGGGGGAGGATATGAATTAATTCAAAGAAATTTAAAATTGAGATGGTTTAACAGATTTTAAAGCACCAAATAAGTTGAATTTACATTTTCTTTAGGAAAATCGCAATATTTTTTTATTTCCATTTTTTTTTTTTCATTTTAATAAAAAAAATGTTCAAAATGGGCATAAAGTGAAGAATCTGGCAATATCTGTCAATATCTAGCTCAAATAAGGGTGAATATTTATTGTGGCTGACACTTAAACAATTTGGCAATCCCAGATTTATCTGGCAACCTGGCAATCCTGGATCTATCCAAAACTGGTCAGCATGACGGTATTTTTAAATAAATTTAGGAAAAATCAGGAAAATAATTTAGGAAAAAAGCTTTTGCTATATAGATATTTTTTTAGATTAAAAAAAAATTGCGCAAAATAATCATTTTGTTAAAAAAAATTTGTGTAGTTCTATCGCGAACAACGTACTATTTTTGTAATTTTCGAACGACAAAAGGCCCTCTTTTTTTAAAACAAAAAAGTGTTTCACAGACGTCGTAATTTCCGTTTCCGCTTGAGAACGTAAAAACCGACGCCGTTATAAATTGCCTCCAAAAATCTTGATAGAACTACTCAAAGACAACTTCATAAAAAAGTGATTTATAGATTTAATAAAGTAGGTACAAACGAAATTTGAATCTCATCAAATTCAGAAAATATTTTTTTCCAATTTTGAAATAATGCCCCACAACATCCCCCAAGTCCAATGTACCCATGTGGCCATGAAAACATATTTCGTGCACATCAACCTGTTCTGGTGGTGAATAACACCAAGACCACGCGTTGAAGTGAGTGTTTCCTCCATCTTCCACCTCCTTTGGGGACGGATCCTTCGCAGCTCAACAATAAACAACTGCTTTGACATTAATGTGTCATTGAAAAATAATTACTGCCATCCTCTCTCGCTCTATTTTACTTTTCCGCCATCGCCGCCATCCATTCAGACCTCCGTGGCCACCACCCACCGTTTCTCCCGCACCACCTCCTGCCCCAAGGAACCAGGTTGATCCGTCCGGGGGCACAACTTGCAGAACTTGCGCGAGTCGTTTGGTCGCATTTAATCAGCAACACGAACCGGCGCGCGGCAAAATGTGCGGCAGCCGTCCGTCGTCGTCGTCGTCGGGTTCGTCGCTGTTGGCAGGAAACCCAGGTCTGGCAGATGCACTCACGCTCCCACCAGAATGTCCCCTGGAACGTCCCCGCCACCCCATCACCACCACCTATCACTAATATCAGACGTCCGTCCGTGTTGTTGTACGAGTGGTGGTCCTTCTGGGATTGGGAAGGGAGGAGAAGGAGGAGGAGGTAGACTAGTGCAGGATGATGACGGCCACCACCTCCACCGCGGCAGCAGCAGCACGCAAGATGCACCTTGCTTCGCCAATATATTGACCGGTTAGGGGAGAGTGCCCACTGTGGACTAGGATGTAACTGCACGGGTCAGTTATGCGGGTATTTCAGGACATGATCGTGTACTGAACTACATGAGTAAAATCTTCTAAAGAAAGACGTTCTCCCCTAAAGGAATTGAAGGACATTGCACGAGGGAAAGAACATTCAACGCAGGCGGGACCATGGAGAGGAAGGACGTGCCACCGCGTGTGATAAGAAGGAAACTCATGGGTGATTATTATGAGGCCGCTGCTGCTGCTGCTTGGAATGGACAAAATTTGCATATCACCTGGCAATAACATCGGCAGTGGCCTTAGCGTGCAAACTGCAGAGGTCTTATGGTCTTGGCCGCCGCGTGGCCCGGGTCCTGGACGCCACCACCGCCGCCGCCGGTTGATGTTGTTATTAGACGCGTGTGGGCACCGACGGCGGCGACGGGCGTGTGCGTTTTGCGGATCGGAAACCGCCAACTATCGCCAACTTATTTCCTTCTCGGGGACGACAGACGATACGCCGAGGAAACAAGTGCACCGCCAAACTGGATTGGGTGCTTTTGAAAAGGGGGATTCTGAAGTGTTGGAATAATGAATAACTACCAAAGTTTGCAGCTTTTAATAATTCTATTTTTTATGACAAGAATAGCTTTTCTTCCAATTTCCAGTTATATTGTCATTAATTTTACTACTTTTAAAAAGCTTTTCATAGTATTGAAACAAAAAACGTGGATTATTTGAATATTAAAACCAAAAAAATAAATATTTTCCCAGACAAAAATGAATCGCTTTGCGCAATGTGGGTACTAAACCAATCCCAAATTACCCAAACTTTAGGGGTTTTTTATTTTGAGACCCCAAAAGAAACTGGAAAATCGTTGTGCTGAAAAAAATGATTTTGCTACTACACCCCGCTGCCCATGTTCCCATGATTATAAACTGGGCATTTTGCAAACATCGGCAGCGAAACATTTCTGAGCAATTCTCTACGAAATCGGTATTTTTTCTTAAATTTTAATTTTGTATTTTTTAATCCGACTGAAACTTTTTTGGTGCCTTCGGTATGCCCAAAGAAGCCATTTTGCATCATTAGTTTGTCCATATAATTTTCCATACAAATTTGGCAGCTGGCCATACAAAAATGATGTATGAAAATTCAAAAATCTGTATCTTTTGAAGGAATTTTTTCATCGATTTGGTGTCTTCGGCAAAGTTGTAGGTATGGTTATGGACTACACTGAAAAAAAAATGATACACGGTAAAAAATTTTTTGGTGATTTTTTATTTAACTTTTTGTCACTAAAACTTGATTTACAAAAAAACACTATTTTTAATTTTTTTTATTTTGCCAACTTTTCAGAAATTTCCAGCATGTGATCGAAATCGAAAATTTGGTCGCAAAAATTTTTCAACTTCATTTTTCGATGTAAAATCAAATTTGCAAACAAAAGTACTCCAGTGAAATTTTGATAAAGTGCACCGTTTTCAAGTTAAATCCATTTTTAGATGACTTTTTTGAAAATAGTCGAAGTTTTTCATTTTTTTAAATTAGTGCACATGTTTGCCCACCTTTGAAAAAAATATGTTTGAAAAGCTGAGAAAATTCTCTATATTTTGCATTTTTGAACTTTGTTGATACGACCCTTAGTTGCTGAGATATTGCCATGCAAAGGTTTAAAAACAGGAAAATGGATGTTTTCTAAGTCCCACCCAAACAACACACAATTTTCTAATGTCGATATCTCAGCAACAAATGGTCCGATTTTCAATGTTAAAATATGAAACATTCGTGAAATTTTCCGATCTTTTCGAAAAAAAATATTATGAAAAAAATAAATCAAGACTAACATTTTAAATGGGCGTAATAAACAATGTTTGGCCCTTTTAAAATGTTAGTCTTGATTTAATTTTTTTTTAATATTTTTTTCGAAAAGATCGGAAAATTTCACGAATGTTTCATGTATTAACATTGAAAATCGGACGATTAGTTGCTGAGATATCGACATTAGAAAATGGTTTGTTGTTTTGGTGAGACTTAGAAAACTTCAATTTTCGTGTTTCTTTTTCTTAAAGCGGCTGTATCTCAGCAACCCGAGATCCAATCTTCAATGTCTCTTAGACCATTTTATAGCAAATTTTCTGAACTTTTCAAAAAAAATATTTTTAGAAATAGTCGCTCATGGTCACTATTTTTAAAAATCGAAAAACTTCAAATATTTTGCTAAAATCAAACTTTCGGTGCCTATATCTTGAAAACGAAGCCCTTTATCAAAAAAATTGTAAAGTACTTTTCGATTGCAAATTCAATTTTGCATTAAAAATTGATTTCAAATTTGTTTTTGCATGAAATTTGGATTTTTTCCAAAAATTACTATTTTTTCAAAAATTCATAACTTGGCGGCAGATCTTTTGACCATGTTTCTCTATAGCTCAAAAGTTGTGGATTTTAGTCCCCTAAAACATATCAAAAAATCTCGAAAATCAAAAAATACGTATTTTGGGAAATTGAGTTTTAGTAAAAAAAAAGTTGATAAAAAAATCTGCAAATTTTTTTCCGTGTACCTATTTTTTTCTCAATTGTCCTCAACAATACCTACAACTTTGCCGAAGACACCAAATTGATCAGAAAATTCACTCAAAAGTTACAGCTGTTTGAATATTTACATACCATTTTTGTATGGACAGCAGCCAAAATTGTATGGAGACTTGTATGGGTGAACCAATGACACAAAATAGCTTATTTGGTCATAGGGAAGGCCCCCACAAAGTTTGAGTCAAATCAAAAAATACAAATAAAATCCATTTCCGGTTTTGGTAGAGAATTGCTCTTTAGTGAAATTTTGATAAAGTGCACCGTTTTCAAGTTATAGTCATTTTTATATAACTTTTTTTTCAAAATAGTCGCAGTGATTGATTTTTTTTAAATAGAGTCCATGTTTGCCTACCGTTGAAAAAAAATAATTTTGAAGAGCTATTTAAGAAAATTCTCTATATATTTTCTTGTTTTTAAACCTTTGCATGGCCCAGTTACATAATCTCCAAGTATGGAATTTAAAGAGTTGTTTTGGTTTTTCTATTATATATTGTTTTTACTGATCCTCGGTCTTAACCTGGTCACAGTACCTAAAAGGACCTAATAAAAATAAGTTAAGAATAAAAAATAAAAAAAACCTTTGCATGGCAATATCTCAGCAACTAAGGGTCATATCAACAAAGTCCAAAAAGCAAAATATAGAGAATTTTCTCAGCTTTTCAAACATATTTTTTTTCAAAAGTGGGCAAACATGTGCACTAATTTTAAAAAATGAAAAACTCCGACTATTTTTAAAAAAAGTCACCTAAAAATGGATTTTACTTGAAAACGATGCACTTTATCAAAATTTCACTAAAGTACTTTTTGATTGCAAATTTGATTTTACATCGAAAAATGAAGTCGAAAAATTTTTGAGACCAATATTTCGATTTTTTTCAGTTGAAATTTTTTTTTAATTATTGTAACTTTTTCACAGTGCAACAATGTACTACAAACTTGTCGACGCATAATCTTTCACATCGTAAACTTAACGTATACTCAACGATATCAACATATGACCAATCAACTATCCAAATACCCTCACTCCAAGCTGTACAGTTCTAATTCATTGAGGGAAAAAGCTTCTCTCACCTTTCCTGCCCGACGCGGGCGCGAATGAAAACTGCCGCAACCTTGCTGTGCCAGACATCGCCGACCACTTGCTTTCGCGTCCCGCCGACTTACAGAGGAAACGGTCTGCCATTTCCATTGACCGACCTCCACCTCCACCTGCTTCTCTCTCACTCTTTCTTAGGCGGTTTGTCGCATTTGCCACACTATAAAATAATAATAAAATGATAAAATTTATAACTGTCAAATGGTAATTAATTGATTCGCTTCACTCTTTTTGCAAAACTGGAGCAAGATCTGTTGGTGGTGGTGGTGGCAGCGGTGCTGAAGACCACGACTTCAAGTCTCGAAGAGCCGAGCTGCAGCTGACCGGCGCGACAACGACTTCAACCACGGGGGAGCATAATGATACGGAGCATACAATCAGTCTTCTCACAGCCAAGATGGTGGGGACGACGACACAACACGCACTTGCAGCATCATCGCTGGGAAACTTGAAATTAGACGTTGTTTTTCCAGCCAATTTCCGGCGTTGACCGCCTGTTGCATTGCACTTGGGGGCGAGAGATTGCACCATCCATGTGGGGAGTGGCATCAGCAGTGCACAAGAAAAACAAAACATTTTTCAGTTACTCATCGCGACCGACACGTACGTACGGACGACGTACACCAGATATGGCGTTAGCCCTCTGGAAAAGGTCCATCTCATCAGCATCACCATTATCATCATCTCCTCCTAGAGTAAGAGACAGAGACCAGAAGAGTTGACGGTGCGAGTCGTTGAAACAGGAAATGCCAATTACATTATTAAATCTATAGCGATCGATTAGGGAGGTTATGCAGAAATTTGCACTTGCGGATAATTTGTGAGGGAAAAGAAAAAACTAACTTAATCCACCTATGCGGTTGGAGCCTTCCTCACTTGTTACCAACAATGGCTGATATGATGGAATTGTACAACAATTTCATCTATTTTTTAGATCCGGCTTCCAAAAAGTACATCAATATCACTTAAGTGGGCATATCTCGAGACAGGGTTGCCAGATCTTCAATGTTTTGAACTCTTTGGAAAGTTTTTTTGATAACCTAACCAGTGATGGGTTAGATGGTGGATCTGGACATAGTTTACATACATTTAAGCGAGATCCGGATTCCAAAAAGTACATCAATATCACTTAAGTGGCCATATCTCGAGACAGGGTTGCCAGATCTTCAATGTTTTGGACTCGTTGGAAAGGTTTTTTGATAATCTAACCAACGATGGGTTGGATGATGGACCCGGACTTAGTTTACATACATTTAAGTGAGATCCGGCTTCCAAAAAGTACATCAATATCACTTAAGTGGGCATATCTCGAGACAGGGTTGCCAGATCTTCAATGTTTTGAACTCTTTGGAAAGGTTTTTTGATAACCTAACCAGTGATGGGTTAGATGGTGGATCTGGACATAGTTTACATACATTTAAGCGAGATCCGGCTTCATAAAAGTACATCAATATCACTTAAGTGGCCATATCTCGAGACAGGGTTGCCAGATCTTCAATGTTATGGACTCGTTGGAAAGGTTTTTGATAATCTAACCAACGATGGGTTGGATGATAGATCCGGACTTAGTTTACATACATTTAAGTGAGATCCGGATATATGTGAAAACACATTTTTATACATAACTGTTGAACTACTTATCGAAACTTCAATCTGTATAAAACTCGATCTATGGGACCCTAAACCAAATCGAATGCAACAGGTTTTGGTCAAATCGGTTCAGCCAGTGCCGAGAAACATGAGCTAGTTTGTTGGTCACATACATACATACTCACACACATACACACACACATACACACATACATGTGTTCAGTTTTTGATTCTGAGTCGATATGTATACATGAAGCTGGGTCTACGACGTTTTTATACATAGGAGCAGTTCTCTAGGATTTCGGTCATTCGATTTTTTTTGTATTTTTTAATCCGACTGAAACTTTTTTGGTGCCTTCGGTATGCCCAAAGAAGCCATTTTGCATCATTAGTTTGTCCATATAATTTTCCATACAAATTCGGCAGCTGTCCATACAAAAATGATGTATGAAAATTCAAAAATCTGTATCTTTTGAAGGAATTTTTGATCGATTTGGTGTCTTCGGCAAAGTTGTAGGTATGGATACGGACTACACTGGAAAAAATAATACACGGTAAAAAAATTTGGTGATTTTTTATTTAACTTTTATCACTAAAACTTGATTTACAAAAAAACACTATTTTAATTTTTTATTTTTGATATGTTTTAGAAGGCATAAAATGCCAACTTTTCAGAAATTTCCAGGTTGTGCAAAAATCACTGACCGAGTTATGAATTTTTAATCAATACTGATTTTTCAAAAATCGAAAAATTTTTCAACTTCATTTTTCGATTTGCAATCAAAAAGTACTTTACTGAAATTTTGATAAAGTGCACCGTTTTCAAGTTATAGCCATATTTAAGTGACTTTTTGAAAATAGTCGCAGTTTTCATTTTTAAATTAGTGCACATGTTTGCCCAGTTTTGAAAAAATATTTTTGAAAAGCTGAGAAAATTCTCTATATTTTGCTTATTTGGACTTTGTTGATACGACCTTTAGTTGCTGAGATATTGCAATGCAAAGGTTTAAAAACAGGAAAATTGATGTTTTCTAAGTTTCACCCAAACAACCCACCATTTTCTATCGTCAATATCTCAGCAACTAATGGTCCGATTTTCAATGTTAATATATGAAACATTTGTGAAATTTTCCGATCTCTTCGAAAAAAATATTTTTGGAATTTTCAAATCAAGACTAACATTTCACAAAGGCCAAACATTCAATATTACGCCCTTTTAAAATGTTTGTCTTGATTTGAAAATTCCAAAAATATTTTTTTCGAAAAGATCGGAAAATTTCACAATTGTTTCATATATTAACATTGAAAATCGGACCATTAGTTGCTGAGATATTGACGATAGAAAATGGTGGGTTGTTTGGGTGAAACTTAGAAAACATCAATTTTCCTGTTTTTAAACCTTTGCATTGCAATATCTCAGCAACTAAAGGTCGTATCAACATAGTCCGAATAAGCAAAATATAGAGAATTTTCTCAGCTTTTCAAAAATATTTTTTTCAAAACTGGGCAAACATGTGCACTAATTTAAAAAATGAAAACTGCGACTATTTTCAAAAAGTCACTTAAATATGGCTATAACTTGAAAACGGTGCACTTTATCAAAATTTTAGTAAAGTACTTTTGATTGCAAATTTGATTTTACATCGAAAAATGAAGTTGAAAAATTTTACGACCAAAATTTCGATTTTTGAAAAATCAGTATTGATTAAAAATTCATAACTCGGTCAGTGATTTTTGCACAACCTGAAATTTCTGAAAAGTTGGCATTTTATGTCTTCTAAAACATATCAAAAATAAAAAATTAAAAATAGTGTTTTTTGTAAATCAAGTTTTAGTGATAAAAGTTAAATAAAAAATCAACAAATTTTTTTACCGTGTATTATTTTTCCAGTGTAGTCCGTATCCATACCTACAACTTTGCCGAAGACACCAAATCGATCAAAAATTCCTTCAAAGATACAGATTTTTGAATTTTCATACATCATTTTTGTATGGACAGCTGCCGAATTTGTATGGAAAATTATATGGACAAACTAATGATGCAAAATGGCTTCTTTGGGCATACCGAAGGCACCAAAAAAGTTTCAGCCGGATTAAAAAATACAAAAATTAAAATTGAAGAAAAAAGACCGATTTCGTAGAGAATTGCTCATAGTTCATTTTTAGAGCAGGATTATAGCCTTACCTCAGTGAGGAAGGCAAAACTTACTACAGAAAAAAGTAAGTATTATTTTCTAAAACACTATTTTGTAAAATGAAAGGCAAAACTATGTTTAACGTGAAGACTTCCATCATTGTCATTGACGTATCCGAGTCTCATTGGTCGCAAATTTGGACTCAATCTTTTTGAAAGCCTGTCACTTTACATGAAATGTTATTTTAGGTTGTTCGCAAAATATTTCATCGTGACCATTTAATTAAAATCTGAATACTTTTGGTTTCAAAGTTCTGGAATGATTTCACTTTTATCGCAGATATTATTTTATTGAAAATCTAAAATTTTCGAATCTACACCGGCATCAAAACCTCCAGATCCCTTTGCGTGCATAATTGCTTGACACGAAAACAGCAAAAAGCCCTTCCAGAGCATCAGGAACATAAGTCAAACATAAAACAACAACAAAAAAAAGCCTCCCAACTCATTCACCCAGTACTCCACCCCCCGAAACCCAGTTCATCAATAGCCATCCGAGAGGAGTTTCTTCACGGACACGACCAGCCAACGCCACCGCAACGCAGAGAGTCCATTACAACCTGTTTCCGTAAAAAAAGAGTGATACGAAGGACAATGACTTTTTCCATATTTTTTATCATCATTCTGCTGGCTTTTTCTTATTTTTTTTTCATGGTACTAAATACTCGGTAGCAGCAGCAGCCTGTTTACTTCCATTTTTCTGCGGGGCAAGTGTTGCGTTGCGTTTCGTCTCTCCTCCGCAGAAGTCTTTTGACTTGCAATGGGAGGTGGGAGGACACGTTGACCAAGTGGGAGGAGGAAGTACGCCATGGGAGAATGCAGTGTTATTAAAAGATTTTTTTTTAAACGCAGTAAACGCTTTTTAAAAATGTATTTCAAAATAAAAATATTTTTTATATTTATGACTATTTTGAATACATGTGAAAAAAAATTTAAAAAAAATGTTTTGTTATAACGTACTAATCATAATAAAATTGTATAATTCATGACAAAATTTTGATTCAGGAAAAAAAATAATTATCCTTGTTTTGAAAATTAATATCCAATTACTGAACTGCATTTTCTACTTGCCACTACTACACCATAGACATTTGAACCAGTACACAGATTATGTGAATCCTTCTACCTGGCTTAGGAATATGTTGTTTATGTAATTTTTCCCACTGAATCTCAATCTTCCCTAAGATATCACTTAGAATTGAGCCAAATGGTCAAACTATTGATTTTTGGTCAGATTTTGGTTGCATGGATTATGAATTTTAATTTGGCTTTTCAAAAATCTCTAGATTTGTTTGACATAAAATAATACATTTTTCAATGAATTATTAACATTTTTAATTAAAGATTTCTCATTTTTCTTAGAACAAATGTGGACTTTTTTTATTAGGTCCTATAAACATATATAAACATTCAGTGTATTCCGCTTACTGAAGGAGGTATTGGACTATGGCAAACAAACAAACTCGCACTTTTTCGAGCTTGACATTTTGTTAAACTACCAAACTTGTTTGCGTAACAACCAATTAGGTGTAAGGGATATGTTTTATTCTCTGAAACACCCTAATCGTGTATTCATATGATTTTTAACCGAGCCAAAAGTTGGGTCTATAATTGGTTTATACAGCTTTTCCTAAAATAACAGCAATCTTAACAGAACAATTGTTTACAAAATCGATTTCAACTTATTTTGACTTATCTTTCACATTAAATCTTACATTTGTACGTGTATGTATGATTTTGGGCTGGAGTTAAGCTATTACAGTTTTGTTTCGCCAAAGTTAAAGCAAATAGTATTTTAAACGGCTGCAAACTTCTGGGTGTTCATTTGTTGTTGCTCAAAACAAAATTAAGATTTAATAAAAAATAATAATAATAATAAACAATATAGAATTGAATGTATTCATGATTGATTTGTTAAGTTTGGAAGAAGGAATTTTGTAATTTAACAAATAAGGTGTTCTCTACGATTTCGTAAATCGATTTTTTTTTCAAAACTTTTATTTGAATGAAGCTTTGTCCATGCAATCCCTATGTCAAAAGAAGACATTCTGCATCATTAGTTTTCCATACAAGTATCCACACCATTTCTTCTCTACAATCCAAGGAGATGCTGAAGGCAGTCATCTTGAGGGACGAGGGTCGAGATCATGCGCAAACTGCGCACAGTAAAAACAAAATTATTTGATCTGCGGTATAATTTTACATGAAAAAATAGTCAGTTTCTTTCCATTTTATGCAAGCAGTTTTTGTACTTTTTTACAGTGCGCAGTTGATTTGTTTTGGTTCCGTAATGAACAGCTCTTCTTTTGCTAAGGCTTTGTTTAGGTGCCGTAAATGACAACTCCCTTTTGTTCTGGTGCCGTAATTGAAAGCTTGTGATGGCTGCGAGTGAGCTACCTTTAGTTAAATATAGATGTCGCCCCCCAATCTCGCAAATTTTTCGACATTTTTTAATTTTTCATTTTGGTTTTGGATGAAACTTTGTTCATGCATTCCCTATGTTGATAGAAGTCATTTTGCATAATTAGTTTTCCATACAAGTTTATACTATTCATACAATTTTGGGGACTGGGACAAAATGGGTATGTAAATGTATGAAATTCTGTATCTTAAGAAGGAAGTTTCTGATCGATTTGGTGTCTTTGCCAAAGTTGTAGGGAATGGATCAATATTTTTCGGAAAAAAATAGTACACGGATAAAGTTTTTTTTTTATTTCACCTTTAGGCTTTTATTTTTTGAAGATTATGTCCCTCGACTCTGATTGATGTCGAGGGGTGGGACGAAAAAAAAAGTAAAAAAATTGAAATTACAGGACGCAGTGTCAACATTTGAATGAAAAAGTGTTTTGATATGCATTATACACCTGTCCAGTTGTTTTGTAATCATTAATTTCCATAATTTCCAAGTAATGACGAAAATTTTATTTTGACGAGAAAATTTTGTTCTGCGGTGCTGTACATTGTAATTTCATAAAAGTTCTAAATATTTTTTAACGAGCCCAAAAATGCTAAATATGTTTATCAATGCAGAAAAAGGCATTTTATATTGTTCTAAGTTGATTAAATTTCGATTTCCATTCAAAGTTTGATGTTTTTTGAAAAAAATATTTTTTGCCCCCTGATTTTTCGTACCAATTTTTGAAAAATATTTGCAACAGCCTTATCATTAAAAATTAAATTCCAAAAATACGTTTTTTTTATTTCAAATTTTTTGATAGGATTGAGGGCTGTTGCCAGGGCCATATTAGTTGCCATAGTGATGGTACAAAATCTAGTTCAGGAGATTTTTTTAAATATTGCAATCGAAAAGCACTTTAATTTTTTATAAGATGTAACGTTTTCTAGTTATAAGTACTGTTAGGTTTTTTTTTTTTGTTTTCTTTTTTTTTGCACAAAAAGTAACCATGTTTTTTTAAAAAGCGGGAAAATTTTCCTGCAATTTTCTCTCTGAAATTTCGAAAATTCGGCGAATAGTTTCTGGATTAGTTTCAAGATTTCTATATTCCCCCTGGCCGCATGAACCTCCTTCCAGGACCGCGTGGTTATTTTGATGGTTCAGGGTCTGGACGGATGGAAACACCCGTTCATCATTTTACGGCGCACCACAACAGCAGATGAAGGAAAAGTATGCTGCTGCTGCTGCTGTTGATGATGTTGCCGATGTCGCTTTATTATCACAATGCCCACGCCATCATTTGTCAGACGCTTCTGTCTTCTTTTGAGGGGGGGATGTGGGACGGGAATGTCTTGCCCGCAGCATCTGTTTTTCCCTTTCTGATAGTATCGATGTACAGCAACTTGTATACAACAGTCATCAGGATCAGAAAGGGGCATTCTTGTGGGGCAGAGGGAGGAACAATTGCTTTTTTGCAGAAAGGAATTACACGAATGATGAAAACAACGCTTTCGAAAAATTATCACGTGTTTGAGAAAAACAAAAAGTTTCAATCAAAAATAAAACTGCATTTAATATGTCAAATTTGATTAATTTTAGACAGAAAATTTTCTTACAAAACATCTCGCAGAACTCAAAACAAACAAAAGAACGTAATGTACACTAGAATTTTCTGTTCAAATCGTATTCTCTAACATCCGGAATGTTTTTCTCATGTTTCGCCCCCAAGTGCTCATCAGCGCTCGGAGTGTTCAACAAGTCATTATGTAGAAACGGTGGCGTGCTTGCTGCAATTGGCAAAAAAGGTAGACTTGACTCTGATACACTGAACACAACAGTCACCACAGGTTTTCCAGTAACACCCTGCTCAATGGCCCGCTCAAGTGGGGTGATTATGTTCTCACTTTTCAAATTTGTGAAGAGTCCAGCCCTCTGTCACGACGGCCATGTTTATGAAACCTAAATGTTCGACGCGAACATGAAGACGCAAAGAAGATGAAGAACGCATTTGCTGTCAAAATTTAAAAATAAACAAACCGCGTGGTAAAAAAGGCACTATTTCATAATGTTGAAATGATTTCCATGAAAAAATAACGGCACGGGACACGGGACGGATTTCCAAACGCAAGTTCCCGAAGGACCCTATCCGCCAGAGACTATGGATAAATGCCCCGCGAAGTGGCGATGAAGACGGTTTTGCAAGTTCAAAGTTCAGATTTGTTCGGACCACTTCGCGATGAACTTCTTGAGAGTCCACGAAAGGTCGGATTCTACACATGCACGCGTTTCCTTCGATTCCCTGTGCGAGTCGACAGCGGGAGTGGGCCAGTCCTCGGAGAAGGTTATCGAAGGATGTTCGGAAAGACCAGCTCCGCCACAATCACCGGAATCACGGATGTTTCTGCACTTGGTCGGTTACTCCCTGCCGGAGATTGCAGCAAGTTGTTCGGAAGGATCATAAGCGGGACTTGGCCAGTCCCCAGTCCAGTACTACCCGGACAATCTTCCCGGTCAATCGGAAGCAACAGTTCTCATCTTTTTTCGTAACAGATTTGCACACACAAAAAGAGATGTTTCTTGAAAATTTGGTGTAAACAAACAGACAACACCACACCAATACTGCTACACGCACAGAGCCCACGCAGTAGTATTAGTGAAGAGCCCACGGTAAACAACTTGGTGACTGTCAAATGTTCTAGCCATTTACAGTGGTGCCAGGGGGTTGGAAGAGTCACTTGCTTGCTGCGCATTAGGATAGTTCATTTTTGGGTATATTATTCAAGCAATACGGAAAGCAGAATTGTTGAAAATTACAAATCAAGTTGTAATATTCTCAACAAAAAAAAATCAGGTTTCACTGTAAACCACCCTACTACTGAAAAGTTGCCCAGGATGATCACCGCGATAATCGGCAGCATTTCGCTCTTTAAAATCGAAAGAAAATGAATTTTTCAACTTTTTACGAGTTCATAACGTGCATGTTGCTGTTATAACCGAAACATTTTTAAAAACTGGCACTTATTTGAAAAGTGATCCAGATTATAAAGTAATAACCAATAACAGAATGAATCGAAATGTTGCAATAGTTATCCACCGTAGTATGACTTATAGCACGTTACGTGACATTAAGTTAAAAGTTATTGATAGTTTGGGCATTGAACTTGAAACTTCTTTTGGGAATATTATGATTGCAGCTGCATATTTGCCATTCCAATGCACTGGGGAAAATAAAATTTATTATTTCAAAGGGGATTTGAATAAACTTACTCGGCATAGATCTCGATTTTTGATCATCGGTGATTTTAATGCCAAACACCAATCTTGGAATAATTCAAAAGTAAATTCCAATGGTAAAATTCTATTCAGAGATTGCACTTCTGGTCTTTATTCGGTTTTATACCCGAATGGGCCAACTTGCTTTTCTTCTGTTAGAAATCCATCAACAATTGATTTGGTTTTGACAAATCAAAGTCAGTATTGTGGTCCTTTAGTGACTCATGCTGATTTTGATTCTGATCATCTTCCAGTAACTTTTCACTTTCTCATGAAGCAGTTACCAGACCCAATAGTTCTGTGTTTAATTACCACAAAGCTAATTGGGACAGGTATCAGCATCATATTGAGAATAATTTAAATCATGATTTTGTTTTAGAAACCAAAGCTGATATTGATTCAGCCTTGGAATCTTTAACTAATGCAATTTTGGATGCTAGGAATATTGCTATTCCTAAAGTCCAAGTCAAATTTGATTCTCCCATTATTGATGACGATCTTCAGCTTCTGATTCGTCTGAAAAATGTTCGCCGAAGACAGTATCAACGTTCTCGTGATCCTGCACTGAAGCGAATTCAAAAAGATTTGCAAAAGGTTATTGACCACAGATTCACTCTTCTGCGAAATGAAAAGTTCGCAAGAGATGTCGAACAAATTAAACCTTATTCCAAACCTTTTTGGAAACTTTCAAAGGTTCTTAAGAAACCTCAAAAACCCATCCCTTCTTTAAAAGATGGTGATAATATTCTATTAACTAATGGGGAAAAAGCTCAAAAACTTGCTCAGCAGTTTGAGAGTGCTCATAATTTCAACTTGAATGTTTTGAGTCCTATTGAAAATCAAATTTCAATAGAATTTCAGAATATTGTTGAACAAGAATTTTCATCAGATGAAGTTTTTAATACGGATCTGAATGAAATAAAATCTATTATCAAAAAATTTAAAAATATGAAAGCCCCTGGTGAGGATGGCATTTTTACATTTTAATTAAAAATTACCAGAAGCAACTTTAAGTAGCTTGGTCAAAATTTTCAACAAATGTTTTGATTTGGCATATTTTCCCAGTAGTTGGAAAAATGCCAAAGTAATTCCGATTTTGAAACCGGATAAAAATCCTGCTGAAGCCTCAAGCTATCGGCCCATTAGTTTGCTTTCATCTATTAGTAAATTATTCGAAAGAATAATTCTTAATAGAATGATGACGCACATTAATGAAAATTCAATTTTCGCTGATGAGCAGTTTGGATTTCGCCTTGGGCATTCAACTACTCATCAGTTGTTGAGAGTTTCAAATTTAATTCGAAGCAACAAATCTGAGGGCTATTCTACTGGCGCTGCTCTTCTAGACATAGAAAAAGCATTTGACAGTGTTTGGCATAAAGGTTTGATTGCGAAATTGAAAAGGTTTAATTTTCCGATTTATATCGTGAAAATTATTCAAAATTATTTGACGGATCGTACTCTGCAGGTATGTTATCAGAATAGCAAATCTGATCAACTACCTGTACGTGCTGGCGTCCCTCAAGGAAGCATTTTGGGTCCAATTTTATACAATATTTTTACTTCTGACTTGCCTGATTTGCCCCCAGGATGTCAGAAATCACTTTTTGCTGATGATACAAGCATCTCCGCCAAAGGCAGAAGCCTTCGTGTCATCACAAGAAGATTACAAAAAGCTTGGATATTTTCAATTCTTATTTGAAAGAATGGAAAATTACTCCAAATGCTGCAAAACTCAACTTATTATTTTCCCTCACAAACCAAGGGCTGATTTTCTTAAACCAAAAGTCATCACATTATAAAGATGAATGAGGTAAATTTAAAGTGGGAGGATCAAGTGAAATATCTTGGACTTGCTTTTGACAAAAACCTTACTTACAAGGATCACATTGAAAGTATCCAGGTTAAATGTAACAAATATATTAAATGTTTGTATCCACTTATAAACAGGAATTCTAGACTTTGTCTCAAGAATAAACTGTTAATTTATAAACAAATTTTCAGACCTGCCATGCTTTATGCTGTGCCGATCTGGACAAGCTGTTGCTTAACCAGGAAGAAAAAACTTCAGAGGATTCAGAACAAAATTCTGAAAATGATTCTGAAACTTCCTCCCTGGTTCAGCACCAGTGAACTTCATCAATTAGCCGAAGTTGACACTTTGGATGTTATGTCCAATAAGATAATTGATGCATTTCGACAAAAATCATTGCAGTCTTCAGCTGCATTGATCCGCTCTTTATATAGTTTATAAGTTAGTTTTAAGGTATCCCTTTTCCCTTTTGTACATGTAGGACCTCCTACATTTGAAATCACTGAATAGCGAAAGCTACAATATTTCATGAATAAATGAAAGTTGCTAGTATTTAAAATTGAGGTGAAAAGTCATCGTTTGTGATTGGACACTCAATAATATTTTAACTGAATGAATGTACATGGAAAAGAAATTTGAATAAATATAAATTAAAAAAAAAAAAAAAAAAATCGGCAGCATTTGGGATTTCCAAGTCAGTCAACCTCTACCTCCCCAACCCAACACCTTTGGTTCGGTTTAGGGCGGCGTTCTAGTGGCCCAAGTGTGGCGCTGATAGTTGAGCCCAACGAGTGTTTTGCACTCGAGCAAAGTGAGCACCTCGCGGGAAAACGCAAATTTAGCCAAGTGCTTCCGTGAAACTGAAACCATACCATCACTTGAGAATGGTCCAGGTCGAGCATGAACATACCTTTGCGTTGTGTACCACCCGTTTTTGAAGTGACGCTCGAGCGGTGAAGGTATTTTTTAATGAATTTTCAAAGTTGATATCTGCAACGACAATTGCTTTTAAATTACAGATTAATAGGGTGTCACTTTTATGAAAGTTATTTTTTAAGTCTAACGTTGTCAATATAATTTGTGTTACAAAAAATTTCAAATTTATCATATAAATAAAAATAGAACTATTTTAAGACACCCTAGTATATAGTTCTCAGCTGTGAGCAATAATTTACGTTGCAGTTGACAAGTTTTTCGCAAAAAAAAAAAACAATCAGAACTAGACCCGCGCGAGACATCGTAACTCATTATTATCATCATCTAGTGTCACGAGTGAACATCGTTTCCCTAATAGAACTGTCGGTTTGCCAACCATTGTTGAGTAAAGGATGCGCGGTTTTTGGTGAATCTTAAAAGTTTTATGACAATGATGTGGCGTTACACGCATGACGTGTAATTTTAAACGATGTGAAAGCATATTAGAATTGCAAAGGAAAATTAGTTGGTCAAAAAGTTTTAATCTTTGTTTGAATTTTTTTTTTAAAGAGAATATCCATTAAATTCATTTCAAATATCAATATTTCGGTCATTAATATAAAAAAAATATTTGTGTTTATTTCTCATAAATACGGCCTAAGCAAATATTTTTCAAAGATTACATCTTGTTAATTTAGTACGAATTTAGTATTTAAACTAGATCTGTGTATTCAGGTAACTTTAACCGAAAAGTGCGCATTCGTCACCAGTTCCGATGTTACGATTTGTTTAATTATTATTAGCATATTTACGACAACTGTTATTAAACCCAGTGCCGAACCAGTTTCTTCCCACCGTGATGTCCAATGAAGCTCACTTCACCCAACTGGCGCAAGTTCGAGGTCCTAGCCAGTAGTTAGTTAAACCAACTAAAGACGCTCGTCGTCGCTGCTTTGGGTGGCTTCTTCTGCCCCTCGCCGCAGATTGCTTGTGTAAAGTGCTGGCGAAAATTATATGTTTATTTCATTTTTAATCGTCCGTGAGTTTTTATTGGCAAGGACTCACTGCGCTTCTCCGCCAGTACCAACCAAGCAGACTGAGCCCAGGCCGGCCGCTAACTGGCTGCTGACGACTGTTTTCGCATAGTTATTATGAACGATTGCCACCACCCACCGAACCCCCGCTTTCACCACCCACCGAGCTATGCGACCAGGGCGAAGTCTGCCCTCCCCTTCGTATATGGTGCAGGCATATGTGCGTGAGAACACACACACAGACATTCGTGAATACATTTGGTTTAGCAGCCAACATCGAACGCGTTAATCTGCATAATCGACTGACATAGGCATAATTTTAATCAGGGGTGATTAAACAAAATCTTTAGAAATAAGTTATAAAAAACAAGAAAAAAATCATTGGTTATTTTGTAAAGGTTAATTCGAAGTACGTAAGGGAAATTCTTGTATGTTTGGCAGGTTGAGCACTCGCTCCCAACTCCATCCAATTTGCTGATTTTCACTTGCTTGCTCACTTCTTATTGAGCTATTTATCACTCAAGTTCAGTTGAAAACGCTTTTAATTAGCTTTAATTGAATGTCAATGTTCTGACCTGCCAACATTGGAGGCACGCTGGATTTACATGATGTTCCCCTAACTTTTGGTTTTGGAAATACAAATTTTTGTACCAATTTAAAAGCAAGGCTATTTTCTATTTTAATTCTGAAAGTCCGCTATTTTTTGCAGGTTGATTTCATCTACTGTAAAAATTATTCAAAAAAATAAGTTAATTTTTCGATTAAGTTTTAAGTTTTAAAAACAATTGAATAAAAATTTATTTTTGGACAAATAATTAAGTAATATAACTTGTTACTATTAAGTAATACCTCACTGCCATTTTCCCTGGAGATGGAGCCACACGTTGCCGTCGTTTCAGGGCTACTTGCAAAGATGTTGATATATATCACACATTTATTTTATATTCCCGAGCAGGAGTAAATAACACGGGAATACCAAATTTTGGTATTACTTGAGCAAATAACAGCGACCAAAATGTGCCCTTGGTTGCCCAGTAATAGATGGTAAAATACCATGAAATCATACCAAAGTTTTGTATGTGGAAGGGCACAACAATACCAAACCATGTTATTCCAAGGGTAAAATAATACCTCAAAATAGAACCATTTCAATACCAAGTTGAGGTCTTCTGGATTTTTGAACATTGCTTGAATACCAAAACTTGGTATTGCCATGGTTTTAATTTTAGGTATTCCCGCGCCCTTGGAAAATCATATTTTGGTATTCCTGTGGTCTTCCACATACATGATTTGGTATGATTTCATGGTATTTTACCATCTATTACTGGGCAACCAAGATCACATTTTGGTCGCTGATATTTGCACAAGTAATACCAAAATTTGGTATTTTCATACCATTTTTAGTGCAGCAGTTGCAGTTAGTGAAAAACGGAAATGATCCATATGCAACAGCCAAATCTACTCACCTGATGATTCCATGTTGTTCTTAGTGATATTCTTCACCACACCGAATGCATTTGTCATTGATGAACGGCCTGTGCATGAAGTTCTTGAAGATTCTGAAAAATAACAAGATTTAAAAATAAGTGTTATTAAAATAAAACTGGATTGAAATTCACCAAAATTCAATAATCTTTCGATTGACTCGTTTTTCAAAGTATTTGGTTTTTTTTTCAAGTCATTTTATCGCAAAATTTATTATCTTGTCCAAATTGGTAAAAAAAATCCCATAGTTTTAGAGAAAATTGATGAAACCTTTCAATACCAAAATAATACCAAAATGTGCCATCCTGACTTAGAAAATTTTCCACAATTTCAAGTCATTTCTGTAGGGGGTATATCAAAAATGTTTAAAATCATGTTCGAAATTTCCGGTTTTCAATGAAAGCATTCGCTTTGAGACATCATTTTAGTTCAAAATTAATTATTTTGTCAAAATTGGTCAAAATTTTCCCATAGTTTCAGAGGAATTTGATAAAACACTTTAATACAAAAATAATACCAAAATGTGCCATCCTGACTTAGAAAATTTTCAACAATTTCAAGTAATTTCTTTAGGGGGTATATCAAAAATGTTTAAAATCAAGTTTGAAATTTCCGGTTTTCAATGAAAGCATTCGCTTTGAGACATCATTTTAGTTCAAAATAAATTATTTTGTCAAAATTGGTCAAAATTTTCCCATAGTTTCAGAGGAATTTGATAAAACACTTTAATACCAAAATAATACCAAAATGTGCCATCCTGACTTAGAAAATTTTCAACAATTTCAAGTAATTTCTTTAGGGGGTATATCAAAAATGTTTAAAATCAAGTTTGAAATTTCCGGTTTTCAATGAAAGCATTCGCTTTGAGACATCATTTTAGTTCAAAATAAATTATTTTGTCAAAATTGGTCAAAATTTTCCCATAGTTTCAGAGGAATTTGATAAAACACTTTAATACCAAAATAATACCAAAATGTGCCATCCTGACTTAGAAAATTTTCAACAATTTCAAGTAATTTCTTTAGGGGGTATATCAAAAATGTTTAAAATCAAGTTTGAAATTTCCGGTTTTCAATTAAAGCATTTGCTTTGAGACATAATTTTAGCGCAAAATTAATTATTTTGTCAAAATTGGTCAAAATTTTCCCATAGTTTCAGAGGAATTTGATAAAACACTGTAATACCAAAAGAATACCAATATGTGGTGTTCGACCATTGACAAATTCTGCAATTTTGCAATATGAAAACAATACCTTAAATTGGTATGATACCACATTTTGCTCTTGCATAATCCTCAAGACAAATTTTAAAGGGTCCAGGAATACCAAAATTTGGTATTGATACCAGAGAAAGGTATTATTACGCATTTCCCTTGTTATTTACCTATGCTCGGGTTTATATACTTGTGTTGATAGAAATCACAGCTTTTATAATACCGTCAGTGGGGGTGACTATGGGTCAAAAAACGATACACCTGTCGTATTTTCTTAATAACAAAAACAATTCAAATAACATCGAAAATCTTTCAACGTAGATTTGTTTTTAGATAGTTTACTAACATTTTCCCAAAATATGGTGGATTTTGATGAACACTACCTTAAATGCCTATTGTTTGAAAATTGACCCAATCTCACCCCTTAGAGGGGGTGACATTGAGTCAATTCAAACTAAAATGATGCTCAAATACAACGATATGGTAAAAACAAGTCATCCAACAGTGTTTCTTGTTCGAGGGAATCGTATTGACACGCTACAGTGTTTGAAGTGGAGATTTTCAAACATTTGGGTAGTTTTCGAGCAATTCTAACAAAAATATTGGAAAAATGATTTTTCGAGAGGTCATTTTTGACCAAAAACGTACCCCAACTTTAGACAGCTGCCAAAATAACAGGATTTGTTCTAGGAACGAGATTTTTTCAGCGAAGTCATCTTAAGATGTCCCCTACACAACCCTTTCAACAGAATTCATTTTCATTGAGAAGAACCTGAGAAATGGTAAAATCCGTCAAAAATCACTTTGACCCAATCTCACCCCCCAGACCCAATGTCACCCCCACTGACGGTATGTAAAATTGCAAAATATTGATTTTTTTATTTGAATCTCAATATTCTTGTTCGTAAAATCTGTTAGGAGCAGGTTTAAATCTATTTGATAATGGGGAGGAATAGTTAGTTTTTTTTGTAACTTTTTCTAGGTTGTTTAATACTTCCAGACTCCAGTTATGTGTAAGCCAGTTTAGTAATGCTATCAGAATCTCTGATTTCAATTCAAGTGGTATACTAACCATTCTGAATTGTCCAAAAATAAATAGAGTCTCGATCAATCAATAATGAAATGATATCGGACAAAATTCGTTAATCTGTTGAACTAACGGTTTTCGGATTATGAGTGCGGTGCCTGTGTGGACGCGCAGTCCTGTTTTTTCGTGTTATTTTCCATCTCTTTTGTGTCGCTGTTCGAGTGGGGGACGAGAAGTCGTGATTATGCAGGTTAATTTTTTTGTGTGCTTTTGTGTCGCTATTGGTATGGGGTGAGTGATTGTGGTAATCGAATAATAGCATGACGTACTGAATTATTTGTGTCTTAAGCGTAATTTTCGTTGAGTAATTGGTGTTTTTTGTGATTGTTTTTGGTGATCTTAATTAATTGTTTTGTGATTTTCAAAGCCCTTCCTATATCATCGTTGATCGGAAGGCACGGCGTCGGGTAAATTGTGTATAGTTTTTTGAATAAGGTTTTATTTTTTATTGTGAAAAAGCCATTTCTATATAATGATCGAAAGACGCACTGACATTTTGGATTAATTAATAGTGGAGTGAAATAATTGTGTGTGAGTGACTTTGTGTGTTAACCAAAAAGACCTTCCCATAGCATCGTTGCTCGGAAGGCTCGCCGACAGGTCTGTTATGAAAGTCCTCCCCATAGCATCGTAGCTCGGGAGGCATCGAAAAGCCAATACCTTATCCTACTAACCAAAAATAATAATAATCACGTGATGCTTGAAGGAGATGCTGTGGATTCAACGGTCTCAAGCGGTATCAACAAGTATATAGCGAAAAACTGTGTGCTTGATGAGTCTGCAACTTCAACTATCGGACTAACATTCCTCCCTTTCGTTGAACTGCAGGCTTCTTGGGAGGGCGCCGGTATTGACTAATAAAGTAGGGATCTTCAGAGGTTAAACAGTGAACGGATGGTTGGCTCCCACTGATCATTTTGATTCATTGTTTAGCTTCAGCTGATCTGTCAATAACGGAGTAGCAGCTCATTGGCAGTCAACCATGCTCATGCTCATGCTCAAGTAATACCTCACTGCCATTTTGGGCACCCCTGATTTAAAAAGTGCACATTTAAAGCCTTCTCAGGCCAGAATCTGTTTGTCTTAACTGAAATGTGAAGCAAAAAAGAATAAGTACAATGAAATCTTCACTTAGTTTCACTTGATTTTAGTTCATGAAATGTTAAAAAAAAACTGTTAGGGCACGGTTTCTTTTAAAGCTTCGCTGAACTAATTCTAACACCTCTTAAAAATCCAACAAAATGTAGGTGCACGTAAAATACCGCTTTACTTCCAGATTTCCAATTTCTTGCAAAATCCACCGACTCTTTTTTTCAACTCTTTCGGACTTGTCTCTCAAAAGTTGCCATTTATGAGCGCCCCCAGGGCCCACGAGGACCCGAAACCAACCTGTGGCCAACGCACAGTCGGCCTACCAACCAACCGCCAGGACCAGTTTCTATGACTTTTGTGACACGCCAAAGTACCACACCGCGGCCGCGTCTCCGACTGTCGTCCACCCGTGTGAAAGTAAATTTATGGGCGGCCAGTGGGAAACATGACTAAATTATAGTTTTAAGCTAAAGTGTCTTTGCCGGGTCAGCTTTAGCCGAATGGTCAACCCGGGGGGCACAGACTTGTCAGGTTGAGATTTTTGTCATATTAAATCTATTGTAAAAATAATCTATTGTAAAACAATAGTTATTTTTATTTCAGAAATATTGAATTAAAAAAAAACAAAAGTTCATTTTGAAAATTCAACTTTTGCATCTAGTCACCTACACATCTGTAACATCTGTGTTGCCGGCATGGGACCCCACGAAGAGACCCACGAATCCGCTGCATGCGTGCGGAAAAGCGTTTCTAAAGTGTTTAGAGAATCTAGTTTAAGTTTGGAACATACTTATTTACAACTGGGTGGATTGATTGCCGCAAGCGTTGGTCGAAAAAAACGTATTGCGTAAATTGAAAACGGGATTTCAAAATTGTTCCTGAAACAGTTTTATTCAGCAGGTGAAATTTTGCTCAAAACTACTTCAAATAAATTGCATTCTGCTAAATTTCCTAAAAAGACCAATTACAAAGAATAGTTTTATGAAAGGTTAAAAACAACTTTAAAAAAATTATGCCGGCAATATGTATGCAGGGCATGTAGGGGAATATTTGCGTACCGTAAACCGGGGTGACTTTGATAGGATTTCAATTTTTCCAACAGGTAAGGTTTTTCTCAAGATTATTATTTTTAAAACATGTACTGGGGTAGGCCACACAAAGTCCATGCACTATTTTGGAAAAAAAGTTTTTTCAATAGTGTTAAGAAAAATAGTTACGTTAAAAATTCTTAGTTTTAATTCCGGGGTGACTTTGATAGTCATAGTTTTTCTTGTTAAAATCATATTTAAGATGTTCAAATTTTATTTGTACGTTAAATGTACCATCACTAAAGTAGCTGATATAGTTTGTAAGAAAAAAAATCAATATTTATTTTAAGTTAACTAAGTTTATAAGCTTTTTAACAAAATACATATAAATTTTAGGTAAAATTGTTTAAAAGTCGGAATTTTGCCTGAAATTTGTTAAAACTAGTTTTGTTTACAAAATTATCGATTTCTATTGCATTTTATACTGAATTCGAAGCACGAATCACAAGTTTTCACATTTTAAATGAAATTTGTTCAACTGAAAATGCCTATAAATTTTGAGTTTTTATTTAACTGGGTTTCAAAAACACATATTATTTATTATTTACAAACTTGTTTAACCTTCTCCTAGTGGAAAATTGTCCAAAGAATCCGAAAATGCATTTCGTTTTCCGATTAAAAATCATGATCATTGAGAAAATCATGACACTTTGAGAAGTTTAAAATAATGACTTCCATCAACATTTTTTTAAACTATAGTTAACTAACTTTATAAACCTTTCAAAAACTTATGAAAAGATCTTCTTGAGGTACTTTGAACACTTCTCTACCACGGTCAGTATGTTTCTGAACCATTCCTTACGTTTTTTTAATGTACTCTTCATTTTGCGGAAAAATCGCAAACCTATCAAATTCACCCCGGCTATCAAAGTCACCCCGTTTTACGGTAATCAGGTGCAGGCAATCAAGCTGTCAAACACAATAAGGTTTGAGTCTTGGCTAGTTTGCAAGAAAATTTCCGAGCAATACCACCTCAATAACAAATACATCTTTTTTTTATTTTTGGACAACAATTTCTGCAGCAGCCTTAAACAACAGACAAGAAAAAAAGAATGTTTAACTAGAAATAAAAAGTTTGACAAATTAAAAATTTATGATTTTTACCGAATTTTGGGTTTTTAAATAAGCTGCAGTTGGTTTTTTTTTTTTCAACAGTTTGAGAAACTTATTAGTAAATTTTAGGAGGCAAAGGCTTATCTAGGATGTTATTAATTTGTCTATGTTTGTACTTATACAAATTAAATTTTATTACTAAGAACGCTAATAGTTTTTCTAAGTAACAAAATTTAACATTTGCAGGGAAGAGATTTTGTTTTTTGGTAGTACAGTCCAGACTCGATTATACGAAGGCCTCGGAAAAATTTCACTTCGGATAATCGAATCAAGAAATAATGTTTTTTGTTGTCTAATTTTTGATTGATTGACCCCTAAACTACGCTAAAATGATTCATTAATTTTAAATCCAATATGGCGCCCAAAATGGTGGTGATGTAATATTTGAAAAATGCATTTTATTTTTCAATTGGCAACCAACAATTTAAATTCGACTAGAATGGTGTCGCAGAACTCGATTTTTTTGTTAAAAACAAGAAATAAACAAAAATCGTGATTCGATTATCCGAAGTCTCATACAAACCATCGGATAATCGAAACTTCGGATAATCGAAACTTCGGATAATCGAGTCTGGACTGTATTTGTTAAAAACTTGAGAAAGATCCATTCTCTGTGGCAGTTCTGAATGAGCTCTTCAATATGTTTAAGCAGGCAGAAATAAATTTACAATCAATATGTTTCAATGAGTGGAAAAACAGAAAAAAACCTGTCACACATCCCGTTTTTTTCAGGACATTTTCCTTAACAGGCGCCTGACGGTGATACAGTTTCTGAACCGGCCAGCGAGACTTAATTTTATGCTGCAAACATCAAGAACGAACTGGGCGATGTCTTACGACTTACATGTTATGAGGAAGGAGACGCAAAATCAATTGCCAGGAACGTGCAGAAAAATAACATGAATGAATCTTGACAAACGACGACATGAAGATGCGCGTGCATTGCCTTCTAATGAAGGGCCTTTTTTCTGCAACAATTCATTGATTTTGAAACAAGTTGGGGTTCTTATTGGGTTTTTAAGAGCAAATGAATGGTTTTGATGAATGAAACCAAAAAGAAAGATTTTGTATGTAGATCTGACTAAAATTTATGGCTGATAAAATAATTAAAGATTGCCAGAACTGCACAATTATTGAAAAAAAATATGGAAAACCCTCTAACAAGCCAACTGCTCAAATCGACTCAATCAAATTGATTTATGTGGAATTTTTATATGATATACCGTACCGCACCCCTCGGCCACCGGATTCTTGGCAGAATGACAACCACAACCGGCATCGTATTGACAACCGCAGCGTTATTACGAACACCCGCGATTGAGGGGGAGGGCCATCGCCGCGCCGCGATTTGAGGTTGCCCTTTAGGTGGCCCCGTGTGTTGGTTGTGTACTAACCTGTGCGATTCTGCTCCTCCTACTAGTCAACACCAGCGCGCGCGTTTGTTTGCAAAATGCCGTGTACTGTATGGTTGGCAGGGTCTATGTTAGACTGGTTCAGGCCATGATTTTCAGACAATGTTTTCCACGAAAACCGAATATTTTTTTTAGATTATTATTTATTACTTAAATGACCGATTCTTTCGTGACGAGACAACGTTTGTACGCATATGTTTTCAATTTTTTGCTGATAACTTCAAAATCTGTGGGAATAGGTACCAATATTTATACAAATTTTGAAAGAACATTAAATTTCCAATAAGATTCACTCCAGCAAACATTTAAAAAACACAAAGTTTGAGTCAAGTGGGATACAAATAGGGACGTGGCGTTACATCGTGCTGCCACCTGTTTTTTTTAAGCGCAAGAGTGTAAAAGTGCTGAGTCATCGTCTAAAAATAGACGGCGTCCTATCTCGCCCAGCAAAATTAAGTCGATAAAGTAGTCGGTTTCGATGAGAAAAAGTGGAAAATGTGGTCTAAAAATAGCGACGCCACCCCCCTATGTAGCGTGACGGGACAACATCGTACACACAGAAAAAAATCAATTCCCGTAATCGTGAATTGTGTTCATGAATTTGAGAACCACGAAGAAATTTATTCAAGAGTATGGTTCATTTGCACCATAAACGTGAATATACACCTTCGTGGTGCTCAAAATCATGAATAAAATTCACGATTTCGAGAATTGTCGTTTTCCGTGCAATTGGATCCTTTTTATTTTTATACACAAAATCGAAGAACTCTGCTCTCCTAGTAAGTTTCTGAAAAAACTATTTCTTTAGTTATTTCTAAAAAGAAAAACGAAGATTTTGCTTCCTGGATCATCCATTTTCGTCAAACTTTGTTGATTTGACTTGTATGTACTTCATTTTGTGACGGGACAACGCAGATATTTTGCAAAAGACGGTTTTGCTCGCGTTGTGCTGAGCTCGAATATGACTCCTAGAATACTCCAAAGTATTCAGGGAATGTGCAATCCAAGATGGCGGTCAATATGGCGGTGCTAGAATATACGATATTTTATAAAGAAATGTAACCGGCAATGAACAGGTCAAATTCAACTAAGGGTCGCTGAACTCGAATATGAGCCCTAGAATATTCCAAAATACTCAGGAAATGTGCAATCCAAGATGGCGGCAAATATGGCGAAGCTAAAAAATTGAATTGCATTCCCTGAGTACATTAGAAAATTATAAGGCTTATATTCGAGTTCAGCGTCCCCAAATTAATTAAATTTGACCTGTTGACAGCCTGTTACATTTCAGTATAAAAATTTCCAATATTCTAGGATCGCCATCTTGAATTTCACATTTCCCGAATGCTTTGAAGTATTCAAAAGGTCGTATCCGAGTTCAGCGATTCCAAATTAGTTAAATTTGACTAGTTGATTGAACTTATAAATCCTTTTATGGTGTTTTTTTTTCATTCAGCCGCCATATTAGACGCCATCTTGAATATCTCGCGTCCCTTTGAGACTCAGGAAATCAACAGGCAAATTTGGAAACAGGAGGGTCGATTTAGTCTAGATCGATCAAAAACTGGCCTGTTACACGATTTGCTTCTAGACACGAGAAATTAGCACCTTTTTTTTGTATTCGTGCCTTGACCAAAAAATTGGCGTGACGGGACAACGCAAACTTGCGTCAGTCGTAACTCTGGTTCCTTTTGACCAATTTTCGATTTCTAATAAGCATTTTAAGGGGTTTTCGAGTGCGAAGAGAATCCAAAATATGATGCAAATCCGATATCACGAACCATTGCAAATTAAACAATTGTAATTTTTCGTGACGGGACAACGCTTCCAATTACCCCCTTTTTAAATGTCCTGTATAATTTTATACATACAGAATCTGCTTTTGTTAATAAAAGGGATTATAAAAGAGTCGTTTTACTATAAAATTCCGAATAGAATGATAAAATATCTGCATTCCATCCATTAATTTGTGCAAATATTTGAAAAAGCTGGGAAAATTAAAAATTTTCAGCGTTTATACATTTTACAACTTCTGCTTACATATATGTTGTAAAAAGGGACTTTGGTGTGGAAATATGTTTTTTGTGTTGTTCATATAGTTGGAAAACATTGAAAATTATCAGAACCATCCAAAGTGCAACTTGAAAAAATGACTGCTTGGTAAACAAGTGCTAAGAATCGGTCTATTTTAATATAATAAATAAGACATTTTTTATCTGTGTTTTTTTCAGTAGTGCCCAAGCTGATAAAATTCTCGATGAAATTATCCTTTAAAATTGCCTATGGGATCGTCTTAGAACCCTTAGAACATTGAAGTTCCTAGATTACAGCCCCTCAAACATAAAAAAATTAAAAAAAGAGAGTTTTCTCAGTGTCACCAAACCAGCACTCAAATTTCAATTGCCGATATCTCAGAAACTTATAACTAGTCCGTTTTTAATTGTCAAAAAGTCAATCATTCGTGAAATTTCAATATTGAAATTTTGACCCTTTTAAAATGTTATTCTTTATTTTATTGTTTTCAAGTTTTTTTTGTAAAAAGATCAGAAAATTTTATTTTTGGACAATGGAATATAAATTTATAAAACATTTGCATTTTAAAGGAAATTTACCCCTTAACACTGGAACGCCCAACGCATGTCCAACTTACACGGACGCCCAAGGCTCCCAAAAAAGGTGGAACGGTAACTTCAACTCGCTGCACAGAAAAAAATAATGTAAATTTGGAAGCTGTAATTTTGGAAGGTTGAATATTACCTCTTTTATGATGTAATTTTACCTCAATTTAGACTAAAAAAGTGACATTACACCAGAAAAGTGGTAAAATTACACATTTCCAGAGGTAAAATTACACATTTCCAGAGGTAAAATTACACCTTTTTTCTGACATAAAAGATGTACCCCTTCCCAGATTACCATGATTTTTTTTTTCTGTGTGGTTCTCGGGCATAACTCAACCAATTGGGACGATTCTTGTTTCAAGCGATTTGTAAGAATGTCTAGATGATTCTAGAACTTTGCAGAACTTAATTTGATCTAATCTGTAATTTTTGCGATCAAAAACATCGTTCCACCTTTTTTTAAAACGACTGTCTCCGCGGAATTTTTTGCGATTTTTTTTTACACGCGATAAAAAAGTTGGAACGATGTTTTTGATCACAAAAATTAGAGATTTGATCAAATTAAGTTCTGCAAAGTTCTAGAATCATCTAGACATCCTAACAAATTACTGGAAAGAAGAATCATCTTGATTGGTTGAGTTATGCCCGAGAACCATTGAGTTGAAGTTACCGTTCCAACTTTTTTGGAGCCTTGGGCGTTGGAATGTTAAAAAATATAAATAGGTACATATTATTTTTTTATCCATGTTACGGTATGAACATATTATTAAAAAAAACTGAAGTGGAGTCCTTTAAAAAAAAAGAATAGTACTTTTCGATTGCAGATACGGTTTTACATCATAAAATCAATTTAAAAAAATCATAGATCATGCCAAAGATACCAAATCGATCAGATTTTCGAATATTTAAATATCATTTACGTTAGAACAGCTGCAGAAACTATGGACTATGGAGACTTGTTTTGGAAAACCAATGATGCAAAATTGCTTCTTTAGTCTTAGGGAAACCCCCTGAAAAGTTTTAGTGAATTCAAAACATACAAATCCGGCAAATTCCGGCGATTTCCGGCAATTGCCGGCCAGCATTGGGAAATGTTAGTAAATCATACAAGAGCATTACATCCTAAAAAAAAATCCATAAAATCATTGAAACAACCTAAAGTTTCTATGGATGAAGGCATCCGACAACCTCGAAGGTAAACCAGTCAGGAGAGATTATGATCGTTATGCGGAGTCAAACGTAAAGAGTTTGTGCACTCCACGTGGTTGAGATGTTCAAATTTTGTGTTGGTGCTGAAGGTGGTGGGAAAACCAATCGACAAGCAATAAAATTTGATTTATTTACCCAAAAGTTATTCAGATCAACAGTGTTTTGCCTGCTTCCAGGCGAATTGTGGTTCAGAACGCCGAAAGTTAGGCGACAAAAAAGAAAATTCGCAAAATTCATGGCATATTTCACGTATTTTCTATCCACTTAAAAGTGTCAAAGGTGGAAAAGGGTGGAAACTGCAGGTGAAACCGGGAAAGGACGGGACGGTGGGAAAATCGTGTCGATGTTATTAATGGATATTACCGGTCGTTGAGTAGAACCTCACGTTTTTGGATGCGGGGGAGAGAAGCAGAGCGTTACTCACGTACTCTTCGTTGTGCGCGGTTTGGTGCCGAGTAATGGCCAGTCGATATTGCTCGACGGCGTCTGACGCGCCAAAGATGCACCTGTTGTCACGGGTTGATTTATGTTTATGGCGTTTTAAGTACGATCTCGTACACTTTCGCGATATACCTACCTACTACTCCTTGCTTGCCCAAAACAACTTGCTGCGGGGAGACCTGGCGGGGGATTTTTCAAGGTACGGCAGTTTGTTTTTTCATTCGCATTTGTTGCTGCTGGCTGCACTCACATATCGATTCGATCGACATCCATTAAGTGTGAACTTTTTTTATGAATTATGGTGTGCCAACCGCGGATTAGTGGGGGGTGAGGCACGGGGTAAAGTGGTCGGCTTTGTTAGGACGTGTCACGACGAATAGTTCGCGTCCTTACGTAAGAGTAGCGGTCGGATTTTGGCGATTCGCATGCAGCTAAAGTACAGTCAGTATAAACATAGAAATAAAAAAATTCTTAACCTAACACTTGTTCTCAAAACTGTTATCCACCTTTTTATTCTTTTTTTCAACTTTTTATTCTCAACATCCTAATTTTTTTTGCGTGTAACTGAGTGTACTACTACTGGTTTGTGGATTTCTGGTAATTCTGCATGCAACACAAATCTTCTTGCAAATGGACCGTTGAATTAGGTTTGGATGGCCAATTAATGGCTTGAGAAGTATTTCTAGCTTCTATGAGTTTTTACATGTGCATTGGTTCGGGGTTCCTATATCAACGTATAAAGAAATGAGTTCAGTTCAAGCTTGGAACAATAAAATTTATGTTTAATAATATTTTTTATTGAATAAAAATTGCTTAGATCTACATAAACAACATAATACATAATATTTTAAAATAATTTCTATTATGTCAAATCAAGTATTCCGTGAAAAATGTGTTTGTTTGTCACCAAATCTTCGTCAAGGCAATTTCCCATATGCACTTAAGATTAGATAAAATCGTCTTCCTTGAACTGATCAAAAGTGTTAACTAACAAGTTATCGTACCCAAAAATTCAACAAATTACAAATAAAAATAGTATTTTTATATGTAATTGATTCAAAGATTTTTCAAAATATTTATCATTTTAAAGAAAAACACATCCTATGATTTGTTAATTCTGATAAATTTCTAACTTTTGCCAATTTTTTTTTATGATGGACGGAGGAGGGAGGAGGGGGGGGGGCGGCGTCGACAAAAACTTTTAAAAATATTTGTACCAGCCTATATTGATTTATATAGAACAAATTTTCAAATGGCAGCAGGCAAATTAGGGTAGAGTAGTCATCAATGAGACACGGGGAACAATGATAAAATGGCTCTCACAAGTCGTAGTTTCAACCAATCAGGCTCATATTTGGAGGAAAGGTGTGTCTACGGGATACACGTCTGCCATATTAGTGGCTTTGGTTATGGACGCTCCCTTGAAAAGTTATTCATAAATGTTTGATTCTGGGGTGTAAAAGTAAATTATGGACAAAAATACTTTTCGCTCGTAGGCTGCCATTTACACCAAAACTAATATTTCTTCAAATTTCTTTCGACGTTCCATAGGGATTGAGTTGGGCTACAATGTCCTTTCATTAGATTTGACCAAAATTAAGAATATACCCAGAATCCAGGGCTGTTTCATTGTTCCCCACTCATGTTAGCCAATGGGTAACAATGAGACACTTTGATTTTTCTTCATTAAACATTTCAAAATCCATGTAAATCTTTCAAAACATGAATTAAAAGTGATTTTTGGCATATTTATAGAGTTTTAACTTCATTTAACCAGACATACAAAGTTATTTGGTATAAATATATGGATTTTACAAAATTTAAATACTTTTTAGTATAACTTTTGTTAATTAAAGTTTCATGTTGGCAAAATTGCTCTAAAATGTTCAAGGCAAGTCAACTGTAATGGAACAATACAAAAACATGATGTTTTACTAGAAAAGTATTGATTTTCGTAGAGTGTCTCATTGTTCCCCAGCTGTCTCATTGTTCCTGCCAAGTGCGTCTACAATGAGACAGTTGAATAACTCTGGCTGTAGATGTCGGTTTGATCTCATATTTTGGTCAATGTTTGAACACACTAAAAGAAATAAAATGCAACAAAAAGCTCATTAAAACATGCTGATGAAAAAATTAGAAAAATCGTTGAAAGTTGAAAACCAAAA
Source organism: Culex quinquefasciatus (assembly GCF_015732765.1). Taxonomy (NCBI): domain Eukaryota; kingdom Metazoa; phylum Arthropoda; class Insecta; order Diptera; family Culicidae; genus Culex; species Culex quinquefasciatus. The sequence goes on along the minus strand of NC_051862.1, from coordinate 166,855,063 downwards.
GTGTTTCATTGATGACTACCCTACCCTATCTACGTTTTTCTTGAATAAATATTTGTTTGCTACGATATGGCCTTAAATATCAAAAAAAAATAGTAAATATTTCAAAGTGTTGCCCAATCAGTCATAATTTTGTGCTCGAATTTATCTTGGAAACTATTGAGAGCGAGTTGTGGCGCTATAACCACGGCAAATAGTGTCCAGGGCATTCGTGGAAATACAATGTCCCATCCCAGAGGGTCCCGGAGTACCAAACCTTCTTAGCATGGTGCTCCCAACGAATACAACCAAATCTCGGAGCGTATGGTGGTGTGTCCCCACGCTTCTTCCTCCCCTGTCGATTCAGAATTGTGTTGTTGTTCGAACACTCTGCGCTCAAACTCAACCCAATTACGAGTCATCTCTGCGATACGGCTTTACGCAGTAGGCCTGGCCGCTTTAACGCTTGTGATGTTTCAATGCATTCCGATGCAATGGCGCACTACAAATGTTAATAAATGACAAGAAGAGTGCTAGGCGTCATCTAACCTAAGGCACTCTCCAGGATCCCTTCGAAAGATTGGCTGCGCTAGGGTCTGATTAGATTAGATTAGATTAGAATTTATCTTGGAAACTATTGATCCGATTTCAAATATCAGGAAATGAAACCTTTAAAAACATCTCTCATCATTTTGAAAAATATATTTTCAGGATTTGGGTTCAGAAAATCGGATCAATAATTTCCCCGATATCGCCGATTGAAAATAAGAGCAAAATTTCAAAAGAAACAACAAAAATTCGTTGTATATAAAAAATTCGTTGTACATATATCAAAATTAAATTTAATGAACTAAAATTATACTTGGATTTTTTAGAGTATTTTTCCATTTTTAATTTTTTTATTCTGCAATTCCCTATTTTTATAAAAATCTATTTTTAATTGCTATGTTCCGAATAAATCTCTTCAAAATTTGAGAAAGAAGCTAATCTTCTGATTGCTATTACAAATGTTAAACCCTTAAAAATAACTTACCTCTAAATTCAACCCTTTCAAACTAAAACTAGGTTTGCTTAAATATTTATCCATTTTAAGAATGAAAATAAATTTGTTTTGAAGAAAAAGAACCATTGCAGAAAACAGAATGCAAACATATAAAAAAGCTTAGATATTTTAATAGGCATGATTTTTTAATAAGAGTCAAAATAAATTTGGTTCTGCATTAATTTACTAGTTTTTTGAATGTAATTTTTTTTATTCTGCATTACACAAATTTCATACCGGGCGTCGTTTGCAAGTAAGACTGTGTATGTGTTTCTTTGTACAATAGTAACTTTTTCAAATTTCCTTTTTTTTTTAAAGATCAGAAAACCCATAAGCTTCTGTCTCTGACCATAAAGAAAAAAATATGATTGCCTGAAAATAATAGAAATTTGCAAATCCAAAAATTCAATGCCATCGCAGCCACGTTTCTTACTATCAGAAGGGACGGAAGAATTTCGTTGCATTCTGCGCTAGCCGATTTTCTACTTCAAGCCACATAAATCAATGAACTTGAGTCGCCAAAGCACTGAATAAATACGGCAATAAATATTAGTGGTCTGTGCACTTTCTTGAACGCACAACGACGACGGCGGCGGCACCGACGGCGGGTGGTGAAGGTGGCAGCAGATTTGGTCTTAAATGAGACATTTAAAATCAGCAATTTGATATAAATTATGTGCAATTTTGTTCGCATATAATTAAGTGACATTAAGAACTCTCGCCTATAGCTCCGTCTCGTTTTGCCATCTTCTGCCGCCCCATCAAGAGTCCGCGAGGAGGCTTATTTATTCTCTAATTAAATTGGACACTCGCGCTACATGAGCCGACTGTCGGGTTTCGGTCTCGCGGCCATCGCCCGTTGACACCCCGCGGGACCAAAGACCGGCCAACACTCAGCTGGCATGGCATGGCGTTCAAGTCGAGCACCTACAAAACAACTCCTCCCTCGCCATCACCACTGCAGGGAGATTAGGGGGAGAGGTGAGATGCGGTGAGGTGGACCTGTCCCCCAAAACATGTTCTAAGAGTTCTTCTTACTACCAAGCTAAATGGGTAGTCGTGCGTATTTCATCAGGAGCAATGATCTTCTCAAGTCAGTGAATTATAACGCGGCCGCTGATCGACGGCTCCCATTGCCATATATCTCACCTCGCTTATTCACCCACCCCGGGACCACGTGCACCACCCCCTTTCATTCTGCGTGGCTGATGTATTGAGGTGACAAGTACCTTCGAACAAGAATTTAAACCATAGATCAATTCGTTTACACCCGCGACAGAAGCATTGCACCTGATGCTCGGGAACGGTGGGTGAGTTTTCATAATTTCACTTAAAAAATAACCCTTACATATTTTTTGTGAAATTTGTAGATTATGCTACTTAAACTTAGTGTCTTATCAAATGAGGTGCAAGCAATTCTTTACAAAACGGCCGATTTGGACCATTTCTATTTTTTTATTTGGCTCAAACTTTTAATGATAGGGGAAATAAACCCATTTTAATCAGTCCAAGCCGTTCGACCAATTCTCATCACTATTAAATCAACATTTTCAGATGTATCAACAATGTAGGGTTGCTTGCTCACTTTTGTTTGAGCTATTTATTACTTTGGAACAGTCAAAAACACTTTATGAAAGCTGTAATTCATGATCAAAGTGCTGATAGGCCGATAATAGAAATAGGCTGAGAAATGGTATATTTCCCCTATTACTTTTAATGGCCAAAGAAGCCATTTTATGTCATCACTCAGAAAAAAGTACTGGCAAAATCCATAAGAACGTCTTATGACCTTTCGACATCAGGATTTTATTCGGATGTCATAAGATTTTCTTATGGCTGGGAGGGGAAATTTGACAAAGCCGTCAATTAAGATTACCATTGAGTTATCTTATGACATTCATAGATGGAATTGTGTACAGAATATATGGCAATGCTCATGGAGATTATATTAATAAACATTGTTTTTTATACCCATTTTTTCTTATTTTTAATTGAATGAAAACAAAAAAAATATTTAAATTTTCAATGTATATATATTTTTAAATTATGGTAATATAACCAAAACTTCATTTCCTTCCGCTGCTCGTCGTCCCGTTGGTTTCCGCAACCTCCGGTTTAATCGTCTTTTGCTGGTGATTCGGCATGTTCTGCCGGATGGCCACCACCTTCGGCATGACCGCGTCAATCAAACTTAAACCTTCGACCGCTGCTCGGAACTGTCCTCACCGATGCTATTCTCCGGATCCTTCTGGAGGATGCTGGGGAGGGCCGTTGGCGGAACCAACGGCCATTGATATTACCTAAAATACCAAAACAAAATATTCAACTTCGAGCCAAAACCCACGGAACACCCGACACAGAACTTACCTGTGTCTTGGCGGTCGCGATAAAACTCATAGCGGCGGCGGCCTTGGCGGTGGCAGCTTTGTGAAGTAGTTACCGGAACGAACTACGGGGCGATTTGGAGCAGCGAGCGTTTAAAATTGTCTGCTCGATCCGTTCTTTTGCCATCTCGAAATGTCAAAAATTTCACACTAGCATCATACGCGAAAACCATTGAAAAATTACAGATGAATTCCATAAGAATTTCTTATGAAGTCCATAGTCTATCAACAGTGGACCAAATACATAAGTAAAGTTTAGATATAACCATATGAATTTATAGTGACGGTCATAAGATTGTCTATGAAAATCGCGAGAGCCTAGTGGATACTCAAATCAGGCAGCACATAAGATGTAGTCTTATGAAAATCTTACATTCTTTTTCCTCAGTGATTGGTTCACTCATACAAGTCTCATAGTGTCTTCGTCAAAGTTGTAGGTATTGACAAGGACTATTCAGAAAAACTAACTTAATCCACCTGTGTGGTTGATGCCTTCCTCACTTTTTACCAACAATGGGCAATATGAGTGGTTTGGACACATATTTCAGCTATTTTTTAGGTCCAGAAAAAAAAGTACACAGATATAACTTAACTTGTCATAACTCGAGACAGGGTTGCAAAATTTTCTATTATGTGGACTCGTTGGAAAGGTTTCTTGATTACCTAACCAACGATGGGTCGGATGATGGTTCCGGACATCGTTTACATGCATTTAAGTGAGATCCGGCTTCAAAAAAGTACATAAATATCACTTAAGTGGTCATAACTCGAGACAGGGTTGCCAGATCTTCGATGTTGTGGACTCGTTGGAAAGGGCTCTTGATAACCTAACCAACGATGGGTCGGATGATGGATCCGGACATCGTTTACATGCATTTAAGTGAGATCCGGCTTCAAAAAAGTACATAAATATCACTTAAGTGGTCATAACTCGAGACAGGGTTGCCAGATCTTCGATGTTGTGGACTCGTTGGAAAGGTCTCTTGATTACCTAACCAACGATGGGTCGGATGATGGTTCCGGACATCGTTTACATACATTTAAGTGAGACCCGGCTTCAAAAAAGTACATAAATATCACTTAAGTGGTCATAACTCGAGACAGGGTTGCCAGATCTTCGATGTGTTGGACTCGTTGGAAAGGGCTCTTGATAACCTAACCAACGATGGGTCGGATGATGGTTCCGGACATCGTTTACATGCATTTAAGTGAGATCCGGCTTCAAAAAAGTACATAAATATCACTTAAGTGGTCATATCTCGAGACAGGGTTGCCAGATTTTCAATTATGTGGACTCGTTGGAAAGGTCTCTTGATTACCTAACCAATGATGGGTCGGATGATGGTTCCGGACATCGTTTACATGCATTTAAGTGAGATCCGGCTTCAAAAAAGTACATAAATATCACTTAAGTGGTCATAACTCGAGACAGGATTGCCAGATTTTCAATTATGTAGACTCGTTGGAAAGGTCTCTTGATTACCTAACCAACGATGGGTCGGATGATGGTTCCGGACATCGTTTACATGCATTTAAGTGAGATCCGGCTTCAAAAAAGTACATAAATATCACTTAAGTGGTCATAACTCGAGACAGGGTTGCCAGATCTTCGATGTGTTGGACTCGTTGGAAAGGGCTCTTGATTACCTAACCAACGATGGGTCGGATGATGGTTCCGGACATCGTTTACATGCATTTAAGTGAGATCCGGCTTCAAAAAAGTACATAAATATCACTTAAGTGGTCATATCTCGAGACAGGGTTGCCAGATTTTCAATTATGTGGACTCGTTGGAAAGTTCTCTTGATTACCTAACCAATGATGGGTCGGATGATGGTTCCGGACATCGTTTACATGCATTTAAGTGAGATCCGGCTTCAAAAAAGTACATAAATATCACTTAAGTGGTCATAACTCGAGACAGGGTTGCCAGATTTTCAATTATGTGGACTCGTTGGAAAGGTCTCTTGATTACCTAACCAATGATGGGTCGGATGATGGTTCCGGACATCGTTTACATGCATTTAAGTGAGATCCGGCTTCAAAAAAGTACATAAATATCACTTAAGTGGTCATATCTCGAGACAGGGTTGCCAGATTTTCAATTATGTGGACTCGTTGGAAAGGTCTCTTGATTACCTAACCAATGATGGGTCGGATGATGGTTCCGGACATCGTTTACATGCATTTAAGTGAGATCCGGCTTCAAAAAAGTACATAAATATCACTTAAGTGGTCATAACTCGAGACAGGGTTGCCAGATCTTCGATGTTGTGGACTCGTTGGAAAGGTCTCTTGATTACCTAACCAACGATGGGTCGGATGATGGTTCCGGACATCGTTTACATACATTTAAGTGAGACCCGGCTTCAAAAAAGTACATAAATATCACTTAAGTGGTCATAACTCGAGACAGGGTTGCCAGATCTTCGATGTGTTGGACTCGTTGGAAAGGGCTCTTGATAACCTAACCAACGATGGGTCGGATGATGGTTCCGGACATCGTTTACATGCATTTAAGTGAGATCCGGCTTCAAAAAAGTACATAAATATCACTTAAGTGGTCATATCTCGAGACAGGGTTGCCAGATTTTCAATTATGTGGACTCTTTGGAAAGGTCTCTTGATTACCTAACCAATGATGGGTCGGATGATGGTTCCGGACATCGTTTACATGCATTTAAGTGAGATCCGGCTTCAAAAAAGTACATAAATATCACTTAAGTGGTCATAACTCGAGACAGGGTTGCCAGATCTTCAAAGTTGTGGACTCTTTGGAAAGGTCTCTCGATTACCTAACCAACGATGGGTCGGATGATGGATCCGGACATCGTTTACATGCATATAATTGAGATCCGGATACACTCAAACCCCGATGGTTTGACACCTACTGTTGTCAAACTAACGGGGTCACTTTTTAGTTTGACACCCATTTTACACGGAGTTCACACACACTACCAAACGTTTGTTTTGATAGTGTGCGTGAGCGCCGTGTAAAAAGTGACAGTTCGTCACTTTTTAGTTTGACTTTGACCAACCAACGGGGTACAAACTAAAAAAGTGTCAAACGAAAAAGTGACCAACCACCGGGGGTTGAGTGTATATGTGAAAACACATTTTTATACATAACTTTTGAACTACTTATCGAAACTTCAAACAATTCAATAGCGATGTATGGGACCCTAAACCAAGTCGAATGCAACTGGTTCGATCAAAATCGGTTCAGCCAGTGCACATACACACACACACACAGACATTTGTTCAGTTTTCGATTCTGAGTCGATATGTATATATGAAGGTGGGTCTTCGAGCTTTTAATAAAAAAATCATTTTTAGAGCAGGATTATAGCCTTACCTCAGTGAGGAAGGCAAAATAGGCACACAGTATTTTTTTCTGCCGATTTTTAGATTACTTTTTGTTTTGCCTCAATCACCCGAAAATTGAACTTCTTTAATACATCTCCTAGATATACCTTCACGCAAGCTTAAAATCACAGACAAAAATAATCAATTATAGATGTGCTTGATCATCAGCTCCCCGAGGGCCAGAAATTGCTCCGCCTTGTTACGGCAGCTCCGAAACCGCGTCATCATCTCCCCCGCGAGAGCAAAGAACTCCGGCAGGGTAAAGAGATCTTCCCCGGTGGCTCCTTACTGGACCGCATTGCCGCTACCGGCAGCGACCACGCTGGCAAACGAACGCCCCCATCCAGGAGGGATCGCTGGGTTGTCCGCTGGAACCGTACGCTGCCCAACTGCAGGAACGGCTGCGCTCGTACTTCGCTGAGGAGAGTGGGACGCTGCTGCTTTCTTCTTCCTCTTTTCCTGCTCCTCGAGGTAGACCTTGCGCGCGACGCATCCGCGGTAATTGCCGGTATGGTTACCGTCACAGTTCGCACACTTTACGCGCGGCTTAGTTTGTTCTGCCTTGTCCTCCAAGTCCGCCTTACGTGGCAGTGCGCACGCCTCCGAGAGGTGTGACTCACCGCACTTCACGCAGCGGGGCCGGAGGTTGCAGTTCCGCAAGCCGTGGCCAAATTTCTGGCAACGGTGGCATTGCGCTACGTCCGTCGGGTTCTTGGTGTAAAACCGCCAGTTTACCCAAAAACCGTCCAACGTCTTAGTCCGCCGCAGGTCTTGGATCTTGACGGTGCCGCGGTCGAAGTACAACAGGTACAGTGTGTGCATACCCGTGACTGTTGTCTTTCGCGAGAGCACTTTTATCTCCCGTGGCTTTATTCCGGCGTTCGAGAGGTGTCGCTTCAGGTCGGCGATTGGACGGTCTTGGTAACTCTGCAAGACGACCTTAACAGGGGGCTTCTCTGGGTCGTATGTGTAGAAGTTGAAGTTGCTACGCTTCAGTTCTTCAAGCACCAGGTCAAAATCTTTTCTGTTCAGTGTGATCACTTGCACTGGCGACTTACCGATTTTCAGACAATATCCGAGGCCTTCCAGCAACTCGTCAACATCGTCCGCCAACGTGTCCAAAACAAAAATTGGAGGTGGTCTTCGTTCCGTTGGAGACTTGCTCTTTTTTGACGTCGGCACTTTTTTCCGTGCACGACCATCATCGTCGTCGTCGGTAGTGCTGCTACCGTCGGTGTTGTTGTTGTTGTTTTCTTCGTCGTCACTCAGCATCTGGAACTCGTTCCTGATGGGAACGTTGGCGGATGTTGATGTGCCACTGGTCGTGGCACCGGAGGTACCCGAACGGGTTCGCACTGGTGATCTTGGAACATATCCGGGATGTAGTAACTTTTTGTCGATTCCATCTGCGCTCACGCTCCCCAGCGCGATGGCGGCCGACACGGCGTTGATTTGTTTACTTTTTTGCACACGGCCGGTAGACGAACTTCGCGGGTTTTTCGAGGCCGCACTCGAACTGCCACGGCCACGGCTGGCCCTTGGCATGCTGCTGGAGCAAACTCGCGGCTAATCACGGTAAACTACGGCGAAAAAAATCGAAAAAACGATGGAGCACAGAGCACTTGACTGCTGCTTGCTCTCGTGCGTACACGGAGGTGGATCCAGACATGCTTAAATGACTTTAAACGCAGGAAAATGCTTTTCAAATAGTTTTCTGTTGGTTAGATTTCTATTTCCATAAAAATATTTTTTTGCTCCCTGATTTTTGAACTGATTTTAAAGGAGGGGGGGCGACATAAACTTTAAAAAATATCTGCAATGGCCATACAAAAAACCGGGGGTACAAAAAAAACCGCAACTTCTAAGCCATAGAGAAGAATGGACAGAAATTTTGTCGTAGAGTTATGATTTAACTTTTTGCAGTACTGTACAAAGCAAAGCAATCCACTTTAACGACCCCCGGGTCTTTTGTGGGCTCTGTTGCAAGTTTCTGCGGACGCCTAGATCCGAAGGTTATATGAGTGGTGATTCACCCAAAACCTCTTTTACGCAAATGGACCGACGTTTTACTTCCCCATCCGATAGAAGGCCTGGAGGATAAGGCGGGAATCGAACCCGCGCCCCATAGCAACTTAGGGATCGGCAGCGGAAGCCGCTAACCACCGCGCCACGAGGCCCTCCTACTGTACAATGGAATTAAAAAAAAATCAGTACCGTCATCTGGGGTAAATCGGGACTACAGTCTGAATAGGAACAGCAGTATTTAGAGCACTTAAAGGTTTGAAATTTGGAAATGGATGTACACATTTTGTTGGTCTACATCTGTTCGATCCGAAAGCAACCAGAAAAATCAAAATATTGTGCTCTAACATGGTTAAAACTGCTGTCCCAATTCGCCCCAGTTGACGGTATATTTTTAATCGATCCCAAACATGCTAAATCCGTAGTAACAGTTCAATAGGGCGAATCTGCGTTTGTAAACAAGCAGTCTATCCCCCTCTTACTTTACGTGAACTGTCACTTGTGCAAAAGGGATAGACTGCTTGCTTACAAACGCAGATTCGCCCTATTGAGCTGTTACTACGGAAATATGATTTGAAGCCAGTGGTTTTCATTTTTTTTTTATTCCTTTATTCCTCCTCCCCAAGAATTTTGAAAAAAGAAATGCGGGTGTCGTCCGGGGGTTGTAAAACCTAGATATCCTGTAGGTTCAGGTTGAATTGTGTTGATCTGGATGGAAATCTTCAAAAAAAGGCTTAAAAGTTGAGAAGCTTCAAACTTGTTGCATTTTTGAGCCCATTCAGATGCTTTTTGAAATTCAAAATATCATTGTAATTCGAAACATTATCCTCATCGCTTTGTGTATAAGAATAATAAACAATCTAAACGAGAACCAAAACTAATTTTTGGGACTCATTAACCAAAAATAAAATCCTCGCATTATAAATACCTACTGTGAGCACCTTCACTACATTTTCTTGAATTTCCAGTTAGGACCGCTTTGGAAACCGAACCACCATTTCTTTCACAGTGGGCCGATGACAGCGCTGTCAGCCGTCAGCCAAAGTCGGTGTTGTCTTCTTGTTCGAGGTTTTTGTGAGTTAATAATTTCCCATCGGAGGAATCGTGTCGCGAAAATCCGGACCACAATCCGTGTGTGCGGTTCCGAAATCGACGACTCGTGGCGCGGACTGTCTGGTGGAAGGCGTCGCGTCGATTGCGATTGTGAAAAGTGGGTTTTGTTGGCGTTTTTCGCGAGGAAATCGCCGATTGTGGTTCCTGGGTTCTGTTTCGGTTTGTGGGTTTGGTGGGAGAAGTAGGAGGAGCAGCTCCCCGCGGACACTGTGTTGACCGGCGAGCGGGTCGTCCATTGACGAGAGCGCGGACATCCCGGCGGAACGACGACGACGACGAAGCCCAGCGAGAGAAGCGATTCTCGGCAGTAGCTTCTTCCACCCCAAGATGGATGCTTTGCCGGAAACAGCCCAAATTAGCAAACCTTTACAACAGACGGCCATCGACCGCAGCTAGCTGCTGCGTTTGTGGGTGCGTGCGTGTGCGTGTGTGTCTGCTGTTGTCGCGTGGCCAATCCGGGAACCGGAAATCCGCTCCACCGGTGGTGAGTACCGATTGGGGTAGACGGCCGGAAGTTCGGCTGTGATCGCTGGGAACGAGAAAGAAAGTGAATCGTTTTCGCCTCCCCCCGTCAACAGGTGTAAAAATGGTTGAAACAGCCGCAAAATCAGCAACTGGAGAGGGCAGGGATGGAAGAGAGCTGGGCGATGATTGGCAAAGGAGAGTTGGTTAATTTGAAGGTTGCCTTTCGCGATTACAAAAGTACGACGACGACGGGAATCCGCGAGAAGAATAAAACTGCCGTAGCGACCGCTGCTGGAAGAAAACATTTGCGATTATCAACTATTCGCTTGGGAGAGGAATGGGGTAGAGCGGAGGACAAGCAAGCAAGGTTCAAAGTTGGAACTGGACGAATTCGTAGGAGAGCGAAGCGAAAAAAACGAAACAATCAATTCATTTCCTATTCGGAGAACATTTTGCCGAAACTCGATCGAATGTGTGGCGGCCAAAATGGTCACAAATTGAGCGTGGTGTGACCCACATTCAAAACACAACAACACATACAATGTTGTGGCCGTGTGGTGAGATTATTCGGCAGGACACTCTCCGCTGATTTCGTATAATTTGGGGGGAAAAATGGAGTGGCGAAATAGTTTGGACTGGAAGGACTCTAGCCAAATCGGCAAATAATTTTTTGATGAGAAAACATTGGAACCACTACAAACTGAGAGAACTTGTTTAAACCAGTTGAGGTTGTTTCTCTTTCACTCCATTGAACTGCGCTCATGAGTTGTGAATGCTAATTGATGATTAATCATCGTGTAGGCTCTTTGTTTTGCAAATATACACATAAAATAGTATTGTGTGTACCCTTAACAATGAAAATCCGCTTTCAAGCTAGATTCTATCTAAAAGTTCGCCATATTTTTTTTCAACTTAAATTTGTATCTGAAAAAGCATTTAAAAAACAACTTTATTTATTTTAGGTTTTGTGCGACTTTGCTAAGGCTAGGATATTTTTTCAGGGGTCAACTTTAACCTTTTTGGTCAATTTCTTTCATCCGCTAATAACTATGCGAAAACTATGTCATTACACTACTCAAGTTAGTTTTATGCAAAATCGTCCAATCTTTCGAATGAAAATGGTTCCGTAATGATAAGTGGTTGCGAACACGATCAAAATTCAAAATTAAGAGTAAGTTTCCAAAAACCCTTAAAATTACCCTTCAAAAAAATATTTTTGAAATGTTTATCAAAGTGCGATGGAAAGCCCTCGCGAATACCTTTCCAACGATATATAACTTTTTGATGTTTGGTAATGTATTTTGGGAGATATCATTTCTTCAAACTAGGGCATTTTTTCGAAAAAATCCATTGTTCACAACAAGTTTTTCTTTACAGGTGGCTAACGGCTAACATTTTCATTGGTACGAAGGTTGTTTTATGGTTTTTATGGCGCACTTAATCGAATGAGAATATTGCCATAACGATTTGAGAACATGTGAATCTAGTGGGACGGTTTTAGCGAGAATTGCTCATGTTCGTGTTTTTGTCATACATTCGACATACTTTTTTTTTTTGAAAATACTGAAATTTTTACCAAAACTGCATATTTTTTGGAAAAATACTCAAAATTTTTGCAGTATTTGTATCAAATGATCGAATTTTTTTTATACACTTCTAATGTCATACCGTAATCTGGGGTGAATCGGGACTACAGTCTGAATAGGGACAGCAGTTTTTAGAGCACTTAAAGCTTTTAAATTTGGAAATGGATGTACACATATTGTTGGCCAGAGTCTGTTCTAACCGAAACCAACCAGAAAAATCAAAATATTGTGCTCTAACATGGTTAAAACTGCTGTCCCAATTCGCCCCATGTGTCCCGATTGACCCCAGTTTACGGTAACAACCTTTTTTGAAAATACTCAAAATTTTTACAAAAATACGTATATTCGAAAAAAACACTCAAAATTTTAGTTAAGTAACAAATGATCGGAATTTTTCCAAACATTTCGAATGTAATAAATTTTGAAACTTTGAAATTTTGAGTATTTCTTCAAAAAAATTATGCTATACTCGAAATTTATAAAAAAAATCCCAGCCATTTGATACCCATAATGAAAAAAAACTTAAACATCAAGTATTTTTTCGAAAATACGTAGATTTGTGTTCTTTTTTTAGTATTTTCAAAAAATGGTGCTATTACAATCGAAATGTATAAAAAAAGCAAAATCCGATCATTTGATACCCATATTACGAAAAAATAAATTCATTTTTTCAAAAAATCGTATTTTTGTGAAAAAAATTAAAATTAAAAAAAATGTGTTATGACTTTCGAAATGTATGAAAAAATCCCGATCGTTTGATACCCATATTGTAAAAAAAAAACTAAAATTTAGAGTTTTTGCCTTCCTCACCTTACTGAGGAAACGCTATAAAATCACTCGAAAAACGAAATTCTTAATTTGACCTCCCAGACCCACCTTCATGTATACATATCGACTCAGAATCAAATTTTAAGCAAATGTCTGTGTGGATGTGTGTAGGTGGGTGGACAAAAAAATTGCACTGTGTTATCTCGGCACTGGCTGACCCGATTTGGACCGTTTTGGTCTCATTTGATCCGTCTTGGGGTCCCATAAGTCGCTATTGAAAATGACATAGTTTAGTTAAGTGCTTCAAAAGTTTTGCTAAAAAAACGATTTTATTAAAAGTCCGGAAGATTGTAAAAAAGGTGGTTTTTGTAAGAAATTCGTCATGTTATACATTTTTAGAAAGGTTTTCGAAAGACCTTTTCAACGAGTTCAAAAGATTGAAGATCAAACAACTCTATCAAAAGTTATAAGCACTTAAGTGTATACAACTCATCCATCGTGCACCGAATGTTGGCATATCAGCACTTTTAAATTCAATTACAGCCCTCCCCCCTTTCTTCTTTATTTTGGAGAGTTGGCTAAAAAAAATTGAAAATTGCTGTTCTGGTAAAAACAAGAATTTTTAAAAAATAAAAAGAAAAAGAAAATTAATTTAAAAAAATATATATAAAAAACATTTAAAAAAACTCTTAAATTAATATGTAAATACAACCTACAATACAACATGAATGTGAGGAAGACACCAACCACCTTAAGGTGTATTAAGTAACGTTTTTCGAGAAACATTGCATTTTCAAAATACAGGAAAAATACATATTTTTGTGAAAATTTTCGATTTCCGATTCCATAACACTCTATTTTTTATGTTAGTATGATTTTTCATACGATTATTATAATCGTATGGCAGGCCAAGGATTGATACCTAAGAGCATGCAATGGCACTGACCTTGTTGCGTGCTCTTCGGTTGACGTCCACGTAAGGGACCATCCACAAACCACATGGACACTTTTTTGGTTATCTCAACCCCCCTTCGTGGACAATTGTCCATACAAAAAATCTTTTTGTATGGAGCGTGGACAATCGCCATACCCCCCAAAGTGTCCACGTGGTTTATGGATGGTCCCTAAGGGACATCCTGGAAGGAGCATAACTAACTACATCCGTAGTTCTGTTAGATCATCCGAATTATCTTGATCAGAACAGTATAGCTCTGGTTCCTTGCGAGTGTCCTATTTTCTTACCTCCACGTTGGCTTGGTGGCCTGTGGAAACGGATCGTAAACCTTTGACCACCGCGGGTCGAGAGTCGAGACGGCTAAAAAAAGGGGCGCGACAATGTGGGAAAGGGAAGTAATTTGTGATTGTAGACGGTATTGTTTTGATTCGCAGTATGTTGAGTCAACTGCTGTGGATGTACCTGAAACATCGCACAACGGGGTTTCTCTTCTCTTCATTCTCAGCTACCACCTATCTCCTATTTTTATTTTGCTCTACTGATTCTCACTTTTTCACTGATTCTTCTATTTAATATCCATCATTTAATTTTGATTTTACTTACTTTTGATTATTTTATCTCTCAAAGCTTTTCCACGCTTTTTTACCAATTGATACTGCTGTAACAAACTTTGTTTTGTTTTTTTTCCTTAAAAATATACTTTTCCTTAATGTACTAGTAATATCAAGTCTATTTATCATTCGCCTAATCTTTTTTTGATTTTATTGCGAATTTATTTATTTGAATAATTCTTTATCTGTCCTATAAATTATCATTACTATAATCTAAGCTTGTTTTGTATCTCTATTTATTAACTATTGTCTAATTTTACATCTAATACATCTAGATTCTCATTTTTATTCTTCAAAATACGCTCATCATTCTCTTACTGTTGATACTTGATTTTTATAAAACAAATTCTCTTTTACTGTCAATTGTTTTCAATCTTCACCCTTTTTTTCAAACAAGTGAGGTTTGAGCCCTAACTCAATTTATGGAATGGTTAAAGGATTAACACAAATATTACTAAAAATATGATAAATTTTTATAACATACTTTGGACCAAAAATTGTAACAAAACACCGCGACAAAAGAAATAGCAACAGATAAACACGACTCAAAATTAGGCAAGATTTCAGGAGAAAACAATACACTGTACATAACAATAATTTTTTGAATTAAAACTAAAAATAAAACAGTTTTTGCTTTAATGAAAGTTGATAGGCACACTTCAAATGGTTAGGCGCTTATACTTACATCAAACCCTACGTAATGTACCACCCCCGGCCGAGTTAAAATGCGTAACCGGAAAAGAAGGTGTGCATGCCTGGCACGAACACTCAAAGCGTGTTCTAGCGTGCTGCTCGTACTGACTCAGAGCAAGGGTGAGATGTAGGTGTAAGGGTAGGATGTAACAAAAACGTCATTTTGGCGGGCATTCAAGGGTTTGTTCCGGTGGGCAGACTAAGCCCAAATCCAAAATATGAGCTTGATTGGACGTAACAGGAGCTGGCGCTCCGCCCTTTAATTTTAAATGGGATTTAACCCGTAAAAAAAGATTTTTTCAAAAATGTCACTTTTTGAGCCATTTTGGCCACTGAAGCGTTTATTTTCAACATCATTGGCGTGTTGGCCAGTCCCTGGAGATGGAGCCACACGTTGCCGTCGTTTCAGGGCTATTTGCAAAGATGGTTTCCGATGTTGATATATATCACACATTTATTTTATATTTATATACTTGTGTTGATAGAAATCACACCTTTTATAATATGTAAAATTGCAAGATATTGAAATTTTTTATTTGAGTCTCAATATTCTTGTTCGTGAAATCTGTTAGGAACAGGTAAAACCGTTTGATATTAGGAGAATAGTTAGTTTTTGTAACTCTTCTAGGTTGTTTAATACTTCAGACTCCAGTTATGTGTAAGCCAGTTTAGTAATGCTATCAGAATCTCTGATTTCAATTCATGTGGTATACTAACCATTCTGAATTGTCAAAAATCCATAGAGTCTCGATCAATCAATAATGAAATGATATCGGACAAAATTCGTTAATCTGTTGAACTAACGGTTTTCGGATTATGGTTGTATCGACCATTGTTGCGAATCGAGGATCTACTGGAGTTTTGACGATCAAACAGAGCCTAACATTTAAAAGGACACAGGTGTGAACAGGATTGTGTCTCTTTCACTCAAAATTTTAATGATAGTTTACATAAGGTATGATAGGGATACACTCTTGTTTGCAAAGCTTGTGTGCCCTAATGAAATGGAAGGCACGAAATAGTCGTATTAACAACGAGTGTTCAACTTGTAAAATATGAACGTTTCATTAATGTTTATTGTTTTTGGAAGCAGCAAGACAGGTTTAACAAATAGGTAAAGGAATGTTTGGCTTTGTAATTAAAATTTCGGGGATTTGAGATTCAAGTTACTTTCAGACAGTTTAGTTGAGGTTGTTGATTCAAGTTAGTTAGTTTTCTGAAATGAATAATTGGACATAAATGATCAGTTAAATTAAAGTTAGTTGCAATGTACGACAAGACTACTGACGGACGCGACAGGACGAAGCCCAGAAAAAATGCCATTGATAAGTTAGTTTTCATCATTCATTTACCAGTAAATTTATTTGATTTCCTTTAAATTTGAAGTACATCATAGGTTTCCTTTGTATAAATCTCAAATTAGTTTTAGATTAAATTATAATTTCATAGTTCCTTTATTCAGTTTTAGTTAGAAGTTAGATTAACGTAACTGCTCATGTCATCCAAGTTCTTACTTCTCACACCTACACTAATTTTCTTTCACCTTCCCCCTCCCGATCCCCTATATCTTCCGGTGGTGTTCATTTGGTATGCAATACTAGTTCGGCCACTACCCTTTTTTCCACAAGAAACCGGACTTGGATTGACTTGAGGCCGCGTCCCCCACCTTGCTCCGTAAAACGAAAACGAAAAACGAAACATCATTGGCGTGTTGGCCAGATCCTTGCGCATCTTTTGGTATATATTGAAATTTGGAGCAATCTGGAGCTTGGTACAGGCCTTCAAAGTTTGGCATTTTTTTCGAAAAATCGGCCCCGGCAAAATCAAATGGTGTCTAGGGCGTCGCGAGGCGCGACGCATATCTTTTTTGCCGGGACCGATTTGCAAAGTTTTGGTACTTTAAAGCATTCGCAAAGCTTATTTACTACTTCAAAACATTCCAGTGCTGATTTAGTACTGAATTAATACTTCAATTTAGTGCTTGTGGTTACTTGGGTAAGCTCTGTGCTTCAGTTAAGCACTGGGCCGTGCCTAACCGAGGCAGCTGAACGAATCAAAACCGGGGCAGTACAAAACTGAGGCGTGCAAAACCGGGGCATGACTGTACACCGCAAAAATCATCTAGGGCTCATTAAACACCAATTCCGCTATAAAAGCTGTTTTTTGACGTTCTCAAATGTTAGGTCAGTTTTAAAAAATCTGAAAATATTTTTATCGGAAAGATCAGACAATTTTACATAAAAATGATCATATGCACTTGACAGATTGACTCATTTATGGAGTGACTAAAGGACTATTGTACTATTTTATTATAAATTGCTTAAAGACGAAAATATGTAAAAAAAAAACGTTGATCCCATATTTCAAAAATACAGTTAATAATATTTATTATTTCATAAATTGTTTCGAAATGTAGTTTAAAAAGCAAGAACCAATAACGAAATAATCGCAAATTATCACCTCTCAGCTTGGATTATTATCGTGATAAAAGAGGCGATAATCATTGCTGCGATTAACGCAAGCCAATTATCATTCTCAAAAAATGCAACGTGAACTTAAGCTGGCAAATATCTTTGATTGACATTTTTTCACATTGCGTATTTCACACTATTTCATGCTGAACCCCTTTTGTTCAAAACAACAATGTATTTTTGAGCATCTTATTAAAATCAGCATTTTTTTTTCGGAAGACCCGATCCATTTATACTCTTTCCCCGTGGACTACGGCAAAAATGTTTAAGTCACAACTGCGAATTTGCCACTTTCCTGCGTGTAAAAATTATCAACCTAATTAATTACATATTTGCAAACGCCACGCACCGAAAGAGTGAGAGCAGAGGGCACGAGAGGGGATAAGGCGTGCGCAAGCGAATCGGTCGGATTAAATACAAATCACGCGCGCGCTGGACTCTCATTAATTTACACACGATTTTTATTTTCGTTATCTTGCCATCGAATGCCGACTTTGCACAAACCAGGTGTCCCGCGGTATGCTATATCAACGCGGCGGGGGGAGGCGGTCTGGATCGATATCTGGAATCTATTTAAGAATTAATTTTGGAAAAAATAACAACTTTTTAAACACATTTCTACATTTAATCCCAATAAAAATTAATATCGCTGTCCACATACGACACGGTCATACATTCCCCCTCGCTAGAGTGGTGTTCCCACGCCCACGATTAAACGATCGTTGATCAATCTGTGCGATTCGAAATTGATCTCCTCAGCGCCACAGCGGTTGGTGGACAAAATCGCGCTCTGGCGTTAAAACCTGCGCAAACACCCAGTACACCCACTTCCTCGTTGCAGCGCTTAGCTCCCCCATCCACACTCTCCAGATCCTCAAATCTCATCTTCTTGTTGGGGGGGAGGTGGCAAATTCGACACTCGTCAACCGCGTTCGATTGCTTCCGGTCATCTTGGCAAGTCGGCGGCGGGCACCTGGCCAAGTGGCCACGAGAGCAAATCTCTGACCGTTACACATTTCTGTAAATTAATAGCTTGTAGAAGGAAACTGATTTTTAATTAGTGTCTTCTCTCTTTTAATTGCAGATTTCACAAGAGGAAACCGCGAGGACGAGCGAAGTGCAAGAAGCGTTTATCAGTTATTGTTTCCTGGAGTCTCCGAAATCAATTGTGAGAAGAAAGTAAACGCGCGCGTGTATGTGTTTTTTTCGTTTTGTGTGCCCATTCTCGAAATACCCGTACCAAAACGGAATAGATTTCCGGTGGATTAATTCCCGTTGGTGAGCCGGAAATAACCAACTAAACAGAACAAACAAATAATTAGAACCACCTTCATCCACTGTTACCGACGGACGAGTTCCGGAAACGGCAATTCTGCAACAAAAAAAAACAAGAAACAAACTTTTAATCTACCAAGTAAGGGAATATTAGATTGAAAAAAGATGGTGAAGGAGAAACCCAACTCAACTCGAATCTACGATAAGGACGGATACCGGCGGCGAGCGGCCTGCATCTGCGTGCGGTCGGAGGCCGAAGAAGAGGTGAGTAAATCGTTTAAATAAAAAATAAATCTTAGTTAAACAGGCATATCATCAGCACTTTGCTTAGAATTATAGCTTGATAGTTTCGTCAATTGGTTTTCAGTAATTAATCATGTTTACACTGCCTCAAAGTAATAAATAGGAAAATAAAAACTTGCAGGCAACTTGCCTTTGTTAAAACAGATTAAAACCCTCAAACATATTTTTGTTTGGGGAAAAAAGTAAATATAAATTCCAAATAAGTGGTCTGTCAAGCAAGCAAAAAAATGCAAAGCAAAAAAGTTGAATTTTGGAAGGTTAAAAATGACCTCTTTTTTGAGTACTAAACTAACAAAAATTGTAAAAATGTGAACCTGATAAAAATTCATCAGAAACTGATAAAAATTCACCATTCCCTAATGAATATTACCATCTTTTTTTTTTCTTCTTTGATACGTATTAGAAAACCGCGAAAAAAAATTATCAACTTTTGTAGAACAAAGTTCTAACTTTTTGTTATTTTGAAAAGTTCACCAGTTCTAGAATCAGAATGCATCATTAACTAAAATGTGTTAGGGTAGAGTAGTCATCAATGAGACACGGAGAACAATGATAAAATGGCTCTCACAAGTCGTAGTTTCAACCAATCAGGATCATATTTGGAGGAAAGGTGTGTCTACTGAATACACGTCTGCCAGAATAGTGGCTTTGGTTATGGACGCTCCGTTGAAAAGTTATTCATAAATATTTGATTCTGAGGTGTAAAAGTAAATTATGGACAAAAAATACTTTTTCGCTCGTAGGCTGCAATTTACACCAAAACTAATATTTCTTCATATTTCTTTCGACGTTCCATAGGGATTGAGTTGAACTACAATGTTCTTTCATTAGGTATGGCCAAAATTTAGAATATACCCAGCATCCAGGGCTGTCTCATTGTTTCCCACTCATTTCAGCCCATGAGTAACAATGAGACACTTTGATTTTTCTTCATTAAACTTTTCAAAATCTATGGAAATCTTTCAAAACATGAATGAAAAGTGATTTTTGGCATATTTATAGAATTTTAACTTCATTTAACCAAAAATACAAAGTAATTTGGAATAAATTTATGGAGTTTACAAAATTTAAATACTTTTTACTATATCTTTTGTTAATTAATGTTTCATGTTGGCAAAATTGCTCTAAAATGTTCAAGGCAAGTCACCTGTAATGGAACAATACAAAAACATGATGTATTGTATTGATTTTCATAGAGTGTCTAATTGTTCCCCCTCTGTCTCATTGTTCCTGCCAAGTGCGTCTACAATGAGACAGTTGAATAACTCTGGCTGTAGATGTCAGATCGATCTCATATTTTGGTCAATGCTAGAACACTCTAAAAGAAAAAAAAATGCAACAAAAAGCATTGATGAAAAAAATAGAAAAATCGTTGAAAGTTGAAAACCAAAAGTGTCTCATTGATGACTACCCTACCCTAATTTATACAAACACTCACGCACAGACATTTTGAGCCAAACACTTCATTAGGGCACAAAACCAAAACGTAAACATTTGAGATTATTCCACTATTCCATTCATTAGTACACTCCCTACATGCCCTCCAAGAATCAGATTGATAGCAAACAATTTTCTATTGAAAAATCAAAAACACTAAAGGGCACATAACAATGTTCACTCCAAACCAGAAAAAAAAAGTTCAATTGTGCCCTTTTCTTTTTCGTAAGTTTTTCGTGGTTAAGGAACTTTCTATGTTAAAAAGTGAACTTTTCATACATTCTTAACACTAATTCACTTCCAAACAAAGTTTGGTTTACGTTTCACCAAGGATTTCTGCAGAAAAAAACTTCGTCGAAACACATATTTAATACGGCCCCGCGGCTGCTGTTCAGTACACTTTTGAACATTTTTTATGTTTCACATACCTTATCTACACCATTCGATCCCAGAACTTCAACAATTATCAAAATTTCCGCTGAATTCCTCATTATTTCTAACTAAACAAAAAGGCCCATGAACATCATCAAAAACAACAATCAGGTGACAGCGCTTTAGTGCCCTTTCAGTTCTTTTCGAAATTGCATTTAAAAAGGGCCCATTATGAACAACATTTGGAAAATAAAAGGGCCCAATAACGAGATTTTTTAAAATAATGAGTTTTATTGCGAAAATCAACATAAATTGAGAAGCATTAAACATCAGTAAAAATACCACCAGTCAAGCTTTCTTTTTAAATAGGAATTAAAACAAATTGTCCACATTTTGCCAGCGATTTTCTCGAATCGCGGTCTTTGGTTTTGTGACCTAATGAAATGTTCGGCTCGATTTGTTCAGATTCTGAGTCGATAAGTATAAATGTGGGTGAAGAAGGCCAAATCAAAAAAGTCATTTTCCGAGTGATTTTATAGCCTCTCCTCATTGAAGAATGCAAAACTGTCTATTTTGTTTATTTATCTATCTATCTGTTTGGTATGCAGAGCAATTCAAGCTCAAATCAGGAATTTTTCCTGCACTTTTGTACCCGACCCTCTCCGATTTCAATGAAACTATGTAGACAAGCATACTATAATGCATTTTTATGTATATGGAGCCAATGGTACTCGTAAATGACATTTGAGAAGGGCGTAAGTTATTTATTTTTTTGTAATTTAAAAATCACTGCACCTCGAAACCGTTACTTCACGCAGAAAAATGTTTTGTAGAATCAGCCTGTACGAGGTTTGCTTCAACAAAAATTTTGTTGAATATAATCAACACCGATTTTGTGTTAAAACAAACCTTGGTTTTCTCAATTCCACAAAAACCTTTTGTTGTTTTGAAAAGTTGCTTTGACGTTTAGTGTTGATTCAAATATGCCTTATTTTTCTGCATGTTCGGTCAATGACAAACTTGTAGGAAATTGGACTTGGACAAACTTGTAGAAAAAAACACGCCAATTCTATGTGATTTTTCCATTTTTAAATTTAAAAGTTAAATTTTAAAGTGATGTCAAGATTTATTTAGACTTCTATTTTCATAAACAATTTGAAGTTTTTTGAAAATAAAAAACATCTCCCGATTTTAAATTTTAAAATTCAAATATGCATGTTATAAAAATCAATAAATCACAAATTCAAATATATATTCGATAATATTAAAATTTGGTAATTTGTAAATTCAAACATTGAAAATTCAAAAATAGCTAATACAATTTTAAAATTTAATTAATCAATAATTCTAAAAATAAAATAAATAAAATTCGAAAACGAGGAACTTAAAAAATTTAAAAACAGTTCGCACTTTATTGCCCGAATTCCTCGTCAAAATTTCTTATCTCTAAATTCAAAGTTGAGTTTCTAACCTAAACTATTAGTTCAAAAATGTTTTTTTTTTTTTGTAAATCATGATAACGGCATTTAGAGTTGGGTCCTAAAATTAAACTTACATTTGGAATATTATTGTTCAGAACGATAAAGCTTATTTTTTTGAGTACAATGATACTTTGTACTACCCCAAAGGATTTAAAATAGATTTTTAAATCATTTTAAAACAAAATAACTTTGTGCCTCTTCTTGGCAGAAAAGGTCCTACTTGACAGCTCGTTCCAAGGGGACCATAATTGATTCATTGAAAAAATGTTTTGCATTAAAATAAAAATAAAAACAGTGATCAGTAATGGTTTTTAATCGTGTTTTTTACCCGTTGTACATAAAAATTTACATAGGGCTTTACTGCCGTTCTACGCATAATTGTCCCATGTTAAAAAAAGTGCCACTGAGAAAAACGCGGTTGAAGGGTAAAAACTTTAAGTTCTGCAAGTTCGACCCCGTGCAGAAGACAGCCGTTAAGGTCGTCTTGCAGGGTTACCAAGACCGCCCGATCTCCGATCTCAAGAAGGACCTCTCGGGTGCTGGAATAACGCCGCGTGACAGCGTCCCTCCCTCCTCAGCGAAGTACGAGCGTAACCGTGCCGGTAGCTAGTCATCGTACGGTTCCAGCAGACAATTCAGCGTTCCCTCCTGGATGGGGGCGATCGTTCGCCAGCGTGGTCGATGCCGGTAGTGGCAATACGGCCCAGCAAGAAGTTACCGGGGAAGATCTCGTTACCCTGCCAGAGTTCTTTTCTCTCGCAGGGGAGATGATGACGCGGTTTCGGACCTGCCGTAACAAGGCGGAGCAATTCCTGGCCCTTGGGGAGCTGATGATCAAGCACATCTATAAAGGATATAAAACTGTCATCTAGTTTCAAACTTTCTCTATTTCTATATTTTTTCCCTTGCAATTTTAGTAAGTTTTTTTTAATTTTTTCTTACTCTTGGTGACACCTTTATTTACAAGTAATAACTGTTCCAAAATGGATTATGATGTAACACACAGCTGTAAGGAACTCCAAAACTCTGTTATGTACCTCAATAGAACTTATTGTATCTTGATTATTCACCAATAAAACCTAATTGAATTGAAAATTTCTGAATTTTTGTTTTATGGATTTTGTTCTGTACTTTATGAATTGAAAAATTGTTGTACTCTAGAATTTTTAAGGTTCTTTTATTTTTCTCTCCCATGAACTGCTCAAACTGAATTGTCAACTTTTCCTAAGGGAGTCACAAAAAGGCTGATCGATTCTATGATTTTTTTAGTATTTTCGTATGTGAGTCACAAAAAGGCTGATCGATTCTATGATTTTTTAGTATTTTCGTATATGAGTCATTTCGCCTTAACTTTAAACAAAAAAAAAGTACAAATTTCAAATCGTCCTTTTCTGATCAAGCTCAAATTGGTGGAACTATTGATACTATCAAAATGTGTAAGAATCCCGATTATGAACCAAATTTGACCACCCCTTCTGTTTCGGTGCCGCTCGAAAGTTTTGCGATTTTCGTATTTCTTTCAAAAAACCTCATTTTTCAAATGACCATATCTTGAAAACAAAAAATAATAAAGCAAAACTAGATATTTTTAAGGGAAATTGGATGCCTAATTGGATTTTTTAGGCAACATTGATCGCGTAGATGGTAAATTCTGCAACTGCAAGATTAAAAATTCGTTTTCTCAAGAGATTTCAATTCTCCCAACATGAAAAAATGATTCTTATGTAAAATCGTCTGAGAAACACGATGGTGATGTTTGTGTGTGTGTGTGTGTGTGTGCAACCAACCAAACGGGACCACGCGGTCTCTTCTTACAAATTGAGTTGTTTCCATGTATTTTAGATTTTGAATCTTATACATGCAAATAACTCGCATAGGCATTTGGCAGGTGTTAGCTCTGCCGAGCTTCGGTGACCCATTTCTACGCAGGCTAGCCGTGCGCGAGGTACTTCAGCTTAAATCGACAAGCCCCGCCCTAAAGAACGTTTGCATCAATCGGATTCAAACGTTATTTAGCACTTCCTAGTCCTTGTCAAATGGACAAAGACCCAGCACGTATATAGTTTGTAGTAGTAGTATTCCTAATTCTACCAATCCAAAGGACGGGGAATCGAACCCCGGTTTGAGCGACTTTGATGTTTCGTTCATGTTTAGAGTTTCAAAAATTCATAATTCCTGATCTTTCTCGTTTGGAGCAGATGGAAATCGAACCCAGGATCATTCGCTAACAAAGCGAACACCGTAACCATTCAGTCACGGCTGCTCCATATTTCCAATTGGAAGTTTCTCACCCGAAAAGCAGCATCATCCGTCAAACCGGCAGCGATTGCTTTCACTATATCGTCACGAATCCGGCGACTTCTCGAGTCGCCTGCATTTTGAGCCGCTCAGAAATCGAGCCGCCAATCTCAGCAAACGTTGCCTACTCCCATCCCCTTCACTCATGACTCAACTCCATCAACATTTTCCTCAGCAATTTTCACAACTTTACAACAATAAAAACTTGGAAAATCCACCCATTTTTCTCTTAAAGGGCACCTCCTGTATCGGCAGAAATTTCTGACCAAAATTTAACAAATGGCTTCAAAAAACTCCGCTCGGTGACCGAGATTTCTCATCAAAGTGTCACTTCTTCACAACACCCAAATCACATGAAAACCTGCAAAAATCCGTCTGAATTCTTGTACCAATCAAAACCATTACACTACCGAAAGAACTTCTCACGGAACTGTCCCGCCGGAAAGTCTGAAAATCGCGAACCATAAAACGTCACGATGAAAAATTCGAAACGAGGAGAAACCGAGAAACACGATGGTGATGTTTAACTCAAAATTAAATCGCATGTATATTGAGAAAGTTACATGTCAAGTTTTTACAGCGTGACGTCACGAGCGCACACGCACACACATTTTTACAGAGACACACGTGCAAAAAATGTAAACAGTGCAGCCAAGCTGTCAAATTTCTAACCTCAAAACCGAGTCGGCGTAAAACCTAATTGCGCAAAATGCATCAAAGTTTTTGAAAAAAAATACGTTAGTCGCAAAACTTTGAGGCGGTGCCAAAAAAAAAGAGGGTGGTATAATTTGATTCAAAATCGGGATTCTTACATGCTTCGATAAGATAAGTTTCTAAGCACCCTAATGCGCATCCATAGCATCGTAGCTCGGGTGGCTTGCCGACGAGTTTCATTTGACATCACGTTACGTTACGTACATTAATCTCAACGTTTCTTCTCTTCAACAGGTGCTCCTGGTAACATCGTCCCGCCGGCCCGAGCTCTGGATCGTCCCGGGCGGGGGCGTCGAGCCGGACGAAGAATCTTCCCTCACAGCAACGCGCGAGGTCCTGGAGGAGGCAGGCGTCACCGGGGAACTGGGTCGATGTCTAGGAATCTTCGAAGTGAGTGCTTTTGTGATGTTTGTTGGTATTTTTGAGTTGCTGATGTTTAAATTTTTATTTGTAGAATACTGAACACATGCACCGGACCGAGGTGTTCGTCATGGTCGTCACCCAGGAGCTGGAGGAGTGGGAGGACTCGAAGACGATCGGCCGCAAGCGGCAGTGGTTCTCGATCGAGGAAGCCCTCGCGCAGCTGGCCCTTCACAAGCCGACCCAGCGCCACTATCTGCAGCAGCTGCGCCACTCCAAGAACAACTCGACGTCGACGGCCAACTGCATACACATAGTGACGGACGATCCGGACGACGAGCCGGATTTGGCGGATGCTGCTGTGGAAGCCAACGAGGACCCTGGTGAGGAGGCAACCGGTGAAGAGGAACCGACGTCGGAGGCTGCGTCCTAAGTAGCGAGGAGAGGTGGTTCTGGATCTGGGTTTGGGTAAGCGCATTCTTTCGGATGGAAAGAACATCGTTAGTTGCACATACACACACGCGCGGGAAAGCCCACACACAATATTTCCCACTTAATATTGCCTTCATTTCCGCCCTCTTATACAAAAGAAAGAAGAAAAGAAAACCCGGACACCGAATAATCGAACTCAGCGTATTTTCGAAGCCTGTTCTCTTCTGCATGATTTGTTTGTTTTCTTTAAGGCCACGTTTTGCTCACACTTCCTGGTCTGAAAATACTCCACAGACAGATTGTCCGTTTGTCAACCACACACACACTTCAGATTGAGAGAGAAAAACTATTTTAGCTTTTACAATTACTCAACGGGAAGAAAGTTAATATCAAAGTTTTTTGCAATTGTTTCGTTGTACCAATATTTTTTGTACCACCATTTCTCTATACAAAGCAACACTCATACACACTCACACCCTGAAAGCAGCAGACTAACGATCAAGTTAAAAACAACTGAGACAGAGATCGCGACGCGCGCGCGCATGAGCAGTGGTTGAACATTTTAAATAATAATCACGTTTATACAAACAAACATATTAACAAGAAGATGAAGAAAAAAAATGCTAAAAATAATAAAAAAAAACTATTGATAACTGATGAAAGAAAATCTACCTAACACTAAAAAACAAAACGAAAGTAAATGCAAAAACAAGCAAAACACATACACACGATGATAAAAAAGTAACCCTCTAACTATTAAGAGAGACTACAGTTAGCCAGAAAAGAAAAGTGTAACAGCTTATCAAAACTGATACATAATTTACCGGGTTTGAGAGCACGCAAGCCCCCCGCGCAGAAACTAACCATGATTGTTTCGATCTTGTTTATTATTTGAACGCTTTTTTTTTTCGCAAACAGAGGAAGAACGGATTGTGACGAAAGCTGCACAGCAACGTTAAGTAACGAAAGGAACGATAGGATTTCTAAATTATACTTTGAACATACTTTTAAGAGCAAGAAAATGAAAGAAAACGTAACGATAATTTATTAACATTAGAGCATGGTAATGTCACTGTTATCAGGCAGGAAGGATTCACGACGAGGGAAGAGCAAATCTTTAAGCAAGGAAAAAAAAATGCATAAAATGTATTTGACTTTATTAAGAAAAAAAAGTGGGTAAGGCTTTTCACTTGATCCGAAACACAAACTCGCACACATGTTTCAATTCAAAAATAAGTTCAATTTATTTCACGTCCTCAACCTAAATACACTATCGAATGGTGTAACCCGTCAGCAAGTATCCACTATTGGCGGACATGGTCACGTCCGGGTGGGTGCGGTTCGGCAGAATCTGGTACTGCCGCATCCAGTTGGACGTAATGCGCAGATACGTCACGTTGGCGGCCGCCTTCAGCTCCATGTAGCACTCGGTCAGGATTTCCCGCGTCGTGCTAAACACCACCACAGGTCGGCTCGGTTTCACGAACGGCAACAGCGCCTTGATAATGTTCTGCGGATGCTCCTTGGCCACGATGACCAACGCGTCAAACTTTTCTCCCATCAGCTCGCAGGCGGCCGCGTTGTCCAGTTCCCACTGCTGCGGCGGCTTCTTCACGACTTCCTCCAGCTTGGGTTGCTTCGCCTCTGGACCATCATCCTCGGACGATTCGATCTTTCTCTTGTGATTCTCCTCATCTCCTCCTTCCGCAATCACCACTTCCTTCCCGTTTTCCACACCCTTCTCACTCTCTTTCTGCTTGCTCTGATGAAAGTGCCTCAAAACCGAGTAAATGTTCACCGAAATACACCGCTCCAGCTGTTCCTGCGGAAAGTCCATCGCCTGAAGCGCCTGCTTCTGCGCCACATTCCCCGGGTGCAGATGCACGACCCGCCCCGAACAACCCGCTCCAATCGAGTTCAGGAACGCCGCAGGCAGCAACCCGTTCGTGCCCGACTCGTACAGCAAAAAGTTCCCCACCGAACACACCCCGCTGTACGAAATGATCTGCGACAGCGTGTCGAACCGCACGCCCATCACCTTGTCCACGTCCAGCCGCCAGTAAATGTCCGCAATCAGCCGGATCGACGGCCGCTTAATCTGCACGTACTCAAAGTACTTCTTCTCCTTCCGCTTCAAATACTTTTCCTGCGAGTACTCCGTCTTCGACGCGAAACTCTTCGAGTTCTCCACCAGCTTGCCCACAATCTCCGACGAAGACTCGCACTCCTCGCGCAGCTTCTGAATCTCCTCCGCGGACAGGTTCTGCGTGCTCCGATCGTCCACGATGTTCCGGTTGTCCACTCCACTCTCCTTGATCAGCAGCTCCTTCAGGTTGCGAATCTCCGTCACCGGGTCCAGCGAGTATAGCCGCCGGTTGCGGCCCTCCTTCGGCACCAGCTGGAACGTGCTGTGGTACGGTTGGTTCTCGAGCGCGCGCAGCTCAATCTGATCCTTGCCCAGGTGGACGGTCGTGTCCAGGCTGGTGAACTTTTGCAGCTTGGTGTACTTTTGGCGCTTGATCACGAGGAAGTCCCCCACTTTGATGGTGTCCGACATGGTTGAGCTGGAAGAATTTAGTTGAGGTTACCACCCACGTTGTAATCTATACCCATGACCTAACAGCAATGTAAAACACTCAAAAAGCCAAAAAAAAACTTATTGCACCTTTTTAAAAAACGTAAGGTGGTTGGTGCCTTCCTTACATTCATACCTACATTGAATACATCTAGTAAAAATATCATCATTCCCCTTTAACAATTTTAACAGGTTCAGCTTTATCACTCCTTTCTTTAAATAGGATTGTCAGATCGTCAATGTTTTTGGGCTCGTTGGAAAGATCTTTTGATAACCCATTAGCCCGGGTTAAAAAATAAAAATGCTCAAATCTAAAAATATATGAGATTGCCCGAAAGAGCACTCCGAATTGGGCCTCAATTTGAAAACTAGCTTGCATTGAGCAGGAAAAAGTTTAAATGGGAATTAACCCGTAAAACTTGAACATTTAGGTAAATTGCTCTGTACAAAAAAAAATCAATCCACTTTAACGACCCCCGGATCTTTTGTGGTCTCTGTTGCAAGTTTCTGCTCATTTCTAGGCGTCCGAAGGTTATGTGTGGTGAGTCACTCAAAACCTCTTTTACGCAAATGGACCGACGTTTTACTTCCCCATCCGATAGAAGGCCAGGAGGATAAGGCGGGAATCGAACCCACGCCCCATAGCAACTTAGGGATCGGCAGCCGAAGCCGCTAACCACCGCGCCACGTCATTTATTTGCGGCTGACTGTGCAAGATTAGCTGAGGCCTTTGGTCTTGCCTAGAAGCAGATTCATTCCGGCGTCACCGATATCCCATGCTCCCAGCAAAATGTACGGGGACAAATCAAAGCACACTAAGAAAACTGCTTCGATCAGAGGACGCCACATGTCAATCGGCCACCACGTGGCAAAGGAAAATCTGAAAATTTAGGTTCAAAATTATATTTGTCGCTTATAAGGAAGCGTTCTTTTATTACGTAACGCGAAAAATCGGACTTTTAGACCCCCCCCTCGTAACAAAATTTCCATACAAATTTTAAAAATTTTGTATGGAGCGTAACACGGCCTCCGACCCCCTCCCCCTACTGCGTTACGTAATAAAAGAACGCTCCCTAAAGTGCTTTTGCACATATATCTAACCAAAATTTAATTAAAATGTTATAACATTTAGTAAAATGTTAAAAAATTGACAAAACCAATTTTAAAGCCAAATGTGGAGAAATCCTTCTGCCACAATGTCATAGATAGCGACTTAGGTGACCTCAAGACGGATGGAATGAGGCCACAAAGGTCAAAATCCGTTCAGCCAGTCCGGAGATAATCGAGTCACAATTTTTCGATATGCATCCGTGAATGTGGGTCTAGTACGTCAAATCAAGAAGTTAATTTTTTATATGGTTTTATAACCTTTCCTCAAGGTTTTATATTTTTTGCTCAACGCGACTTGTTTCACATAGATATAGATTTCTGTCTTCATCTAAAAATCTGCTCGACTGTGCTTGTTGCACTCTGTAAACATATTCTACGTTTTACATTTTGAGATGTTCATATTTGATTTAAATTTTTCAAATATCCTACCTAACTAAACCCAAAGGCAATTATAAGTATATTAAGGCTACCAACTGTACGGATTTATTCCTTACCATACGGATTTTCGAACCTCTTCGCGGATTTTTAACAGGCCGGAATTTTTGTAGGGAATTTTACGCATAATACGGATTTGTACGGAATTTAAAAAAAAACCTTTTAATCATTGAATTGCTTTTTTGATTTGGTCGAAGCTTTTGTTAACTAGAAATTTTTGGTTTCTGTGAGTTTGATTAAAAAGGGAGAGTTTCCGGGGTTTTGTTCAATTCAAACTTGATTATCAATAATTCTAGAGTTTTTAAACTATTGTCTTGCTTATGTTGATAGGACCTTTAAAAAAAAACTCTAGAATTGTTCTTTTAGAAATTCCTTGCTAAATATATTCCATTTCTAAAAGCATTCTAAAACTTGTGAAAACATTTGAACATTTAACAAATCTAGAGTTTTTTTAAAGGTCCTATAAACTGTTGTGTTTCACATGCTATAGGACCTTTTCAATAAAAAAAACTCTGGAAAAGTGTTCGTGAAAACACTAAAAGCGATATTATTCGTAAAAACAATCTTGACATTTCGTAAACTTTCAAACGTTTAACAAAACAAAATTGAAGAACATAATTATTTTTTTCACGGTTTATTTTATGAATACTTTTAAACGTGCAAGTCTGGAGTTTTTTTGAAAAGGTCCAATAAACCAAATTTTCAGTTTTTGCTTTTTGGGTGTTTTTTAATACCCCTGACTCAAGGCGGTTTCAAAAACACCCAAAAAGCAAAAACTGGAAATTTGGTTTATTGGACCTTTTCAAAAAAAACTCCAGAAGTTATAAGCACTCTGATAGCATTTTGTGAAATTTGTTAGCTGTAAAAACGACACAGTTTTATATTTTTAATTCTAAGATTAATTAATTTTAATTTATCTAAATAATTCAATGACAGTTTTTGTTATACCATGGTGGCATATCGGCAAAGTGTACGGATTTTTGCTCAGCAAGAGTTGGTAGCCTTAAGTATAATACAGTGCTGGCCAGTCATAGGCTGTTTTGTTTACTTTTGATCAGATTTTTCATATGGGAACCAAAGTTTGAACCATTCAAACTATGCTTACCTTGTGCCTTAGTTATTCACCTTTATTCGAAACTAAAATTTAGTCCTAATAACTTCTTATTTCAATTAAAATTAGTTAATTCAACTACTGCCAACAGGCATTCTACGCTGAAGCAACCGCGTGTGAGAATCAAAACATTCCAAATTTCGATGCGGCTCTTTTGTTGACATGTTCTACTTTGACAGCACTCATTGTAACGCCACGTTACGATGCGTTGCGTTACAAATGATGTGTCAAAAATTCACATTGTTGACAGACACCATCCGTCAGCGCCTCCGAAAAAGGAGGGGGGGTCGCAAACTTTTACGCCATCCACCATCTGATTTTTGTTTATCGCGGAAGCTGCGCAAATTAAAATTCGCTATTTTCGGGACTGGTCCGCGTCGAAAAAACGTAAATCTACTTCCAGTGGTTTGAGGTGCTGCCGCAGGAAATGGCGGAATCGCTGGAGAACGGTGCACCGATGGGTTCCAGCGCGTCCTCGTCCAGTGTGGCTGCTAATCTGGTGGAGCCACCGTCCCCCAGCAGTAGTGGCAGCAATGGCGACGAAAACAAACAATCGCTCGAGCAGCAGCAAGGGGAGAAATCGGACACCGAGCTGGGTGAGTCGGAATCGGATTCTTGCAGGGCTTCCGTGAGCTTATTTTTTCTTTACTATTTTTTGCAGTCAAAATGGAATGTCCAGTTTGTCTCCAGACGTGCATCCACCCAGCGAAATTGCCCTGTGGTCATATCTTTTGTTTTCTATGCGTCAAGGTGAGTGGCGAGTTTTTCAACTGGGTCATACTTTTTTATTAGTTTGCTCAAAAAAAGCAATACAAAACATAGTTGTATCATGTTGATAAAAAAATTCGCACTTCATTATCTCGGCTCAACGGAATTTGTCCGTTTTGGCCTCATTCGATCCGCCTTGGGGTCCCATAAGTCGCTAATAGCGCGACTCGCTATTCAAAATTGAGACGTTTAATTAAGTAATTCAAAGGTTTAGGTGATTATGAAAAGGTGATTTTTGAAAAAAAAAAAACCAATTATGTTACACATTTTCAAAAAGATATTTAAAAGACCATTCTAACTAGTCCAAAACGTTTAAGATCTGACAATCCTCTCAAAAGTTATAAGCACTTATGTGCTATTTATACACCCTTTTGAGATCGAACCTCAAACATTTTGATGAAAACGTTGTCCACATCTATCTTGCGGCCCATCGTTGGGTGGGTAATCAGAAGGCCTTTCTAACACGCCCAAAAGATTGAAGATCTAACAACCCAATCAAATGAAAAATATAACCATATCAATGTGAGGAAGGCTTCAACCACCTATAGGTGGATTAAGTAACCTTATTCATACTTTTCAAAAAAATTTAAATCTTGTTACCTAGATTTGAGTTAGGGTCACATATGAGGAACATAACTAGGAATTATTTGAATAATTGTTTAAAATCGTTTCTTGAAACTCCGTTGTAGAACTACTTTATTTTCCTATCATTCTCATGTAACGAAGTCGCCTAATTTTCGTCGCCAAAATTAACATTACTGAACTAACAGTACTGTTCAGCATCCTTTTAGTGCTTAAAAGTTTAAGTTTCCTACACTTACATCTTAATATGTAATGTAATAATTTTCGATACTGTTTTGAAAGTTAGGGCCAAACATTTCATTAGGGCACAAAACCAAAACGTAAACATTCGGGATTGTTCCACTATTCCATTAATAAGTACACTCTCTACATGCCCTCCAAGATTCAGATTGATAACAAACAATTTCCTATTGAAAAAATCACAAACACAAAAGGGCACATAACAATGTTCACTCCAAACTAGACAAAAAGTTCAATTGGGTACTAAAGCCCTATGTCAATTTTTATGTACAACGATAAAAAACACGATTAAAAACAATTTCTGATCACTTTTTTTCATTTTAATGCATTTTTTTTTTTTTTTTTTTGACAAGACAACATTTTTTTTATGGATCAACTATGGTCCCCTTGGAACGAGCTGTCAAGAAGGACCGCGAGGTTAATTTTTCAAAATTGATTTAAAAATCCATTTTAAACTCTTTGTGGTCGTACAAAGGGTCATTGTACTCAGAAAAATAAGCTTTATCGCTGTAAACAATAATATCAGCAATCTAAGCTTCATTTTAGGACCCAATTGTGCCCTTTCCTTTTTCGTTAGTTTTTCGTAGAGAGCCTGGAGCTTATTAGAGAACGGACATCTCAAACCAAAAGTACCAATCGAAGCACGAGAACTGTCAAACGGAGGTACCAAGCGAGCCTAAGACAAAGGATTTTGCTCGATTGGTACCTCCGTTTGACAGTTCTCGTGCTTCGATTGGCACCTTTGGGTTTGAGATGTCCGTTCTCTAATAAGCTCTAGGCTCTCTAGTTTTTCGTAGTTGAGGAACTTTCTATGTTATAAAGTGAACTTTTCATACATTCTTAACACTTCAAAACAAAATTTGATTTACGTTTCACCAAGAATTTCTGCAGAAAAAAACTTCGTCGAAATACAATATTTGTTACGGTCCCGCGGCTGCTGTTCAGTACACTGCCGTTCTACGCATAATTGTCTCATGTTCAAAAAAGTGCAACTGAGAAAAATGCGATTGAAATTTTTCGACCGATTTCTGTGTTTCTACGCATAATTGTCCCCTGGGTTCCTATTCGCCCTATGTGTCCCTAATCGCCCCAGTTAGCAGTTTATCACCCTTATTTGTGATTCTCTTGCAACAGATAAACAAGACATAATGCTTACACATAGACATAATGACTAATGATTCCGTGTAAGAAAATACTTGGTGGGACAATTATGCGTAGAATGTTAACGATGGGACAGACAGACTTGGTGTTGTTTTTGATGAGTTTCCGAACAAAGTACCAGATTTTATGTGTTTTTCTTAAAGTACACATCAGACTAAACTTAAAAATGGCATAAAGTCAAAATCGTCAAAAACTGACATGGGACAATTATGCGTAGAACGGCAGTGTAGCCCAGTATTTTTTTTTTACGATTTGAATCTTACTTCCTAAAAGCTAAATAAAAAATCAATATGCCAAAAATAATTTAATCTGTAACGAAATCTTCAAAATGTTATTCAAAATCAGAGCAGAAAACAAAAAAAAATGGTATTTTTTAACTTCCATGAGAACTATCCACCTAAGGACTCTGAACTGTTCTTAAAATGTGATTTTAAAGTTAAAATTACTATTCATTCAATCTAGAAAAAACAGCAATCTTTTAAAATTATACGGTTGAAAGAAGTCAGGAAAAACGAAATCATTCACATCATTAAAAAAAATAACCTAAATAAATAAATAAACATAAATTGACACCATTAAAGTTTCCACATGAAATATCTATTATGTCTATTATGTTGTTATTTAAAAGACTTTATAAATTTCGCGGGATTTCACGGAAATCTTCAAATTAACATATATATTATAATATATCGTCGCCGTCGTGCTAACTTGTCGTACGTGCATTTTGGGCCAAATTGAGTTAAGAACGCAATTTTGTGCAGCTCACAATGCCTCATCTTTTGACCTTCACAGATCCCCAACATTAGATTTCAATTCTGAAATATTCAACGAAATCCGAAAAAGTCCGTGCATTTTTGTCACTTTACATATGAAAGTAATTGCAGGCCAAGGGTGAAATGATACCTTTTCGGTTGACACCCGGTGAGGAACATCCTGGAAGGAGCGGAACTACACCCGTAGTGCTGTTAGCTGACCTTGGTCAAAACAGCTGCTCTGGTTCCTTGCAAGTTACCCATTTTCTTACCTCCACGTTGGCTTGGTTTCGTCATCATGATGACAACACGTGACCTTGCTGGTGGCCTGTGGAAACGAACTCGTAAACCTTTGACCAGCGAGGGTCAGAGTCGAGACGGCCAAAAGAAAGGGATGTGCAATGTGGGAAGGGAAGATTGTAGACGGTATTGTTTTGATTCACAGCATGTTAAGTTAACTGTTGTGGATGTACCT
Organism: Culex quinquefasciatus; assembly: GCF_015732765.1. Classification (NCBI taxonomy): domain Eukaryota; kingdom Metazoa; phylum Arthropoda; class Insecta; order Diptera; family Culicidae; genus Culex; species Culex quinquefasciatus. The sequence goes on along the minus strand of NC_051862.1, from coordinate 166,819,730 downwards.
GATACATCGCAATACGGGGTTTCTCTTCTTTCCACTTTCAGCTACTATCTATCTTCTATTTCTGATTTTCTAATTCGACTGATTTTCTAATTCGGATTCTGTTTACTATCCACCATTTTATTTTGATTGCATGATCCTTTGTTTCTCTTATTTTCATATACTCTTATGCATCTTTTTGTTTTGTTTTGTTTTTGTTTGTTTCCATTTCATGTCGTGTCTGGACCTACGGTTGGAGAACGATTGCACCACGACAACCACTTCGGAGTGATATTATCACACTGGAGACAACAGCAACAACATTAGAAACCCTGATTTCACTCAGGTTCCCGAAAGTAACTGTATCGGTATTTTATAGTGTTTATATTTTACTAACATCCCTTTCTTTGCAGAGCATGGACTACATCATAAAGCGCCAAAGTGGGAAAGGGAAGTAATTTGTGATTGTAGAAGGTATTGTTTTGATTCACAGCATGTTGAACTAACTGTTGTGGATGTACCTAGAACATTGCAACTCGGAGTATCTCTTCTTATTATCTCCAACTACTTTAGTCATGTTTCACTTATCTGTCAAGACTCCTCTACTCTATTTGCCAGTTTTAACTGCTGTGTTTTCCCTAACATCCCCAATCGGCTCCTAAAGTTGTCATTAATGCTATCTAAGCTTATATGATATTATTTATCATTTATCAAATAGCTTTTTTTTTCATAAATTATTGCCTATATTTTTAATTTACTTCACTCTGTACTCTTCTTTCCTTCAACATACAATTATTCTTTCAGTATCGAACTTTATCCTTTATTGTCTACAACTTTCCTTTATTGTCTATTGTTTTAATCTACGCCCTTTTTTTCAAACAAGTAAGGTATGAGTCCTTACTCAATATATTGAATGATCAAAGTCACACATAATATTATTGTACTTTTGGTAAACTTTTGAATAACATGCTTAGGTTCAAAACATTGTAACAAAACACCGCGACAGAAGAAATAGCAACATATAAACACGACTCAACACTAGGAAAGATTACAGGAGAAAACAATACACAGTAAAATAACAACTTCTTTTTGAATTCAAACTAAAAATAAAACAGTTTTTGCTTTAATGAATGTTGATAGGCACACTATAAATGGTTAGGCGCTTATACTTACATCAAACCCTACGTAATGTACCACCCCGGCCGAGTTAAAATGCGTAACCGGAAAAGAAGGTGTGCATGCCTGGCACGAACACTCAAAGCGTGTTCTAGCGTGTTGCTCGTACTGACTCAGAGCAAGGGTAAGATGTAGGTGTAAGGGCAGTGCGTGTTCGTCGGGAACCTGGTGCATAAGATCGGTCAAGGCCCGTTCTTACACTGAAAATTGCGAATTGCGAATTTACATATGAAAGTAATTTCAATCTTGTCGTGCTATCTTGTCACTCCATGAAAATTGATGTAAGTGTGACAACTGGCCAAAGGGAGGAGCGGCCGTGGCTGACTGGTTACGGTGTTCGCTTTGTAAGCGAATAGTCCTGGGTTCGATTCCCATCTGCTCCCAACGAAAAAGTATAGGAAATATAAATCTTGAAATTCTGAACATGTACGAAAAATCAAAGTCGCTCGAGTCGGGGTTCGATCCCCCGTCCTTTGGATTGGTAAGCAGAAATGCTAACCACTAGGCCATCGCGACTTGGTGAGCTAAGACTGGAATTAGGAATACTGTTACCACCATCAACTATATACGCGCTGGGTCCTTGTCCATTTGACAAGGGTTCGGAAGTTCTAAATAACGTTTGAATCCGATTGGTCCAAACGTTCTTCAGGGCGGGGCTTGTCGACAAAGCTGAAGTACCTCGCGCTCGGCTAGCCAGCGTAGAAATGGGTCACCGAAGCTCGGCAGAGCTAACACCTTCCAAATGCCTATGCGAGTTATTTGCATGTATAGAATGTAGATCTAAAAATACATGGAAACAACTCAATTTGTAAGAAGCGACCGCGTGGTCCCGTTTGGTTGGTTGCACACACACACACACAGTGTGACAACTGGCCAAAGGGATTTCAGGTCAGAATGCGTTTGACACACGTACAAGTTAGACTACCGTAAACATTTGTAATTATAACTCGGGACCCCAGCAACCAATTTCAACCAAACTTCGGGACAATGCACAGAATGGTCAGCCAAACAAAACGTGTTTGTTATTGTTTACATTGCGTGCTTTCGTTTTTGTTTATTCATGGTCAAACATTAAAACGCGTTTTCCTCAGAACGCCGAAAGGGCGGGTGCGACAAGATAGCACGATGACGTCGATATGCTACGTTCTTAGCTCAGTTACCAAACAAGTACTGTACTGTATTTTTGTTGTCTCTTCCCCCTAGGGCGTAGCGTTCAAGAACCGCCGCTGCGCCATGTGCCGCCGGGACATTCCGCCGAGCTACCTGGAGCACCCCCAGCTGGTGAACGGGCTGCGCGAGGTCGAGAAGGCCGCCAAGCCGCGCACCGAGGACGGCAGTGGCACGCCCGAGTTCCAGTGGTACTACGAGGGCCGCAACGGGTGGTGGCAGTACGACGAGCGCACCAGCCAGGAGCTGGAACAGGAGTTCCAGAAGAAGGAACGCTTCTGCAAGATTCTGGTCGCGGGGTTTTTGTACATCGTGGACTTTGAGCACAAGTGCCAGATCCGGCAGAACGACCCGTCGCGGATACGGCGCGTCAAGCGGGACTTGACGAGCATCCCGAAGAAGGGCGTCGCCGGATTGCGGCTGGAAACGAACGATCTCACGCTGGGGGCGGGCCCCAGCTCGAACTCGGACGGGGCGCTCAGCTCGGCGGATCTGCAGGCGGAGACGAATTTGCTGCAGATGCAGCGGAACATTGTGGTTGAGGAGACGGAGGAGGAAGAGGTGGAGGAGCAGATTAGGCGGGTTAATTTGGACGGGAGCTTTGAGAGTGATGCGACGAACAGTGCGAATAACTCGTTTGGTGAGGAGGAGGAGGAGGAAGCTGCGTCGGTTAGCGGTGAAGCGGTAGCGTTGGATGAGGCTATTAATAATTTAAACTCGCTTAGTTTGAGTGAGCCTCGGGCGGGTGGGAGTCGGGAACCGGTTACGATTCGGCGGCGCGTTGTGACGGATTTGTTTGCGCTGAGCGATAGCGACGATGATAACGAGGATACGAACCATGTAATTCTGTGAAGGGGGAGAGCCGGGGGATGGCGATGAATACTACTCTGCATTTTTGGCTAAGTTTGGATAAGATTTGGAGTTCACTTCTTGTCGTTTGATAGGGTGACAGGAAGAGTATTGTAGCGTGTAGGTGTTTTGATTAGATACCCTGGAATGAGGTTAAGAATTTCTTTCTGAAAAAAATTAAAACTTTGGTTCTAAGTAGAGTGGCAGCACTATATTTGCTCTATCCTAGATTGTAAGCAAATAAACTACAGCTGTAGACATTAACCCTAGCGATAAGCCTAACGCTCTCTTATCCAAAATCAGAAACAATAGCTACTCTAAACTAAAGAGAAGAGCAAAAATTTATACATATACTTTTGATATTCAGAAACAAACAGAATAACCGACTATTTTTGTTACTGCAGCTTTTTCAACTGATTAATAAAACCAACGTTTGGTTGTACGCACGGTCTTTTACTTTTGACCAGTCCGAGGGCCTGCAGGAAGGAGTAATCGTGGTGCTTCATTAGATAACCGATGACGACCGACGTTGACCGGGAAACGCCTGCGTTACAGTGAACAAGAACGCGTCCCCGTCCCGGCGACATCCCTCGATAAATTCACTCGATTGCTTGATGACCACGGCAAGGTCCGTCTCCGGCAAGTCCAAACACTCGATAAATTTACACCGAACCTGGGGACAACCTTCGAACGGAGGAGTCTCTATTCCAACGCTCAAGACGTGACTAATCTCGTACTTTTCAAAAACCTCCCTTCGAACGCAATCCTGCGAGCCCAAGTACAGAAACTGGCTCAGAATGCACGCCGGCACCTGGTCGGGACTGTTGTCTATGATGAAGCCCAGTCGCTTGGGTATGTCCCGTTCGATTTCCCCCCGAAACACCTTCCTGCTGCCGTCCATGTACGTCACCGTGGTTTCAGTTGGCTGCAACGAGTGGCGACTCTTCTGCAGCTGCTCGAGGAAGCTCATCGTGACGGAACTCAAAATCCGCCGGGTCGTGCTCGACCTGACAGAGGAACAACGCGTACGCGGGCGCTACAACGGCCTGATCACACCACGAGCTCTTTGCTGGGACGGTTAGCATCTGCTGGACGTCGCGCTCGGTGATTCGTGCCTCGGCCGCGGCAATCCAAGCTCCTACCATGCGACGGACCTGCGTGAGGGAAGAAAAGGATCTTTGTTGACTTTTCATCAAGATTAACTCTCAAAACGGGTGATGACCTGATTGTACAGAAACGAGCGCGCCTTAATCCGAATGTCCCAATACTCGTAGTACCTGTCCGCGAGTTCCCTACTGAACGCCGACGCCATCGAGCTGCCCCGCTCCACCGTGATCCGCTCGATCCTGCGCAGCGTGTACGTCGGCATCTGCTGCCACTGGTTCCCCCGGGCGATCGCCATGAACGTGCGAAAGTCGTGATAACCCTCGCAAAGGGCCGCCGCCCGCTTCAGTCGGTCCGGGTCGAAGTTTTTGTTGCTACAAACAGAACGGGTAGCGTGTCGTCATTTTCGTTCCCCCTCAAAACTAACCCAAATCCAAGAATAATTACGCGATAAAGTAGCACCGGTCGTGCTCGTCGATCGGAATGAACCTCGTGAACGGGTGGATCTGCTCGGGGTCGTCGCAGAACTCGGGCCGTAGCACGCCCACCCGGTACAGGTAGGTGCGCGATTTGGCGCATAGTCTCGCGTGGAAGGACAACGGGACGTGCCGGGTTCGCAGGACCCGGATGGGGATCTTTTGCGAGCCGAAGGTTCGGTTAAGCCCTTGCGTCACCTTGTCCGGTTCGTAGGGCTTGCCGTTGTGCCGTTCGAGGTCCACGTGGACCGCATTGTTGAGGGCGTGCACGCCGGCGTCGGTGCTGAGTTGTTGTGAGTATTTTTGTATGAAACTTATTCTTGATTTTTAATTTGAATTTAGTTTTACTTATGTTACAACACGTGTTACCACCTTGAAGAAATCATGTAACAAAAAAAATAGGATACTCACCGACTGGACAGCTTGATCTTGAACTCGTTCACCGGCCGGAACTTTTTCAGGGCAATCTCGAGCGCTCCTTCCACCGACTGCGGATCCTCCAGCCGTCCGTTATCTCTGATGAGATTTTTCTGAATTCCTCTGAAGAAACGAGAGAGCCTGAATCGTTATCTTGATCCTCGCGCGAATGTCTTACCTAAAGTGAGTTCCAACGTAGGACAAATTTATTAGATAACGATTCATTAGCGAGTTCGGATTTGAAACCAGGAAGCACACGAAATCACGCGTCGTCGTCAGTCGTGCGTGCACGAATTTCGTGAATTTGTTTTTATTTACCTCTTTAGGAATTACCACAGATAACGGTGGGTGGTAGGTACAGATAATTTGCTTGCCTGCCAAATTGAATGCCTAAAAATATGTAACGCACCATAACGTCACCCTTCAAAGAAGTGTCACTTTTCAAAGCGCTTTTCGTCTCATTTCTGTTTACAAACGCACCGGAATCGTCGACAAGCAGCGCAGCAATGGCCAAGCATCATCCCGATTTAATTTTCTGCCGGAAGCAACCTGGCGTCGGTAAGTGTGGAACATTTCCCTGTTCTAAACAATGATAACGTTTCGATTTTTCGCAGCCATTGGTCGCCTGTGCGAAAAGTGCGACGGAAAGTGTGTAATCTGCGATTCGTACGTGCGTCCTTGTACGCTGGTCCGAATCTGCGACGAGTGCAACTACGGTTCGTACCAGGGTCGATGCGTCATCTGCGGTGGCCCCGGAGTATCGGACGCGTACTACTGCAAGGAATGCACCATTCAGGAGAAGGATGTAAGATAGATCACTCTTTTCGACAGGTAGATTCTCAACTTTTCCCTTGCTTTCAGAGAGATGGATGTCCAAAGATCGTCAACCTGGGTAGCTCGAAAACGGATCTGTTCTACGAGAGGAAAAAGTACGGCTTCAAGCAGCGATAAACCAACGACATCTTACTTACTTTTAAGACTAGCTTTGTGTTCGCTATAACAACAATACCTTAACTTTCTCACTGTATCACGAGACTATCAAAAATATAAAATTCTGCAAACTAAACATTCTTTGTTCTACGATATTATACACAAACCCGTTCAATAGCGGTCCTCGGGCTCCAAGTAAACACTCACCCACCTCACGCTTTCTTCTTATCGCCACACTTTCAAGACGAGAGTACGATACGCGCCCCAAGAATCGGTAGCGCGTTATCGCGACAAGAGATCACAATAACTGGGAAGGTAATTAAAAAGTGATTCTTCGATGCGCGAATACTCGTGCTTGTGAAACTATCCGGCTAGTACTTGGTCACCGTTGGGCGCGATATGGTGCGGCGTCGTCACTGTTTCAAAACTAGCGTATCGTAAGTTAATCCCTCTTTGCAAACATGGTCAGTGGTGTAGGGTTTATTATATCGCCGGCGGGGATCTTGAAGATTATATCACTGGTGAGTTGTTGAAGAATCGGTGGCATTCTAGGAAGGCATTGAGTGAAGTGTTTTCTGCTTTTTTTTTTTTGAATTGCAAAAATCTAGCTGTGCATGATCATAGGAGGATTGATATTCGTTACACTCGGAGATTGCAAAGAATCACAGTTTTGGTAAGTAATTTAAAGCTTTTAGACCATCATAATTGTGATAATAGCACCTAGTTTTTGCAGAAAGTTGCTGGTTTTCACACAATTGCTAGAAGATTCGTACATTTCTGGAGTAACATTTCAAAGGGGCAGTACGACATTGCTCTTAAGACAATTCATTTGATGTGTTTAAATGGGAAGAAATGCCGTCATTCATATGTTGCCCTAGATTTATCAAACGAGGCTCTATCGAGTAAACTCAACAAACCAAAAAACTGCTGAAAAGTTGAACTTTTCGGCGCCCAAATAAGTTCTAAAATAAACTTTCTTGAACGACAAAACAGCCTACTTTTCTGTACCAAAAATAACAGAATCGAATAGTAGGGGAGTTTGGGGTAATATGGACAGTGGGGGTAATTTGGACACCCCTTTAAAAATCACGTTTTCTTTGGATATAAAGTGAAAACAGCAATTTTAGTGATAAGGCTAGTACTAGTAATGGCCTAGAAGTATGGACAAACCAAAAAAGTTGGAATAGGTTAAGTAGTTTTGGTATAGGGGAAGGTGGGGCAAGACGACCATATGGGGCAAGAGGAACAATCGCTCCTACGGCCGTAATTTGTACAATTTTGATTATTTCCAGTATGAGGAATTGTTGCTAGCAATGCAATTAGCTGATTCTACTACCACATAACCGCCAAAATGACGTAAGCGCCACGGGGCATAAGATTTAATGAAGTTTTTCGTAACCTTTGTTTTCTTATAATATTTGGAAAGTACAAAATAAGGCTTAGGGTTCGTTTTAAGGCTCATTTTATCAAAATGCTATTTTTCCTAGATCAGTAGTGTCCCTACAAATGACATGCACCTATTACAAAGTATGATTTAACTTTTGGTTATTTTTGTTGAGAGCTTTTAAAAAATCTTGTTCAGGTGGGGCAAGTGTACCATATGGATTTTTAGTATGGAAAAAATTACGAATTGCTGCAACAACATATTTTATTGGGAAATAAATACATGAAAGAACTTAAAAACTGATAAACAATCGTTAAAAAAAATTGTACATACAAAGTATAGTGATATTATGAAAATTTACTATTTATCATCGAAGTAGTATTTTTTTCGTAAAAACGATAAATTTTTTAGTAAAATATTATTATTTAATCTAAAAATGGAAGAAACCATTCAAATACATTCTAATCTGATGTATCTAAGTGATAACAGTTCAATTGTTAGCAAATTACCATATTTTTTCATGCATTGTTCCTCTTGCCCCAACGGGTTGCTCGTCTTGCCCCACTAGTTGAGTAGAACGTACGGAAAATCAAAAATTTTAAAATCAATTTTTCACATTAAAAAACAGGATTTTTTAAAAACTTGTTTAAACAAAGTCTTAGTCAAGACCTAGAATAAGATGATTATAATAAAATCCGACAGATTTTTTTACTTTTTAATGGGTTCTAACGAGCATTTCCTTAGCTTGTTACACTTGCCCCACTTTCCCCTAATATGTAAAAGTTTCCAAAGGCAGGTTGGCACTGGCTTAAGTTCTAATATTTGAGGATTGGGAAATAAGGTTTTGCAGGGGTTATATGGCAAAAAAGTGGACAATTCTTGTTTAAGGGGGTTGCTTGGACGATGCCTGAGATATGTACGTATAAAAATTGTGCATTTTATCAATTTTTATCATCAAAAATTGCAATTTATGATAGAATATGCTATGGGGGTAATTTGGACATGGCTTGTGGGGTAATTTGGACATACCTGAAAGTCTACCTGTCAGGCAACAAAAAATAACTTTCATGGTTGGATGAGTTTTTTAAGGGATTTAGCTAAATTTAGAGGGATTTTATATGTCAAAACAATCGAAAAGGAATATGAGCAATGAGAACTTTCACAAAACCCCTATTTTTTAATTAAGATAAAATTATTCCAATATTCGAATTGATGAAAATCTGATTACTGTACATTTGGCGTTCAACAAGACTCTAATGTTGATTGCTTTTAATTAATTTCTTTAACATTTCTAATTTCTCTGCTGATTTACAATAATATTTAAATTTGAAGGGCTACAGAATGTAAAAATTTAAAAAATTGATATTTCCAGGCTAATAAATTCTATATAAAGATTGATTTATATAAACAAAAAAGATACCTTAATCACTAAAAACTATACTTGTGCCTAATCCAGAATCAATGTTTAAATCATTTCAGTATTAATAATTAAATTATGTATACTACACTGAACGATTTGTTATCTTCCTATTGAATTATAGTTCTATCACAAAATCATTATTTAAACCTTTGATAAAATATTGTGAGCAAAACAATACTTCAAAATATAAAGCAATTACAAAACCAGGTTGAAATGTTAAGCTTATTCCTCATCATGTGTCCAAATTACCCCACAAAAGGTGTTCATATTACCCCACAAGGTATGTCCATATTACCCTACAAGGCATGTCCAAATTACCCCACAAGGCATGTCCAAATTACCTCATAGGGGTGTTCATATTACCCCCACACAAAAATGTGGGGGTAATTTGGACACCTTTTAATTTTTGCGATAAAAATGGGGTTTTCATCAAAATTTATCGAAATAATGACATTTTTCCATCAAATATGGTCTCTATTATCCTCTGGTGTCATCCACATTCGTTTAAAATATCCATACAGCCCGTGACAGAGCAATTTCCTTAGGGTGTCCAAATTACCCCACACTCCCCTAAGCATTTTCAAAACAAATGCTGAAAAGTTCTACTTTGCAGCACTGAAAAGGATGCTGAAAAGTTGAACTTTTCGCCATTTCTATGGAAAAGTTATACTTTTTAACATTTTTTTGATTTAAACGATTCAATGACTCAATGCAAAGAATTAAAATGGACTTGTAAAAATTATTTAAAAAAAAATAAACTAAAAACGAGAAAATTCTTGAAAACCATAATTCTTGGCGGTCTCTATGTCAAGATTTATACTCAAACCTAAACGTTCGAATAATTGAATGTGAAAACTGCTCTTAATTTTATGAAATTGCGTTTATTTCTGCCAAAATTCTGATATTTGGAGAACATACTTTGCAAATTCTTTTCTACATTCTGATTGCTTTCAGTTTTTAAAAATAATTTATTTACCCATTGTTCGTGTTACAAACTAACATAATCTGCTCATAATGTTCAAATGTTCACTCTCTTATTAGATTAAATCGATAAAGTCGATACATGTTAAAGTTTAATCGGGCAAGAGGATTTGTTTTTTATTTTTTCAAAATATTGCAGGTTATTTTCTATATTTTGGTTAAATTTTCCAAGTTAAGCAATCTGAAATGCTCAAATTTATATCGGGTAATACTTTAATTTAAGAACAGGTACAACATTGCGTCTTGTCAAACATGTAGAAATTTTGAAGTTATCGCAGTTTTAGTGAAAAAGTTGATTTTATCACTTTTTTGAGCGCGGATTTTATTTTCAAAAAATCATATCTCAGAATCCTGTTATTGAACTTTTTCTCATTTTCCTTGTGTTATGTAATATTGTCCGAGGAATCCGATAAAAATATTTGCAGACATAGGCTCTTTGGTTCAGACGCCGTCAAAACGGCATTTTAAAGTTTGATACGAGCTTTTCATAGGTTAGGATGAATTTTTGAAACTTCTTTCTTTTTTTTTTTTTGTTTAGGCCAACTTATCACCTTTTATTTGCGTCTAAGACATCTAAAATCGGTTGAAATGGCGGGGAGTTATGATTTTTTGAAAAAAAAAAGTGTTTTTTTAAACAAAAATCGACGAAAACGGCAATTTTTCGGACCACTCGAAGACGGCATAGGTCACCCTAATTGCACAATAAAATTGCTAATTGCCTAACAAAAAATATGGATTTAATTATTTCGGCCAGGGAACCTCCAGAAAATTTTTGATCCCGATCCGAGCACTTTTGTTTTATTATTTCATGCTGCTTTCGTGGGGAATTGCTGCATATAAAAATAGACAGAAGTTTTTAAATCATTCCATCTTTTAACGGTTCTTTCAAAAGACCGGAGTTTCAAAAAGAACCGCGGCTCTTTTTTGTAAGCCATAGAGGTTTCTACGTGCGCATGTATTGCGTGTACGTACACAAAAAAGATTGAGGTTAAATTTTGTCCGGCCAGCAAAATCAGATCGTGCGCTAGTGTGCGTACGCGAAACGTCATAAAGCTCTATAGAGCTTTATGACGTTTCGCGTACGCACGCTAGCGCACCATTTGGTTTTGCTGCCTGACAAAATTTAACCTCACTTTATTGTCGTGTACGTACACGCAATACATACGCACTAGGGTGTTTCATCCAAACAAAATAGTTCTCAGAATCAGGCAAACCGAGGTTCCCCTAGTAGAGGATACCCATAGGGACTCTCATGCCAAATATCAGCCCATTTGGTTGAGAATTGGCCTGTCCCCAGCGGTTCAAAGTTTACATGTAAATTACTATGGGATTTTTATGCTTTTCGTTCAATCGTTCCTACAGGTCTGGGGACAAAATGGATTCACTCGGAATAAAGATAGGTGTGTAGGGGATGGTCCAAGGAACAAATTCCAGAAGGAATTAGGGTTGTCCATTCTGTCCCCAAGGTGCGCATTGGATCGACGTCCGGTGTCTCCAGAATCAACGATTCACCCTTCAAATGTACGCATTGTCCTTAGTATGCTATGACGGCTAGCTGAAAATTACGACGCCCCATGTCAGACGGTGAACAGTGAACACGTGGGGAAGCATCGATTGCATTATTATTACAAAATCATCATGTTACGTTATTTGGAATAGTTAAAATTGTTACAGGAACATCAAAAATTATAATTTTATTGGTTTAAAGTATGTTTCTGAATCAATACATGAGTGGATGCTCTGCCACGTGTTCACCGTCTGACATGGGGCGTCGTTAGGAAAATTCAAAAATTTAAAAATAATCTATGAACGTAATATTAAATAAACCATAAAGATAAAAATCAGAGATCTAGGGCTTAAAAACAAATTATAAAACATACGTACTCGATTATTTAAAGTTCTCATCATAATTCCTCTTTCTCTACGAAACTGTATTTTTTTAATTTGGAATTCTACTATTCTAGAATTTCACAATTAATTATTTAAAGAATTTTAGATTTTATTCCTCGGAAATTTCAAATTTGTGTTTTTTTTTATTTTAGTATTTTTGATTATTTCTTTTTTTTTTGATTTTTGACGTTTTTGAACCTTTAAATTTTGTGTCCCGATTTGCCCCACTTCCCGTTGACCTAGAGTGTTCATATTTTGGCCAGATGCTATTTTTATATGTACAAACAATCCCTGCAAATTTCAGGCAGATTGGTGAGGTCGATGCGAGATGGGTATGCTTTGCTCGTGGACTCGCTCTTAATTCTTTCACTCAAAAATCTCACCGTCACATGCGCTCACACCAATTGTGGTTTAATCACACCCCAAGTTCTAAGTTTTGATTTTTAACAAGTTCAGTACTTTCGAGAACCCTTGAAAATAGGCAAAAATTTACTTAGGAGCTCTCCCCATTCAAGCCTACGAAAGCCTAGATCTGAGTAGAAATCTTGCTATAGAGACCGCCAAGAACTGTGTTGATTGAAGAGCGAAAGTTTTTGGTTTACATAAAAGATTTTAAAAGTAAGAATTTAACGCAACCTGTTTCCTTCCCTTCCTTCCAGGGCCATCGCCTACGTCACCACGACGACCTCGAGTGCCGCGCTCGCGTTCCTTTCGTACGCTCTGTACGCGCTCGACCTGATTAAATCGACAACCGCCCTCAAAGTGCAGCACATCGCCGAGATAACGGTGGCGTACGTAATATTCCTGCTGCTCATGATAGTCTCCATCGTGATGATGACCCAGTGCACGGGCAAGAAGGTCCCCATTGACCACATTCCGGAGGTGAGTTTCGCTTCAATGTTGGCGTTTTATTTTTCAGGGCAGTGATATCTGATCTTGTTACCAAATTTGCAGCCCCTTACGATATCCGGCGCGATACTGTTGGCGATCGGTGGGACGCTTCTGTTTCTGGACTGGCGCTCGAAGGAGCGCGTCGACGACATCCAGATGAACATTCCGCGGTCACCGGGACAGCGCACCAATCCGCACCTCTCGCGAAAGTCGATTCTCGTTTAAAGCGTGTACGATTTTATATTCTCAGAGAAGAAATAACAGCGTGGTACAAAAAAAAACAAATCAACTTTTCACTCACTTGCACGCGGCGTCGATGCCCAAGTCCTTGGACACGGTGTAGGCACACACGGACATCATCTCGTCCTTAACTTTGTTGTAGTTCTCCACCGCGATGGGTTTGGCTTCGGGCCAGCAGGCGAGCTCCTTGTAGATTGGACGGACAAACTTCATGCGGAAGTTGCTGTTCAGGAAGGCCAGGATTTCGTCCATCTTGTCCAACATGCGGGCTCGGATGTAAAGGCGCACGAAGCGGAACCGGATTTCGGCGTTCTTGGTGGCGTGAATGTGGTACGTTTGATCCAGCAGGGCGATCTTCTCCGGGGTGAGGTCCTTGATCTGCTTTTTCTCCAGGAGTTGGGCCAGGAATTCGATGATTTGAATGGAAGTCAGCGATTCGGATAGAGTTGGGGACGACTTGATGGTGTCGAGGTCGTTGTCAGCCCACAGGCTGGCGTGTTTCTGGCAAGAATCTAGCAACGAGCGGTCATAGGTGGGGATTACCGGTGGCAAGCCCTCGCCGAACAGCCAGAGATCCCAGTCGATGCGCTCGAGAAAGACTTCGTTCTTCGGATCCTGGCGGAACCAATCGTACAGCTCCTTCTTGAAGTCGTTCGTCAGCACCGACTGGAACTTGAACTTGTTGAGGTAGGCACGGAAAAATGGTTCAAACTTTTCCGGTCCTCCGAGCAAATCCTCCAGATAGCGCAGGAATGTCGATCCCTTGATGTAGGGAACCGTTGAAAATGCATCGTCCGGGCTGCACTCGGACAGGTCCACCACAAGCTTGGTAAGCTCCGGCGTCGAGGCAAGTTGGGTCTTGATGCAATCGGTCAGCTCGCTGAGACCGTGCAGTGCGTGGAAGTCCCGCGAGGCGTTCCCCGAAAGTCGACCAACGATCTTACCCTCGACAAACACGGTGAAGCCTTCGTTGAGCCAAAAGTGTTCAAAGTTCCGATTCGTAACCAAGTTCCCCGTCCAGCTGTGGGCAATTTCATGTGCTACGACCGTCGCCAGCGATTTGTCTCCGGCCAGCAGGGTGGGCGTGACGAACGTCAGGCAGGGATTCTCCATTCCGCCGAAGGGGAAGCTTGGTGGCATCACCAGCAGATCGTACCGACCCCAGACGTACGGACCGCAAATCTCCTCCGCCTTGGCGAGGAAGTCCGCCGTTTGGGAAAATTCCTCCGCAGACTCGTCGATTTGCTCCTGCTCGGCCCAAACGCTTGAACTGTAAAAACAAATTAAAATTATTAAACTATTCTTGATGATCATTCGAACTCACTTACATCGGTCCAATTTTTCTCTCGACAAGCGCTCCAACAACGATGGCCAGCAAATAGCTGGGGATCGGAGTCTTCTGCTCAAAGTAGGAAACACCAGCTTCGGATCGTTTCCTAACGGCACTCATCAGTCCGGTCACGCCGACAGGGTGGCGCAGCTAAAACAAAGTCAGAACTTAGAATAACCAGGCACCAAACCAACAACATTGAAACTAACCGTTGCATTGTACGTAAACTTGACCGCCGGCGTGTCCTGACACGGAACGATCGACCTCGCGTGAATCGCCTGGCACTGGCTAAACAGGTACGGGTGCTGCTTTCCACAGGTCTGGGCCGCCGTCAGCCACTGCAGGGCGCTCGCCTTCGGGTCCGTTTCGTACTCAATCACCACGACAAACTCGCCGGACGTCTTCGTCGGCAGATAGACGGTCAGCTTGGAACCGATGTTGTCCACGTGGCCACCGACGTCCCAGTTGAGCGGAATCTCTCCCGCAGAGCCCTTGATGGCCATCGACGCGATGCTGAGCTCGCTGGCGTCCAGGAACTGAAAAATTGTACCATTAGAAATATCGACGCAATTGAAAGTGAACATCCTTACAATTTCCTCAACATCATCCTTCAGCGTCTTGAAGTACAGCGTGGCCGACCCCGAAATTGTACTTTTCTCGAAGTTGACCGTCCAGTCCAGGTCCACGTGACGGATGATGAGCTCGTCTGTGGAATGCGTAACAAACAACCAAGTTAGTAACCGATTAACGTAAAGGAGCTATTTCAGCAGGCTTGTAAACACTTACGGGCGTTCGAGTACGAACTGGGATCAATTGGGCTTAGACGCATCGTGGTGCAGCTTCTCCTACAGAGAGTAAAAAGATACTTGTGTTAACTAATCGCAGGAGGATGGCGAACTGAATGAATGGTTGGGGTGGACGGTTACAACCGCATACTTTCGTTAACCGCGGAGCAGATAACGAGCGCGTATCAAACAATTAAAGGGGCGATATTGGCCCGGGGCTCCCCTATCATTGAGTGATTGAGTTTTAATCTGTTTGTCTTATCACTGTGTGCAGTGAGAGAATTATTTGTATGAAAAAATATCTTAGACTCTACGAGTAGAACAAAAAAAAAAACTGGAATAAATAAATTGAAGAGTGAAAAATCAAAGTAACATTTTTATGAGGAAACGCTTCCGTTTCGTAAGCGGTAGATCAGCGTTCAAATCCCGGCTCGGACCAACACAACTGGTGCGGTACTGTACATAGAAATTGCAAAAAAATTAAAATATTTTTATTCCAGCCCAAACATGCTAAATATGATTATCAGTGCAGAAAAATGCGTTTAGGATGATTTTTAGTTGATTTGACTTCTATTTTCATTAAAATTTAGAAGTTTAGAAAAGAAACCTAAGAGTCTGAAGGCTTGAACCTCTTTTTACTTCAAGGACTTTTTCACTCATTGATTCGCCTTTTGCATTGCGAGTTCAAAAACAAAATTCTCGTCTTACGGATGAGGTTGACTGGTACTAACCCTACACCACCGACTCCGACAAAAACACCCAAAAAAGTTTGGTTTATTGGACCATACAAAAAACCCCAGATATTTTTAAGGTCAGATTTTGCATATTTGTGGTTTTAGAAACGTTTTGTTGCTCAAATTTTATGAAAAAATAAAAATAAAACACAAAAAAAATGTTTAAGAATATTTGATATTTGAAAAATGTTAAATCGAAATTCGGATTATCAAGTCTGGACCAAGGTCTGGACTGTAATTATTACTGATATGTACACATCGGATTCGTTAATTCAAATATCGCTCTTCGAATGTCCGATTGTTTTAGACTTTTTCAAACCAAAAAATGCGCCATGGGTTTCCTATGAACATAGAAGCAGTTAAAAAAGTAAGCGAAGATTGAAACCAAACTGATGCAGACATGTTAACCCCGATTGTTCGACAATTTCCGAGCATGAAGTTTCAAGCTTTTTTCCCCAGATTCGTTAATTCGAACGCAGGTCCATTCGAATCAGCAAATTTGCTCTGTAGTCTTTTCATCCTAGAGGTTCCAAAATTATGGTTTTCAAGGAGACTCACAAGTTTACTTATTAACTTTATTTTTATTTTTGCCGTCCAGAGTCCAGGGACATGTCATAAACTTTGAAAAATATTTTGACTGCATAGCCAAATAAAAAAAAAAAATGGGGATAATTATACCCCACATCACGGTAACTGCAATTAAGTCGGCAGCAAGTGATGCAAAATTGGTTAAAAATTTGCGACCCAAAATGATGTCATTAAATCGATAGTTAGGAGTTTTTTTCAACACATACCACAAATTCAAATTCTAATCAACACTTTCAAGCACTTAATGGAACAAAAAGCAAGTTAATTACTGCTAAAAATGCACAAAACTGGGAAGATGACTCCGCCGATTCACATCCAACCTCGAAGCCACTCACGAAAACAATGACTGAGCTGAAGCAAGTCAAACAAGTGTGCCGGTTTGCTCCCACCCCACCCAACACCCAACCCCCTCGCACGATATGACAATCGTTTCAAACCGTTTCAAATCTTCGTGCTTATGAAATAAACGACCAAGTAGACAGCGAGACCAAAACATCAAAAGCAAATTTTGACAGCAGCTGCTGTCAACAACAAAAACACGCGACCGGTCGCGAGAATCGACTTCTTGTTTTGATTTTCACGATCGATCCGGATTCGATTGTAGCAATTTTCGCCGTTCTTTTACTTAAAAATTGTAATAAGCGGAAATCTGTAACTTTGAAGGATGTCCGTAACTCAACGTGTTCAGGTAAGATTACTGCGACACAATCCAACGCCAATAAACTTTACATGGATGTAATTACATAAACATTCCCACTTCCAGCAATGGGCCACCTTTGCGCGGGCATGGCACATCTACGACTGTGCCTGGCAGAATCCGTTCGAGTCGGCCTCGCTGATCCGGAAGCACCTGATGGGGCTGCACAAGCCGATCTACCACCCGATGAGTAAGTTGAGTTCAATCTTCAGCCGGAATAGGGACGTATCCTAAATCGCATTCCTCCCCGCAGATGACTGCGGAGACCACGTGGTGGTCATCAACACTGCCGAGATTGCCCTGCCTGGTGACGAGTGGAAGAAGCGCGCCTATTTTCACCACACGGGTTATGCCGGTGGAGCTAGCTGGACGTTGGCCTGGGAGCTGCACGAGAAGGATCCCACCATGATCATGAAGAAAGCCGTCTACCGGTCAATGCACGGTAACCTTCAACGGCGCTACACAATGCAGCGGTTGCACCTCTTCAAGGACGACAATGTCCCGAAGGAAATCCTGGAAAATGTATCGAACCAGATCCGCCAACCAAGGCGCGTCCCGCAACGGTTAGACCAACTGGACCCGGAGCTGGTCAAGAACTTCCCCAAGATCATGGACTATCCCAAGGACTACGTGCTGCGGTAAGCAGGTCAGTGCGTTCTCTGTTTGTGCAAATGAAACTAGCTGCATATTAGAACATGGAACATCCTGAGTTTATTAGAACACAAATCGGTTAGACAGTCCAGTTGAATTCAGCTCCGAAACTCCCTTCACCACTGAGGTAGTCTGCAAACTTCCGACTTCAAGGTCCCTCGCGGGTTTGCCTCGATATCTTCATACAGCAAAGATTCAACAGCCCTTCGCAGCCCAATTCAACCTACACACTATCTCAAAACAAACAAATCACTCCTACTTCAACGCCTTCAACACATCCGCCAAGATGGCCTCAGCCTCGGGGAACTTGTCCTTCCGCGGCGGACCCTTTGGCAGTCCGGACCAGACGAGCACCTTCTCCGACTCGCCCGCCTTGGCCACGGATATCTCGAAAGCCCCACGGCGGGACTTTCCGTTCTCGTTCAGCACCAGGTTGAACGACTGTTCCGGCGCAAGGGCACCCAGTTCCGAGTGGATCTGGGCCGCCTTGCGCTTGAACACGGATCATGACTTGCAGTGTTCGATGAAGATGGTTGCCCCTGCTTCCTCCGTGGCAGCCACTGGTTCCGGTTGTTCCTCCTTCGGAGGGGGGCTGGCTTTCTTGGCGACCTTTTTGGCCGGGGCAGCCTGCGAGAATTAATTTCAGTTAAAATTCAGTAAACTTTTCAGAATTTGTTGTTAGAATCTTACCTCCGAGGTCTTTGCAGCAGCACGTTTACGGCGTGGTGCCATGGCACGTTTTTTTGTTAATTACGTCTTAAATTTGAATCCGAACGCGATTATTTGCGACGCACTTATCAGATCGAGAGCAGATTAACGAATGTTTCGAAATTTCCAGGCAACATCGGTCTAATTATGCTCAAATTTGGCGGGATGCTGGGGTGTTCGCAATAATCGGGCCATTTTACTTCAAGGACATCTTTTTGAAGAGACATTCTGACACACAAACACACACGTGTGATTTTGTAAGTTGGCGTAGAACTACGTTTGACTGACAAATATTTATCCGCAAATGACAAGAATAAATATCAAGATTTTTTTTGTAAAGATCCTATAAACATATGAAACACAATAAACGCAACCCCCGGTGGTTGGTCACTTTTTCGTTTGACACTTTTTTAGGTTGTACCCCGTTGGTTGATCCAATTTAAACTAAAAAGTGACGAACAGTCACTTTTCACACGGCGCTCACGTACACTATCAAAACAAACAAACACAGATTGAGTCTAGTGTATGCAGTTGGCAAGAAATTTCTGTTAAATTAACTATACACCGCAGTAAATCCAATTTAGAAGAAGTGAATTAAACTGGAAAATCCTCGGTCCAGACTAGATTTCCGAAGGCTTAATTATCAAAAGGTTTGACATAAATTGCAATAGGCTGAAATTGAGCATATCTCTAAGTCACCTTCATATTATTTAGTGAGAACATGTTACCAGTTTTTTTTTTTCGAAGCAGGCCAAGCCGAGGAACAACCCTGGAAGGAGCATTACTGACTACGTCTGTAGTCTAGTCTGTAGTACTGTTCGATCATTCTTGATTAGGATAGTAAAGCTCTGTTTCCTTGCGAGTGTCCTATTTGCTTACCTCCACGTTGGCTTGGTTTCGTCATCATGATGACCGATGTGAACCAGCTGGTGGCTTGTGGAAACGGCTCGTAAACCTTTGACCAGCGATGATCAGAGTGAATACGTCTAAAAGAAAGGGACGCACCTGTTGGAAAGGGAAGTAATTTGTGATTGTAGACGGTATTTGCTCTACAGCATTGCCCTGGCGTTCTCGATTTCGAGATTCCTACTCACCTAGTGTCCGAAGGTTTGATTGTTGAGGCAATTGCAAACCTCTTTTTACACCTAAGCTTCGGGAGCGTTCTTTTATTACGTAACGCGAAAAATCGGACTTTTAGACCCCCTCCCCCCCCCCCCCCTCGTAACAAAATTTCCATACAAATTTTAAAAAATTTGTATGGAGCGTAACACGGCCTCCGACCCCCTCCCCCTACTGCGTTACGTAATAAAAGAACGCTCCCTTCCATCCATCCCGGGATTCGAACTGACGACCTTTGGATTGTTAGTCCAACTCCCAGCGACTCCACCGAGACAGGACCCAGGGAGACGACTCCTACACCTGGACTGAGCTTACGACCTAACCTTTTTTTTAGGTTAGTCCGGGGCCAACATTTACTTCCCTGTCCGACGGAAGGCGTGATCATACAAACTCGTCTCAAAATTTGCCACCGGGACCTTCTGGGATCAAACCCAGGCCGACTACACCACGGTCCCGGCAACTTACATCAAACCCAAAACAATCAATGTACTGCCCCCGGAACGAGTTAAAATAACCGGTAAAGGTGTAAATGCCTGGCACGAACACTTAAAGTGTGTTCTAGCGTGTTGCTCGAACTGACTCAGAGCAAGGGTTTGATGTAGGTGTAAGGGCACTGCGTGATCATCTGGAAACTGGTGCATAAGATTGGTCAGGTTTTTCGAAACATTTACTCAGGATAATGTTTATTCAAGACATACACTCACATCTTAAACACATTTAATCGCTTTAATGTCTTAAAAATGTTTTGCGGATACATTTTGAAGAAACTTAAAAACATTTTTTTTGTAACCAAGCTGTAAATATTTATTGCTTTTATCATTAAATCTCACTCCATGAAGTGGAAGGAACATCTGACCATATGGATTGATTTATTTGTCTATTTGTAAAAGTATATAAAAATATTCTAACACCTTTTTACAATTGTACATTTGATAAAATATACAAGTTCATTTACTGATGATGAAGCGATTCCAGGGATGCTCAGTGTATCGTCATCTGGGACAGTCCTCCAGGTGTTAGCAGTCCGCCTAAAGCAAGCAAAAGATAACCATTTAATTTAAATTTAAACAAAAATCTAAGCAAAACATTGCGCCAGGTGTGGGTTTTCGCTATCTCGAGTGCAGTTCCAATTGAACTCCGGCGACTTTCCCAGGTGTGCTGCTATCTCTGCTATCGTGCGCAAATCTTGTTTGATTGCGGATTTGCCCAGACAGCGAGCGGCAGCAGGACAATAGCGCGCGATCTTGTCGTGCTGTCACATGCAAAAGCCATACACATTGATTTCCAGCAAGATAGATAACAGAAAATCCGCCTTGACACGGATGAGTCACGCGATATCGATCTGTTCTAACCAGTTGGCATTACTGCTGCCGAGGTAAGTACGATATCCGGTTATGGTGAAACTTTTACTCACCTTGCAGTGGGTTGCCGTTGTCGGAGATGATGGCCACGTAAGCCGACAGGCCACCGATGACTAATAATAGGAAGCATATAACCAGTAAAAGAACCTTTTCCCGGCTGGTGTAATGTCGGCACTTGCAGGACCAGGTCCAATACTGTTCACGAACGACGCTGCAATTGTTCAGTGTAAATTATTTGAACACGTTTTGACATTTGAATCTGTACTCACGGTGGCGGTTGCGTTTGTTTGGGATATGCTTGGATAGTGGAGTTTGGCGTTCCGCCATCAGTCGTGTAAGCGTGATTCGCGTATCCTCCTTGGACGGGAGCTGGATGGTGATAACCGCCGAACTGACCGTGGTCTATAACGTAGACTGGTCGCGATGGGCTAGGGTTCTGGAGTTGCACAACCAGTTGATGAGCTGGAACATTTGACCGATTGTGTTCGGACCACTTTTCCGACGCAACAGGGCTTTGGTAGGGAGTGGCGTACGTGGATGTTACCTCCTTTTCTGAAACTTCCGAAAAATGCGAGTACGTTGGAGAGTTTTGTACATCGCGGACTTTCCTGGCCGGACGCTCTGGTGGATCATCTTGCGGCTCGGGAACCCGTGCTTCTTCGGAACTGGCTGCTGGTTGATTTACTGTGAGGTTTAACGAAAGTCGTTCCCGCAGGTATTGCATCACGCGAGCTGGATATAGAGTTTCTGAGCGTTATTTGTTCAACGTGGAACACACTGCGGAATTTGACCGTTCAGCAGACACTTTGGGATTATCCACATTCTTCGAGATAAGATTATATTATATTTCGCACATCACGTTCAGGAGGTAATGAAATTAATTAGTCGGCACACTGATCTTTGTAATCCAGTCTAAAAACTCCCACAAATAACTTGAAAATTAAATAAAATCACTTTTTTGGACATTTAGCCAATTCCACAAAGCATTATTCTTTTCTTCTTTTCAATCGACCTGCGCCAATTTTTTCCCACTGAACTGATTGAAAGTGCCGCTTCAACTGGCTTCCTGAAGCGTCGTCCTATCACCAGCCGTACAGGACTACAAACCGTTTGCTATCACCTGTTATCTCTCTGCGCTGGTCTTGTTTTATTGTGTGTGATTTTTTTTGTGTTCTTCGCTCTAGCAAATTCGAAACGCGTCTTGTTTTTGGGCAAATGTTGTATCAGTAGAACAGAAAAAAATGAAGTCGCGTGACGTTATTTTTGTGCGCATCGGAGATACGCTTCGAGCAAGTCACGTACGTGCTGGAGCGCGCTTGGAAAGAGAGTTTTGTTGATAGTGGTTATTATCAGTTCGACAAATTCAATTATTAATTTCCTGCTATAAAGATTCTAGAGCCGATTAGGCTTGCCATATGTGGTTTACTGTGTGTTATCAAATAGAATTATGTTTTAACACTGCTGCAGTGTAAGCTGCGAACCTTTAATTAGATCAATCTGTCTAATTTTGTCACAAGTTATTCGCTTGTCATCGCTTGATTCTAGTTTTAATTAGATTTTAGTGTTTGCTTCAATATCATCAGGAAAAATAAACGCATATATTAGCGATATCATGCAAAATAAAATAATTTTTTACTTTAAGAAGTCTTTATTTCAATAAGCTGAATACATCCGAAAGCTTTCAACTCTGTGCTTTGAATACTGATAACAAAAAGTGGAAACAAGCGTACAACGCGCTGAATTCCATTTAACTCATGTGCATTATCTCTTAAAATACACACCATTCAAACTGCAAAAAGTAAACAGCCGTTGTTGGTAGCAGAGTGCTTCTTTTCAGTGAATCGAAACGATACCCATCAACAGCTAGTAGAACAGACCAACCCCTTTTTATCGCTGTCGGTTACATGTTGGCAAACAGGTCGTCCGCATCCACGTAATCGGCGTTATCTTCCGCAGCCCCGACCTTACTCGTGACGCCAACGTCGTAAAACTCCTCCACCTCGTTCGCCGTTATCGTGCTCATTTCGCTTTCCTCCGCACCGATGAGGCCGAACCGTTCCTGCACGACAACTCGCTGCCAAAACTCCTGCTTATTGCGCGACAGCAGGCTCTTCTTGAACTCGCCGATCCACTCGTTGAACCGGTACGGACCGAGCAGCTTCGCTTCCTCGCGGAATATCATGATGGCCATGGCGACTTTTTCGTACTGCGTGGTCATGGACTTGAACACCAAGTCAGAGATGACGTTCTGTATTTGGGTGCAGACGGTGGCGAACTTTTCACCGCGCTTCAGCAGTAGGGCAAAGTCTTCCGCGGGGGTAACGGTGCCCACCTCAACCACGGTCCTGTGATCGTCCAGCTCTTCGTCGGCGGAGCCATCGTTCGGTTGTGAGCTACTGCCCGCCGCATCGCCATCCGGTTGAACGTTGATCTTGGCCGTTTTTTGAAGCCACTTGAGCCGAGCGTTCACCTTTAATTCCTTTAGCGGGAACAAGTTCTTGATGTCCTCTAGGGCTTCCTTGGATCGCTCTCGTATCTTGGATGGGACGTCAACCAGCTGTCGCAGCTCTTCGTCCATCGCCGGAAGTGGTGCTTTCGGGTGGATTGCACGGTGGGCCACCGTACGGTACATGTGCTGATGGATTGGATTGAGGGTTTTGTGGAGGGCGAACGCCTCCTTCGAACCCGTTTCGTCGTCCAGACCGTCCATCAGGTCCATGGCATCGATCAACTTATCAACGGCTTCGTACTGCGCGTCGGTTGGCTTGTGTCTGTTGGACAACAAAGGTGGGAACTTTAGCAGGGCCACTTCCTCTGAATAAAAAAATAGTTATATATTTTAAACCGAAAAAAACACAACTTCCAACCATCTCACCTTGAAAAACCAGCTCCAACATCGTCAGGCAGGGAAACCGTCTGCGGAATGTGGGAAAAAGTGCTTGAATCTTTGGCTTGGTATCCCGTCGGTATACTTTGGTAGCGATCATCACCACATCCAACTCGAGCATGGCCTTGATCAACGCAGTTAGCTTCGCTTCGGACGCAGCACAATCCTTCTTGGCCACGACCACGTGCGTGCCGGTGCCGCACAGATATTCCTCGAGTATGTTACCAGCCGCCGTGAATCCCAAACAGGAAAGACACTGCTCGCCGGATTTGTAATCAAAGTCCATCTGGCTGTCGTACGGAACTACGGTACTACCGTACATGTAGCCCTTGATGAGGTTTTCGAAGTCGGGCTCGTACAGCTTGTCGTTTTTGAAGTGGTCCGTTTTCAACTTGACGACCGCGTTCGGATCGACACATTCAGTCTTGAACGAGCTCAGCCCTTTCTCTTCAGATATCAGTACATACGTTGAAGTGCTGATTTGCAGCTTGGACCCGATAGTCAGCATACAGTTCCACGGCATTGATCGAGTTACCTTTCGCTCGAAGTGGACCAGCAGCAGTTCCGCCGAGTCAATGTTGCAGAGAGCGCCGTTCGACTTGAACACGATATCCGCCAGTAATTTCTCATTTTTACGTTGTTCCTTACTTCTATTTCCGCGCTGGCTAAATATTCCAAGCGCGTCGAACCCTACACCATCCTCCTCCTGCTCGTCCGTCCACTGGTGTTCGACATTGTCGTTGATTATGTTCAGCTCGCAGGGCATGTTGGTAAGTTTATCAACAAACGAATCAAGCTCACCGGCTTCCAGTTCAACCACGCCGGAAAGCTTCGATATCAGAATGATCTTGAGGGTGGCGAATTTCTTGGCCTGAGCGCCAACCTTCAAAAAGTTTGTCGCCACCAGCAGGGCGTCGAACCAGTTGGCGTTCACTTTTGACGGTTGGATGCGGCTCTCCAAAATCCGTAGCATCTTCCAGTTTGAAGGTCCCAGCTCGAACGCCTCGGCAATGTGCTCGTACCCGCCGCATTCGACATTCAGCTGGTTGCTCGTATCATCCGTACCCATCAGCACCAACCCTACTTCGTCGTGTGGCTTGCTGAAAATCTGGAAAAAAAATGGGAGGAATCATAGCTTTAAAAAGGTTTTGGGTATATGTTTTTTTTAAATTGTAAAATTGTTTTAAATTGTTGATTTTCTGGCAGGTATCCAAATAAATATGTAGTAGTTAACAAACCTAAAATATTGACTAAATAGTGCTACAAACCTTCCGTTGGACGATTTTTGTAACACATCCTTTGGCCCTTTCGAAGAACGTCAGATCATTCTTGCCACTTTTGACCAAGGTGTCCTTTCCAACGTCCAAAATCAGCATACAGGCTTCCTGAAAAAAAAAAAAAAACAAAAGTAATAGATTTCTTTTTTTTACGTTTTAGTAGTATTTTTTCGAGAAAATTCAAAATCAACTGATTAATTTTGAAGTAGTCCTACGTCATGGTTCAATGACGTCTCCAAGAAAATCCCGCCGATTTTTGTGTGTTCTTGTTTGAATTTGAAACATTACAAATTTAAGTTGTTCTCACCTTTGTACGCGCCATATTTTTAATGTAAATCAATCAAATTATGAGGTGTTTTTATAATTCACGAATATCGAAATGATTCGTTCCAGATTCACGACTTAACACGAATGAGTTCGCCAAAGCTGTCTTGTTTTGATTTTATTAAAAACCGCTCTACACACTAAACTGGTTCTGCACGAACATTGCCTAAATTTTCTTTCTAAAATGACCAAGTCAAAGTCTAACTCCCTTTTGGGTGAGCGTGAGCGCGCGCGTGTCAAAATCAAAACAAACCCAACTCGAGTGGACCGTTTGTCGTGATTCGATTCCGTAAGTGATGTCCGCGAAGCTAGTGACCAACTGGCGGTTCCCCAGCGGATCGTTCTACCCATGCTCGCTGTACAGTGTGGGAAACGAGGACAAAACCGTGTTTATCGTTCCGGGCGATCGCGATGTCTACACGCTGGTGGTGAAGAACCTAACGGAAAATATCCGTTCCTGCGGCAGTCCGCACAATGTGACCAACATTAAGCTGGCGGACGCGAGCTTGGTGCAGATCGTTGCGCTTGTGGATCATACCGTGGGTCTGAAGGAAAGTGGCGAGTTGGTGGTGTTTCCATCGTCGCGCGAGTGTCGAACGCTTGAGGGAACACATCCGAGATCGGAGCGATCTCTGGCATGGTGTGACGATCGGACGACGACTATTTCGAACTGACCGACGAAGTCCTAAGTCAAGCCAAGCAGATGACCTGCTTGCTCACGAACGAAGCCGAACTAAATCGCAAAACCGTTCAACAAGTCGGCGAGGAAAAGACAAAGATTGAAATCCTTTCAAGCGTCTCGAATCAGTCGTATTTCAAAAACTTCGTCAATGCCCACCTACGGTTTCACCGGAAGATGCCGACCTTTTCGTCTGACGTATTATTGCTGGGAGAGGTTTCCGGCGACATAAGACTAATGGCCGAAGTGCAACTTACGTTCAAGAACGATTTCCAGCGAATACTGAACCTGCAAAAGCAGTGGACGATAGTCGTGGCAATTGACGCCAAAGTGCACCACATACAGCTCGATGCATTCAATTCAGATTACAACTCCATCCGCTTGCTGTATCCCCTCTCGGAGCAATACTTCATCCAAAAAGGACTTCCAACCATTATCGTATCCCTAGTGCGATTGGTCCACCACGCACGCGATTGCCTTAGCCTCCAGATACCAATCAAGCTTCAATCCAACGACGATTTCGCCGAACTGCTTGAATTCGGACGAGCTCAACCGCTCAAAAAACTCGCAGCTGGGAGAAAAGATCGGCACGATACCATCCGGTCGCTGATCAACTTGAACGAGCGACGCCCGCTGCAAACAACTGCCAGCATTGAGTATCGCTTGAAAATGCTACCATCCGTTAGAAGTCTGGCAACCTTCCTCACCCGCGCTGGGTTTGCGGTGCCGGAAACGGTTAGCGAATCGACGGTGCAAGTTTACCTCTCCTTGGGAGGAGCCGAAGTGGAAGTACGGTGGGACGCAACGGGCAGTGAGATTTGCTTAAAATCGTGCTCGCCGGCGATTCTGAAGCTGGTGAAAACGGCGAGCTTTAGAGTTCAGTCGAAGGATGGTGTAAGCATGGACAAATTGAAGGTAGGTTTAATGTTATAATCATTTGATTGATAAATTTCTCAAAATATGTTTTCTAAAAAATCAGAAACGAAAAGTGACGTTTGACGTTCTCATTTGACAGAAAACATTGAGGTTTTAATTTTGTTGTATTCGATTATATATCTATATATATTATATAATAAAAAAAAAAACAAATCCAAAATTACTTTATAAGCAAATTCAAAATTTTCTGCTTCGAATCAAGTAAAACATTGGGTAAACCCAGTTTAACAACCGTTTATTTTCTGGAAAAAAAAATCTAAAATTCAGAATCTCAAACATTTAAAAATTAAAAAAAAACTGAAAAAAATAAAAATTTACATTACAAAAATCGATGGGTTTGAAAAAAATAAACACAGTTTGTTACTCACCTCACTTCGTGCTTGATTATATTCAAAAAAATAAAAGGGATTTGAAAAAATAAAGTACAGTTCGTATGTACTCGATTATCAAAAGAGATATTTTTTTTTTTTTTATTTGGTTCATACTTTGTGAGGGCCTCTCCTGTGACCAAATAAGCCATTAAAAATTAATTAAAACGTCGGAAAAAATAAAAATAGAGAATAAAAACCTACATGTTTACGTAATAACGTTTTAAAATTAGCTGATGCACGAAATGATTTGTTTACATTTTCTCGTCACCCTCAGCAAATGTCAAACCATACAAAATTGCTGCCGGATATTTTCCGAGACAGATTTGGCAGCAATTTGTGTTAAATTGACGTTTGCAGAAGGTGGTATTAGACTATGACAAACAAACAAACTCGCACTTCTTTACGTTTAACAGTTTGCCAAACTCGCAAACAAGACAAAATATATGCAGACTGACGTTTCTGCAAACAAACAACGCAGACAAACTGTCAAAATGTGCGAGCTTGTTTGGTTGTTTGCGGTAGTCTAATACCATCTTGAGAGGGTGCCGAAAAATTTGGTGTTGCTGCTTGCAAAAGACAATGGACAGCTGTCAAAATTGTATGGATCCTTGTATGGGTGAACAAAAGGCACAAAGTGGCTTCTTTGGTCATATGAAAGGTCCTCAAAAAGTTTGGCCAATTCAAAAATATAAATAAAATCCATTTCCAGTTTTGGTGGAGAGAATTGCTCAAGAGTCCTCACAAAATTTTCACTTTGGAAAATTCACGATTTTTATTTTTCTCAAAATGTGGGTTTCTAACCCTAAGTTTGACAAAAAAAAACTCCAAAATTGGGTCCTAAAATTTAGCTTAGATTGCTGATATTATTGTTCACAATGATAGGAGCAGGGGGGAGGGGGGCAGAATGGCTCATGGGGGCCGAATGGGCCACCCTTGGTTTTGGGCTTTAGAATGGATTTAAACCAACTGTAAGGCAAGGGTCTTATAAAGGACGTCAAATAACATCACCACACCGAAAACCACGTTTGAATTCATTGTATATTTCAAATTATGAGCAAAAATGTAAATTTACTGACAAAACTACGCAAATGTTGTTTATTTCGAGGTTCTTAAATAAGCTTTCTCGAAAGTTAGATTGTTAAATAAGCTTTCTCGAAAGTTAGATTGTTAGATGTTTGAAAAAGTTTGTTCAATGTTTATAATGTTACCAGGAGCTATTACGAAAGTAATCAAACAACAACGGAACCTCAAATCGATAGACAAATCCAGCGAAAGCTCAACGCTGCTTTTTGATGGTGAGAGATTTGACAGCTCCCATACTAAATGTCTGGATTTTCATATTTTTTGTTAATTTTCTTTTAAAATAAAATACTTAACATATATTTTTGAGTCTCCTACGTTTGGCGAAGACTCGACACGGCCACCTGGCGCGTACTTTGGGTATTTTTTCGCTAAATGTATTTTTGCCTTCCTCACCTTACTGAGGAAAGGCTATAAAATCACTCGAAAACTGAACTTCTCAATTAGACCTCCTAGACCCACCTTCATGTATACCTATCGACTCAGAATCGAATTCTGAGCAAATGTCTGTGTGTGTGTGTGTGTGTGTGTGTGTGTGTGTGTGTGTGTGTGTGTGTGTGTGTGTGTGTGTGTGTGTGTGTGTGTGTGTGTGTGTGTGTGTGTGTGTGTGTGTGTGTGTGTGTGTGTGTGTGTGTGTGTGTGTGTGTGTGTGTGTGTGTGTGTGTGTGTGTGTGTAGGGATGTGGGTCTGTGCACCAAAAAATATGCACTCGATTATCTCAGCACTGGCTTAACCGATTTGGACCGTTTTGGTCTCATTCGATTCGTCTTGGGGTCCCATAAGTCCCTATTGAAAATTATGAAGTTTAGTAAAGTACTTCAAAAGTTATGCTAAAAAAACGATTTTGACTAAAGTCCGGAAGATTGTAAAAAGGGTGGTTCTTGTAAGAAACCCCAGCATGTTATACATTTTTAGAAAGGTATTTAAAAGACCTTTCCAACGCGACCAATACATTGAAGATCTGACAACCCTATCAAAAGTTATTAGAAATTAAGTGTTACTTATGCACTTTTTGGAAGCCGGATCTCAGATATCACGATGAAAACGTTGTCCGGATCTATCATGCAACCCGTCGTTGAACAGGTAATCAAAAGACCTTTCCAACGCGTCAAAAACATTGAAGATCTGACAACCCTATCAAAAGTTATAAGCACTTAAGAGTTATTTATACTCTTTTTGGAGGCTAGTTCTCAGATATTTAGATGAAAACGTATTCCAAACATATCATGCGACCTATCTTTGGATAGGTAATTTAAAGACCTTCCCACGAGCGTGTCTATTTTGGATAGCATTACCCTTTGAATGAGAGGAAGGCACCAACCACCTAAGGGTGGATTAAGTAACGTTTTTATAAAGCATTTCCTCAAATATTCCCGTTCTTTTTTCAAATTAGTTATTACAAATTTGTCAACAATTTTTTAGATCAAAACAAAGCCTCTAGATTACTATTTGGCACGCCAAAGTCAGATTCCCTTAAAGAGCAAACTGCCGTTCTACGCATAATTGTCCCATGTCAGTTTTTGACGATTTTGACTTTATGCCATTTTTAAGTTTAGTCTGATGTGTACTTTAAGAAAAACACATAAAATCTGGTACTTTGTTCGGAAACTCATCAAAAACAACACCAAGTCTGTTTGTCCCATCGTTGAACTTCTACGCATGATTGTCCCACCAAGTATTTTCTTACACGGAATCATTAGTTTTACTAAGCATTATGTCTTGTTTACCTGTTGTATAGCAAGATAATCACAAATAAGGGTGATAAACTGCTAACTGGGGCGATTAGGGACACATAGGGCGAATAGGAACCCACGGGACAATTATGCGTAGAAACACAGAAATCGGTCGAAAAAATTCAATCGAATTTTTCTCAGTTGCACTTTTTTGAACATGGGACAAATATGCGTAGAACGGCAGCAAAGTGCTCACTCGAAATCCTGACCGTAGGGGTTTCAACTAGCAGCGTACTGGACTTCCAGAGGTCGTGTGTTCGTTGCCCAATCCCGAATGATAAAGATTCAGAATTAAAAATGCATAAACATTACACAATAAAACTATAGATCAACCAAACCACGTAAAAGTTCAAATACGAAGTCTAGAGCATTTTTAAATGTCTACATCCAATTATCAATCCGATTATAAACATAATAAACCTATAAAAGCCAATAGCTTATAGAACCTTTTAAAAATACTCTACACTGAAATAAAAAAAAAGTACCAAATTCCTAAATTCTAGGAATTTTGGCTCCTTTCCTTATTTAGTAATTGGGGTTTTTTTTTTTGATTACTTAATAACTGGAGCAACATTTGAAAGGGGCGGTACAACATTGCTCTTACGGCATTTCATTACACGCGTTAAAATGGGACCAAAGGCCCTAATAGCAATGTCGTACCGCCCCTTTCAAATGTTGCTCCAGATAAGAAAAGTAGGCAAAATGCCTAGAATTTAGGAATTTGGTACTTTTTTTTATTTCAGTGTAGATGTGTAACCAACAATCCATCCTCGAACGAGCAGGATGAATTGTTTGTTTACACTTCGTACTTCATTGTCTGAGAGAAAGGAGGAATCCTAATCAAATAATACTTTTTCGCCATTTGAACCATTTCGCCTTTTGTGCTATTTCGCCTAGCGTGGTGGGTCTACTTTTTCGCCTTTTGAATTTTCGCCTTTCGAGATCTCGCCTATTGAGTTATCGCCTTTTGTGGCAATCCCATATTTTTGGTGCCCAAAATTCCTGCTAAATCGAATGGTGTACTTATCTCGATTGCAAATTTTTCGAACAGTTTTTATTTTAATAATGTTCTAGACACATTTTGTGCACCTAATCAATCAATACTTTTATCATAAATAATCATTTTATTGCTTAAAAATTGAGTTTTCCTGAGCTCCCATATTCAAAAACATGGAAGCTGTCATTTCTAACACCATTGGCCACCTAGCGGCCATTTCAAACTGGATTCGTCTATTTAGAGGCTTGGTGGTGATTACACAGTGAAGGGAACATCCCAAAGCATAAGCCTACTACACTGAATTCATAAATTTGTATGTTTTTCTATGGTTTTTGGCGCATTTTACTTAGGCGGGCCATTCTGCCCACCTTGAGACAAGGGTATTAAAAAACACCCAAAAAGCAAAAACTGAAAATTTGATTTATTGGACATTTAAAAAAAAAAAAAAACTCCAGATATTAACCTCGAGGTCCTTCTTGACAGAAAAGGTCCTACTTGACAGATCGTTCCAAGGGGACTATAGTTGATCTATCGAAAAAATGATCTCTTGTCAATTTATTTTTTTTTTGATCGTATTTTTACTGTTATACATTTACATTTGTGATATCAGATGGCGGCATTCAAAAATTAAAAAATAAAAGAATGTTATAAAATCCAAAAAATATGTACAAGGTATCTTTAAACTATTTGTTTCAACATAATTTAAAGTCGTTAAATATAATTTCCCTTTCTTTCTTCATTCTCCAGACAATCCAACTCCGGCTGACGCAGAGTGACCAACGGAGTGAGAACGTCATTTCACTGTACCGGCAACTGCGTACATCCACCAGCAACACGTGAACCTCGATAGAAAATCCTCCCCCCAAAAATGGGTGCATTTGCCCTATGTTGTCCGATTTGACGAGAGCTAGAGAGTTGGTATTTTTGTTTATTTTGCTTTCGACGGGACGTCATGTACAACATTGACAGCTGGTCGCAGTTGTTATCCAAGACATGGTCGTAACAGTTCCGTTTTTATTGTTAGTGAATGTTAATTGTTTTTGATGATCTTGTAAATATAGTTGTTGGTGGTCTAAAAGAAGCGAAAATGCATGTGAAGTTTCTTTAAAATCTAAGAAAACTCAAATTGAAGTTTGTTTAGTGGTTCAAAGTCATGGACATTCAGAAAACAGTGACAAACGAAACATAAGTAGAGTGCAATATCGCAAGAGAAAGTAGTGTGAGCCAAAAAAAAGCTTGATATTTGGCACAAAACATATTGAACCGGGGAAAACAACGATAGAAACCCCAAATAGTGCTCCAAAAACATTGGCCGCAAATACATCGAAAGCAGCATAAACATAAACTGAGCTGTGGGGTGTTATCATATCCTGTCAGTCGCAGCAGAGTCTGGGAAGCTTTATTAGTACCTACATATAGCTCTTTCTGTGTATAGTAGAAGAGCTGCATTGTCTCTCTTTCGAGTTGGGGCGTAAACCAGATTCTGCTGCCGATGGTTGGTGCTTGCTTGCTTAGTGTGAATGTGTAGTGAAGTGAAGGGAGTGAAAGAGGGGACTTAAATTGATTCCTAGCAATTAATCGTCTGACACGGGCACAGACATCAAGAGTTGCACTCCATTTGCAAAAAAAAAACGAAAATCGA
Organism: Culex quinquefasciatus; assembly: GCF_015732765.1. Lineage (NCBI taxonomy): Eukaryota > Metazoa > Arthropoda > Insecta > Diptera > Culicidae > Culex > Culex quinquefasciatus. The sequence goes on along the minus strand of NC_051862.1, from coordinate 166,786,930 downwards.
AATCATGCCCCACTATTCTCAATTTGGGGCGTTTTAGACAAACGACCACCACCAGCAGCAGCAGCAGCAGTGAGCTTCCACACGACTCTCGTTACGCGAGCGGACAATTAGTGGAAATTGAGTGTGGCATTCGCAGCAGATCTTCCGCGGGCGAGATTCAATTTATTTCCGCTCTCCCCGCCAACCCGCAACGACGCAGCCTTCCGCAGCTGGCGCTATGCCCCCGCTCAACAGCTTCAACAACAACAACAACAACGGCAATGGAGGCACCACCGCAAGCGACATCATCTGTTCGCTCACCCAGTCCCAGATGGCCATCAACCAGCCGGGGAACGAAGTTGGTCCGAACGGGCGACCGCCCGTCTTTTCCTGCTCGCAGTATCCGCAAAAGGTGCTGCTCAATCTGAACGCCCTGCGGCAGAGTTCGCGGTTTTGCGACGTCGAGATCGTCGTCGGAGACACGTCGCTCCAGGCGCACCGGTCGGTGCTGAGTGCCGCTTCCGCCTACTTTGAGGCCATGTTCCGACCCGAGCTGGGACTGAGCGAGGGCAAGCAAAAGTCCGTCACGCTGCACTCGATGCGGGCGGACATACTGAAGCTGCTGATCGATTTTGTGTACACCGGCCAGATTGAGATCAAACAGGTGAGTGTTGGGGTTTCGACGATTGGATGCTTGTTATGGACTGTGGAATGTGGAGCTTTCGGGTGAAAATATACTGAGCAAATCTGGAGTTTTTAGAAAAGGTCCAATAAACCAATTTTTCCTTTTTGGGTTTTTTTAATACACCTGACTCAAGGCGGTTTCAAAAAAACCCAAAAAGCAAAAACTGGAAATTTGGTTTATTAGACCTTTTCAAAAAAAAAAAAAAAAACTCCAGAAATTATCTCGAAAGTGAGCTTTTTATGAAAATATTAATACAGTCGACTCTCTGGCTGTCGATCTTCTCGGTATCAATATTGCTCCATGTATAGAAGAATTCTTCAGTCCCTTCAATCTGCATACTTCAATTGTCTTCATTCCTCGATATTTTCTCTTGCTTGAAGGATCTTTTCCTCGACGGTCCCTTGGATTCTGTTTGCCTAAGAAATCTTTTCCGGTTGTCAATAATTTCACTTTCTCATGGCTTGCATGGACATTTTTCTTGGCGAAACGATGCTTTGAAGGGTGTTTGACATTAGTTTGTTTTTGTTTGATGGACGTTGCCATGATTCTCTCCCAAAGCTGGGTATCAAGAAAAAAATATTTTCAATCGATTCTTCATTTTGCATCATTCTGGAACTGATGATTTTCTTCCTCGACGGTCCCTTGGATATTGACAACCAGTGAGTCGACTGTATTACAGTTCCAGAACGATGCAAAATGAAGACTCGATTGAAAATATTTTTTTCTTGATACCCAGCTTTGGGAGAGAATCATGGCAACGTTCATCAAACAAAAACAAACTAATGTCAAACACCCTTCAAAGCTTCGTTTCGCTAAGAAAAATGTCTATGCAAACCATGAGAAACTGAAATTATTGACTACCGGAAGAGATTTGTAAAGCAAACAGAATCTAAGGGACCGTCGAGGAAGAGATCCTTCAAGCAAGGGAAAATATCGAGGAATGAAGATAATTGAAGTATGCAGATTGAAGGGACTGAAGAATTCATCGATAGATGGAGAATTATTAGGTCTATTCCCGTACTTGCAGAATTGCAGAATTTCTGCAGCCTCTGCAGAATTCTGCAGCCGGCATAAGTAACTTTTTTGCAGCACGTTCCCGTACTTTTCAGCTCGATCTCTTCATCTCTCTCTTTTGCAGAAGTTCTGCAAGTAGAGAAGCGGCAAAAATTTTGCCTGGGTAGTGCGTTCCAGTACTTTTTCTGCAACATTGTACACAGTTGAGTGGATTTACTCAAATTGGGTATTATTTTTTTATTATTTCAAAATATTAAAAAAAAGGTTGACAAAAAAGGTAATTCAAAGAAGTTTACCTATAGAACTGGGACATTGCAATGCAATGGGAATGCAGCACAATATTTTATTTGAAAAATCAAGGATGTATTATTTATTAAGTAACTAGAAATTAATTATGCTTAGGTAGAAATCATATATTAGAAACAACTTTAAAAATTTACATTAGGTAAAATATCTTACAAATGAGAGTGGCAGGTACGTTTAAAAAACATGATTTGAAAAAAAGACAAACAAAGGTTTAATATAGACGGGACCAAAAATACATGTTTAATAGAATGTTTGAAAGATTATTCAGGATAACATAAATAAATTATGAATGGATGTCACATTAAAGAACAACGGTGACGCAGTAAAATTGACAAATAAAAAAAAATATCACAAACTCAAAAATTTTAATATAATGAATTAAGCAATCGGGAAATTAAGAAATCCATAATTAAAAATATAAAGAAAACTAATATTTCCACATCAAGAAACATTAAAAAACATTAAATCAGATATTTGAGAAATTTAAAATGCAAATAATTATATCAGGAAAAAACAATAAATCACAAGTTCAAAGCTTGAAAAATCAAATAATTAAAAACTAAATATTTAATTTATTTAAATTCAAAATAAAAAAGCAGGCCAAGGGTGCATGATACTGATGATACTCGTCGGTTGACACACCTAGGCGAGGAACATCCCGGAAGGAGCCCAACTACATCCGTAGTGCTGTTTGAACAAAACAGCATGGCTCTGGTTCCTTGCAAGTGTCCTATTTTCTTACCTCCACGTTGGCTTGGTTTAGTCATCATGATGACAAGGTGTAACCTAGCTGGTGGCCTGTGGAAACGACTCGTAAACCTTTGACCAGCGAGGGTCAGAGTAGAGGCGGCTAAAAGAAAGGGGCGCGATAATGTGGGAAAGGGAAGTAATTTGTGATTGCAGACGGTATTGTTTTGATTCGCAGTATGTTGAGTCAACTGCTGTGGATGTACCTGAGCATCGCAGAACGGGGTTTCTCTTCTTTCCATTTCAGCTATCAGCTATCTTCTGTTTATTTTGTTTTCACTGATTTTCTAAAACGGCTTCTGTTTACTATCCTCCATTTAATTTCGATTTTACTTATTTGATTCTCTTATTTCTCAACGCTTTTCCACTCTATTTTACCAATTGCTGCTGCTGCACCAACTGTCTGCTTTCCCTTCATTTGGCAGCGATGTCAATTTTGTTTATCATGTGCCTTTTCTTTATTTATCTATTTGAATAATTTCTCATCTTCCCTGTAAATTGCCCTCAATACAATCTAAGCTTGTTTGTTACCTCTATTTATTAACTATTGTTAATTTCTTTATCTACTTCATAAATTACTATCTTTCTTTTACTATTGATTCTTTACATAGTATATTTCCTTCACTGTCCATTGTTTTGAAACTTCATCTTTTTCTTAAGCAAGTGAGGTTCGAGCCCTTACTCAATTTATGGAATGACTAAAGGATTAACACAAATATTGTACTTTTGAAAAACTTTTCTAAAATGCTTAGGACCAAAATATTGTAACACAACACCGCGACAAAAGAAATAGCAACAGATAAACACAACTCAACAATAGGGGAGATTTCAGGAGAAAACAATACACAGTAAAATAACAATTAGTTTTTGAATTCAAACTAAAATAAAACAGTTTTTGCTTTAATGAAAGTTGTTAGGCACACTTTAAATGGTTAGGCGCTTATACTTACATCAAACCCTACTTAATGTACCACCCCGGCCGAGTTAAAATGCGTAACCGGAAAAGAAGGTGTGCATGCCTGGCACGAACACTCAAAGCGTGTTCTAGCGTGCTGCTCGTACTGACTCAGAGCAAGGGTGAGATGTAGGTGTAAGGGCAGTGCGTGTTCGTCGGGAACCTGGTGCATAAGATCGGTCAAGGCCCGTTCTTACACTGAAAATTGCGAATTGCGAATTTAAATTCAAAATAAAAAAAAAAAACGTTGAAAAAATAAAATAAAACAACAAAAGTTTTTTTTAATATTTATGAGATCAAAACACAACAAATTCAAAAGCTACAGTTGAAAATTATAAGATAGAAACTTAAAGAAATTGAAATTTCAAATACAAGTAAAATGAATAAGTTCTGTAAATCAAAATTATTAAAACTCAAATATAAAAAAAAATAGGAACAGTCAAAATTTCCAATCTCTAAATCCTCTAAATTTGAGTTTCTAACCTAAAATATGACTTCGAAAAATGTGTATTTATATGATTCAAGGTGGCGTAGAAATTAAAAGTTCAAGAATTTAAGAATTTAAGAATCTAAGAATTTAAGAATTTAAGAATTTAAAAACTTAAGATTTTAAGAATTTAAGAACTTAAGAATCTAAGAATTTAAGCATTTTAATTAAGACAAAATAACATTTGTTTTTTGGTTCATATAAGAATACAAATTGGTAACACCGTTAAAGGTATAATTTATTATTAGCCAATTAAATTTACCTGTTATTTAACACACATATTTAGTATATTCCGAGGTATATTAAAAAACAATTGAAGATCAAAAATTATTCCTAATCTAATCTAATCTAATCTAATCGAACACAAACGCAGCCAGTCCGAAGAAAGCATCCTGGAAGAACTTGTGGTTAGATTACGCCCCAATTTCTTTCTTGTCAATAGTAATAATTGCAGTACATCCGAGTTACCCCGAAAATGTATTGCAAAAATTAAAGCGGCCAGGCCTACTGCGTTGCATTAACCGCAGAGACAGATTCTGTGAACGGACCACATTTCACAGAATCAACAGGGAGGAAGGATGCGTGGACATACCGTACCAAACGCTCCGAATAAGTTGGGTGTGGTGTGTTAGTGTAAATTGGCAATTATTTATATTTTTAGGGGGGAAGTGGAAATGGGAAAATTGGGGTTGGGGAAATTGGGATTGGGGAATGGGAAAGTGAGAAAGGGGTAGGAGGGTTATTGAATTTATAATATTATATTATAATAAAGGGGAATATAGTCAAAAAGCAAATAATGATGGAAAGCTCTCACCAAGGAACAGCAAATCTTCAAAAGACACAGCCAGGTTGGTGGGGTCCCGATCGTCAGATCCCAAATTCTTGATGAAAAAAACAGGCCGATCGAATGAAGTGGAAGTGTTCCTTAACTCCGAATATCTCCACTCCAACAACGGCTGCAGCTAGGGGGGCCCGGACCGCAGACCTCATCTGGCTAAAACTGCCATTTCATCCGACGACGACACTTGAGGAATTGAGCTGGTCCAGATAATCGCGAAAGCTTCGCTTCCAAAACTTCCACTGGTCATCATCAGAAATTTTGCGTTGATCTTCATAATATTGAAATACTTTTTTCACAAAAAACAAAAATGGGTGAAAAAACGACAGCTAAAAATTTTCGCTTCCAACTTCGCGCACGGTTGCTGCGATACAAAAGATCAAAAATTATTCCTAAACAAATATTTATTTGAAATTATTAAACTCAAAAGAAATGTGTCTTTTAAAAGTTTTTAAAAACAATTTGATTTGTAGTACAATTTTTTGTTGGGGTACTAGCCGTGCTGTTTGAACTAAGCCTGAAATCGTTAACATAAAAAAATCGTTCTCAATAAAACCAGACATCAAAAAACTACCCCAAAATCATCTATAATTACAACTTATAATAATGCTTAATTTCACAAAACTTGCTCATTTTATGTAAGCGTGTAGTCAACATCCATCACACCAAATTGCAGTAACTTTTCAACAAGAAAGAGAAGAGAGAGCTTGCAGAAAAGTACGGGAACGGTTTTGCTGCAACTTCTACCTCTCTCACTGCAGAAGTTCTACCTGAGAGAAAAGTTACTTTTGTTGCAGAAAAGTACGGGAACGCTCTGCTGCCGTTTTTGTGCAGAATTGCAGAATTCTGCAGTACGGGAATAGACCTATTGATATCCATAAGATCGACAGCCAGAGAGTCGACTGTAATTTGTTTTTTTTTTATTTCCAAAACTTGTTCAAGGCGTCATCCATAAAGTATGTCACGCTAAAATCGGCCAAAATAATTATTTGCTTAAAATTAAAATTTACATCATATTTTATATTTAAAATAATATTTTAACAATTTTAATCAAAAAAAGTTGAAAAGGTACTTAGTAAATACAAAAAAAAAAATCAAAAGAAAGTTTTTTTTATCTTTTTAGAAATTTCGAGTGGGACCACCTTAATAGAAAAAAGTAAAAATTATAATAATATTTTTTTTCGTTAATTATTATTTTTTAATGTGTAAAAGCCCTTCTCGACCTCGACCGGAGCCATAAAATTTCAATGAAATTTATTTTCCTAGCCTAATTTGAATAAATAGGTATTTTTCGAAAGAAATAACTAACTATTTTTATGCATTCTATTATTGTATTGCATTTCATTTAGTCGGGGCCCGTGGTGTAGGGGTAAGCGTGGTTACCTCTCACCCAGTCGGCCTGGGTTCGATCCCAGAAAGTTAGGTCGTTTGCTCAGTCCAGGTGTAGGAGTCGTCTCCCTGGGTCCTGTCTCGGCGGAGTCGCTGGTAGGCAGTTGGACTAACAATCCAAAGGTCGTCAGTGCGAATCCCGGGGTGGATGGAAGCTAAGGTGTAAAAATAGGTTTGCAATTGCCTCAACAATCAAGCCTTCGGACACCTAGTTTCGAGTAGGAATCTCGCAATCGAGAACGCCAAGGCAATGCTGTAGAGCGAATAATTTGATTTTTTTTTTTGACAATTAAAAAACTATGTTCCCCTTGTGACGTAGTTCAGGTCTTTCACAATCCACATCCAGTCTCCACCATTGAAGCAAAATGTCCACAGCCCTGATGATCCCACCTCAATCCTTGGCTTTTTAACGTCTATTAAGAAGGAAAATCATGGATGAGAAAAGGTCAATGCGGACGGAGCAAATATATACAGAGAAAACACTTTTTATGCGGTGTGTTACGTTTTTCTAATTTGTCGATTTCTTTGGAATGACGCAACACGTTTTGTAGATCTGAACGAAACCTACAAATTGCTTTTAAAAGATTGCAAAAATGTTGCGCTATTCCACAGAAATCGACAAATAAGAAAAACGTAACGCATCGCGTAAAAAGAGGTTTCTATGATAACAAATCGTGCTCAGTATCTCCTTACAAGACAAAAAAAAACAATGTAAAACATGTAGACAAGAAGAAAATTGAAAAAAAGTATGTCAATGCGGACGGATCGATGATCCCTTCCGCCGGGATTTGATCCCTCAACGTTCAGCTTGTGAGACAGAAGCCGCAACCATTAAACAGTGAAAATTCAATTTCCGTAAATGTAGAGAACTGTTATTGTGTGAAACAGTTTCACTCATTTTTTTTTTGTCATTCCCAGAACAACGTCCAGGAGCTGCTCGCGGCCGCCGACATGATCCAGCTGCCGGAAGTGGTCGACGGATGCTGCGAGTATCTGTGCCGGGAGCTGCACTCTTCTAACGCGCTTGGCATTCTCCGGTTCGCCGAAGCCCACAACTGTCGCCAGCTGGCGGAAACGGCCGCCACCTACGTGTACACCAACTTCCCCAAGGTCGCACTGGACGAGGACGAACTGCTGGAGATTCCCCACACGCTGCTGATGAAGGTGATCTCGTCGGAATCGCTTCGGGTGGACACGGAGTATCAGGTGTTTAAGGCGGCTTTGCGCTGGATCAAGCACGACGTGGTGCCACGTCGTCGGTACGTGTTTGAGATTCTGTCGCACGTCCGGTTGGCGCTGGTTCCGGTGGGTCTGATCGATCAGGCGATTGCTGACTGTAGGGACGTTTCGTTGAAAATCGCTCTGCGTTCGGTGCGCAAGGATTTGACTTCCAAGCGCGGACAGCTGGTGCCGTTGCGCGTTTGTCCACGGGTTTGTGCAAAGAAGAGCATTTACATCATTGGCGGGTCGAGGCGCGAGCAGAATGCCGGATGGACTCCGGCGGATTGCATCTTCGAGAGCGTCATCAAGTACGACATCTTCCGGCGGGAGTGGGTCGAATCGGCACCGATGCAAATTGGACGAATTCTGCCCGGAGTGGCCACTCTCGGGGGGAAGATTTTTGTGATCGGTGGCGAACGTGGCAGTCAGATACTGGCCAACGGAGAGGTTTACGACACGCAGAACAACAACTGGGAAGCGATGGCACCGATGATCGTGCCGCGGTGCGAGTTTGGCCTGTGTGCGTTGGGTGGAACGCTGTACGCCATGGGCGGATGGATCGGCGAGGACATAGGCGGTTCGATCGAGTGCTTTGATCCAATGAAAAATTCCTGGCGTATGGTTGGCGACCTGCCTGAACCAAGGTTCAGCATGGGAGTAGTTAGCTTTGAAGGTAATATTTACTTCGTTGACTTGTTCATCAAACAATATATTTAATAACCTTAAAATTTCGCAGGCCTAATCTACATCGTTGGAGGTTGCACAACGTCCAGCCGTCACCTGCCGGATCTTATTAGCTACAATCCGATAACGCACGAGTGGAACTCGCTGGCCCGGATGCAAACGTCCCGCTGTCAAATGGGTGTCGCCATTCTGGATCGCTATCTGTACGTCGTCGGTGGCAACAGCAGCCAACAGGAAGTGCTCTGCACGGTGGAAAAATACTCGTTCGATGAAAACAAATGGTCCATGGTGGCACCGATGTCGGTGAGCCGTGCAAGCCCTGCGGTGGCCGCCGCCGACGGACTGTTGTACGTGGCCGGTGGCGATCAACCGTGCGAGATTAACTTTACCGGGCGCAGGTTACCATCGCTTCGTTCGAATGCTATGATCCGATAAACGACCAGTGGAAGCACTGTCCAGAGTTGCCGACAAGCCGATCAGAGGCGGGTGCAGTTGTGGTTTGAAGTTGGCAAGCACAAGATTTTGTCAAATGTTGCTGATAAAATTACGTATTTTTGACTAGTCTGATTTTAAAATGCCGTCGGAATTTGTGAAATTTATTTGAAATAAATAGCACCACATTAGCAATAATTTATTAGGTTTGCACCAAAACATGCTTTTGCTTCTTTTATCGTTATAAATTGCACCAACGATTGATCGAATCATTATTTAACCAAAGATTTTCATAGCGGCGCTAAGTTGTGATTCCATATAATACTAATTAATAAAAACCATTGATAAAAATTTAAAAATTCCTAGACGTATTCCGTTGTTTGTTGTGAGTAAATTTGTATTGGGATTACAAAAATAGAACATATATATTTGTATATTCGCAAAATTTTGTTAATGTGACGGGATGGAAAATATTTCGCTTAAATGTTCTTGAATAAACGTTTATTTAGCTCTAATTAATATTAATCGCAGACATTTTACTTCAAAATGAAAGAAACGCTCTCTTGGTAAAATAACAAATACTCCTTCGCAAACATCTACGAAATTTAATTTTTATGTTTTTTAGGTTTGGCTGAAACATTTTGTGAGACTTTCCTATGATTAAGGCTACCTGTCAACGAATTATTTAGATTAATTAAGAATTTATGACATACTCTGCGACAAATACTTGACAAGTTCCGGGAGTACAACCTGCAAGCATACTATTAAGAGCGAGTTTTTCACCAATGTGTAACAGGTCGTATCGAGGTGCTCCGATTTGGATGAAACTTTCAGCGTTTGTTTGTCTATACATGAGATGAACTCATGCCAAATATGAGCCCTCTACGACAAAGGGAAGTGGGGTAAAATGGGCTTTGAAGTTTGAGGTCCAAAAAACCTAAAAAATCTTAAAATTGCTCGCATTTCCGTAAAACTTCATCAATTCCAACTCTCTTAGATGCATTCGAAAGGTCTTTTGAAGCACTTCAAAATGTGCCATAGACATCCAGGATTGGTTCGACTTTTTCTCTTAGCTTTTGCAAATTACTGTCAAAAATTGATTTTTTATAACCTTAATATCTTTTTGCAACAGCCTCCAACACCCATACTCCCATAGGTCAAAAGATAGGTAATTACATAGACTATAAGCCTATGGTATTAACTTTGGCCAATCGCAGTTTTTCTCATAGTTTTTCGATTTTTCTAGAACAAACATTTTACAACGTTAGTTTTTGGCCTGTAGGCCGCCATAGCGGCACTTTTTAGTCTCAATTTTGTCATATTCGGAATCCTCGGACAATTTCACGTAAGTTAGAAGTATTGGAGTTGTAAATTTGATTGGAAAAATTGCCATGAAGAATGAATTAAAATATTTTTTAACAATTTGTTTAATTAGGGGTAAAACAGGTTTTCGCCTACTTGATACTGCATTTGACGTATTGATCACAGGGTAAATAAGATCTATTTCTTTTTTCAAAATGTTTATTTAATTATTTATTAAATCAAATTTACAACTCCAATACTTATAACATACGTGAAATTGTCCGAGGATTTCGAATATGACAAAATTGAGAGCAAAAAGTGCCGCTATGGCGGCCTACAGGGCAAAAACTAACGTTGTAAAATGTTTGTTCTAGAAAAATCGAAAAACTATGAGAAAAACTGCGATCGGCCAAAAAGTTATTTCCGTAGGCTTCTAGTCTATGTAATTACCTATCTTTTGACCTATGGGAGTATGGGTGTTGGAGGCTGTTGCAAAAAGATATTAAGGTTTTAAAAAAATCCATTTTTGACAGTAATTTGCAAAAGCTAAGAGAAAAAGTCGAACCAATCCTGGATGTCTATGGCACATTTTGAAGTGCTTCAAAAGACCTTTCGAATGCATCTAAGAGAGTTGGAATTGATGAAGTTTTACGGAAATGCGAGCAATTTTAAGATTTTTTAGGTTTTTTTGGATCTCAAACTTCAAAGCCCATTTTACCCCACTTCCCTTTGTCGTAGAGGGCTCATATTTGGCATGAATTCATCTCATGTATAGACAAATAAACGCTGAAAGTTTCATCCAAATCGGAGCACCTCGATACGACCTCTAGAACAAACCGAGCAATATTTACAAATACTGCCTCTTAATTGTTTATCAACTTCAAGGTGACTTACGATTCAGTCAAAAGAAACGAACTTTGGAAAATTATGCTAGAACACGGCTTTCCGGCGAAGCTAATAAGACTGATTCGTGCAACGCTCGACAGTCGTGCGAATGAGTAACGAGATATCTGAAGCTTTCGTAACGTTGGATGGATTGAAGCAGGGCGATGCTCATCATAGCGTGGAAAGAAACGGAACACTCATCACCAAATCGCACATGCTGCTTGGATGCGCTGACGACATCGACATCATTGGTATCGACCGCCGTTCAAAAAAATAAAAAAGTTAATTTACACCTTTCCAGTTGTTTTGCAATCATTAGTTTCCAAAATATCTAAGTATTGACGAAAATTTTATTAATTTGCGAAAAAAAAATTGCGGTGCTGTACATAGCAATTTTATAAAAATTCAAAACATTTTTAATCAAGCCCAAACATGCTAAACATGATTATTAATGCAGAAAAATGCATTTTAGATTGTTTTCAGTTGATTATACTTTTATTTTTATGGAAATTTTGAAGTTTTTTGGAAAAAAAAAAACTTTGAAAAATATTTGCAACGGCTTAAAAAAAAACACTCAGATTTTGTAAAATTGTCCATAGAATACGTGAAGCTTGATTTCCGAAGTTTTGTATGGACAATAAATTATGCAATTTGAATTATGTTGTATTTGTAAATTTTTTTGTGCGGTCTAATAGAAAAGGGTATTTATATCTGGATTTTTTTTAAAGGTCCAACACACAAAATTACCATATTTTGCTTCTTGGGTGTTTTTAAACCCGGCTTGAGTCAGGGATATTCAAAAACACCCAGAAAGCAAAAAAAGAATGAAAATTTTGTTTATTGAACCTTAAAAAAAACTCTAGATTGCTCCTATTGATTTAATTTTTTACATTCATAGGTTTTTAGTAAAAATTAAACTGCATGTTCTTTAAGTATTCTGAACAATGATTTATATCTTTAGCTAAATGGAAAATTTTCACCGTTACATTATTTTTAATCTAACGTATTCTACTTAGAAAGCTCTCATGGGTGTTCTTCGTGTCTGAGTTTGAGAGCGGTTGGAAAAGTAAACAGTTATACGAAAGAATTGCAAAAAAGGTACATTAAGGAGTTACATACACGTACAAAATCTCAAAGTTTCATACTTCCGTATATTTATTAAATCCTATTAAAAAATAATTTCCAATCACTCCTGAAAATTTCATAATAGTAGTTTATGCAACAAGTTGCAAAAAGAAGATTTTTTCAGCACGAGTCGTACATTTATCCAACGAGGTTTACCGAGTTGGATAAATACGACGAGTGTTGAAAAAATCAAGTTTTGCAACGACATGCTTACAACATTTTTTGCAATTCCGAAAAAACGCTTATTGAATGGAATTTTATGTCAAACATTCATGTGTTTAGTAAATTCACCGTTCAAAACAAAAAAATATTTAAAAGTGTTACTTTTCGATAATAGTGTTGAAAAGTTCTACTTTTCAGCACTGGTATTGAAAGGTATTAATTTTGCTTTCTGTTATTTATGGTAGGGAAAAGTAGGCCGTTTCGTTTCTCCAGAAGGACAGGAAAAGCGGAATTGCAAAAAATGCATTATAGATTGTTTTCAGTTGATTATACTTTTATTTTTATGGAAATTTTGAAGTTTTTTCGAAATAAGGCTGGTACAAATATTTTTAAAAGTTTTTGTCACCCCCCCCCCCCTTCAAAATTGGCCCGAAAAATCAGGGGGCAAAAAAAATATTTTTACAATAAACTTCAAAATTTCAATGAAAATTCAAGTGCAACCAGCTGAAATCAAATTAAAATACATTCTCCTGCGTTTAAAATCATTTTTAGCATGTTTGGGTTTGTTAAAAATCTTAAGATTTTTGAAAATTTTCGATGCAAAATCTTTTTTCGTTACAATTTTTGTTTTTGTCAGATCTTAGATTTTGAAAACTAATGATTGCAAAACAACTGAACTAGTGTAAAATGCATTTTAAAACACCTTTTCATTGAAATGTGAAGACCCCCGCTTGACCTTGGCCAGGGCCGAGGGACAAAAACTTTTTTAAATATTTTCATCGGCCTAAATAATTTTTGAAAAATATTTGCAACGGCCTTGAAAAAACACTCAGATTTTGTAAAATTGTACATTACGGTGGCTTGAAGTTGTATGGGAAAATTTTAAAATCGACTAATTCAATCAGAGCAGGCATTTTCCGGTCCCATTTGGGCCCTCAAACAACCCCCCCAAAATTTGGGAGCGATTGGGTTTGACCTGGCTTTCCGCAAAACGATTCAAATATGTATGGAAATTTGTATGGGAAAACCCTTTTTTACATTTTAATTTTTATCATTTTCATTTTTCACTCAATTTAAAAACTAGCAAAATGGTGTCTTAGAAAAAGTTGTTGTATATGAATGTGGCTTTTATTTAAAACTATTGACATGCAGGGTGACACACCTACAGGGTGTCAACCAAGCCCTAACTACTACTAGTGACCTTTTAAAGCGTTGGTGTCTCATGAAAAGTTGGTAAGCTACTTATTCGAAGAAATTTTTACATGGTTGGAAGACAGGGTGTCAACCCATTTCTCGTTTCTATTTAAGACCATTTTGACCACTGTAAAGTGGGCGAAAAAGGGCACAAATCGCAAATTAGGCCTGCCACGCAAAAGTAGGCTGAACAAAAATTCGTCAAAAGTCATTTTTTCACGTAAAATTTTCTGGGGAATCGATTGCACATGATAAAAACACGGTAAGAAGGTTAAGATGCTAGTTTGGAAACTTTCTGATAAGTTGTATTTTTTCTGTAAATTGCTCTATAAAATAAAAGGAAGCTGAATAATGGATTTTTTCTGTAGAAATGTTCAGAACATTTGAGCAATCTCTACAAAATCGGCCGATTTGGCTCAAACTTTGTGGAGGCTTTTTAAAGTAGCCATTTTGTGTTATTGGTTCACCCATACAATTATACCAAACAATTTTGGCAGCTGTTCATACAAAAATGGTACGTAAATATTCAAAAATCTGTAACTTTTCAAGATTTTTTTTTTATTGGTTTGGTGTCTTGGGTAAAGTTGTAGATTGATGAAGACTATTCCGAAAAAATAGAAACATGGACAAGAATTGGTGATTTTTTTAATTAACTTTTTTTTTACAAAAAAATCTGTTTCCCAAAATCCGTATTTTTTAATCTTTGATTTTTTTATGTTTTAGGTGACAAAACCCCGCATGTTTTAAGTTATTCAGAAGGTACTTAAAATTTGTTTACCTCATTTTTTATGTAAAATTAAATTTGCAAGATCAGAAACTGTTTTTAATCATACGCAATCGATTCCTCAGGAAATTTTATGTGAAAAATTGACGTTATTTTGTTCCTTTTGCGATTTGTGCCCTTTTTCGCCCAAATCAAAAGGTCTTAAATAGAAACGTGAAATGGGTTGACAGCCTGTAGATGTGCCACCCTGTCTTCCAACCATGTCAAAATTTCTTCGAATAAGTAGCCTAACAACTTTTCCTAAGACACCAACGCTTTAAAAGGTCACTAGTAGAAGTTAGGGCTTGGTTGACACCCTGTAGGTGTGTCACCGTGCATGTCAATAGTTTTAAATAAAAGCCACATTCATATACAACAACTTTTTCTAAGACACCATTTTGCTAGGTGACTTCCTTATTATGTTAAAAAATAGGATTTCTAAATATCTACCGAAGTACTGGCAGTGTTGGCAAGAAATATAATTTTCAGCACTTATTTTGAAATGCCTCTTTTAAAAACTCTGTATCTTTTTCCAGAAGCAAGATAGGACCATACTTTCTTGGGGAAAGTTTTAGAGGACATTCAGGGCTATACTTCTACGGTGTTAGTTTTTAAATTGAGTGAAAAATGAAAATGATAAAAATTAAATTGTAAAAGAGGGTTTTCCCATACAAATTTGAATCGCTTTGCGGAAAGCCGGGTTAAACCCAATCGCTCCCAAATTTTGGGGGGTTGTTTGGGGGCCCAAATGGGACCGGAAAATGCCTGTTCTGAAAATTCGATCATGTCGAGCCACCCTATTGTACATAGAACCCGTGAAGCTTGATTTCCGAAGTTTTGTATGGACAATTTATTATGCAATTTGAATTATGTTGAATTTGTAAATTTTGTTGTGCGGTCTAATAGGAAAGGGTATATCTGGAGTTTTTTTAAAAGGTCCAACACACAAAATTACCATATTTTGCTTCTTGGGTGTTTTTAAACCCACCTTGAGTCACGGATATTCAAAAACACCCAGAAAGCTAAAAAAATGAAAATTTTGTTTATTGAACCTTAAAAAACTCTAGATTGCTCCCATTGATTTAATTTTTTACACTCATATGTTTTCGGTAAAAATTAAACTGCAGGTTCTTTAAGTATTCTGAACAATGATTTATCTCTTTAGCTAAATGGAAAGATTTCGCAATTCGCAATTCGCAATTCGCAATTTTCAGTGTAAGAACGGGCCTTGACCGATCTTATGCACTAGGTTCCCGACGAACACGCACTGCCCTTACACCTACATCTCACCCTTGCTCTGAGTCAGTACGAGCAACACGCTAGAACACGCTTTGAGTGTTCGTGCCAGGCATGCACACCTTCTTTTCCGGTTACGCATTTTAACTCGGCCGGGGGTGGTACATTACGTAGGGTTTGATGTAAGTATAAGCGCCTAACCGTTTAAAGTGTGCCTATCAACTTTCATTAAAGCAAAAACTGTTTTATTTTTAGTTTGAATTCAAAAACTAATTGTTATTTACTGTGTTTTGTTTTCTCCTGAAATCTTTCCTAGTGTTGAGTCGTGTTTATATGTTGCTATTTCTTTTGTCGCGGTGTTTTGTTACAATTTTTGGTCCTAAGCATTTTATAAACGTTTTTCAAAAGTACAATAGTAATATTTGTGTTAATTCTTTAATCATTCCAAAAATTGAGTAAGGGCTCGAACCTCACTTGCTTATGAAAAAGGTGAAGTTTCAAAACAATGGACAGTGAAAGAAATATACTATGTAAAGAATCAATAGTAAAAGGAAGATAGTAATTTATGAAGTAGATATAGAAATTAACAATAGTTAATAAAATGAGGTAACAAACAAGCTTAGATTGTACTCAGGGCAATTTACAGGAAGATGAGAAATTATTCAAATAGATAAATAAAGAAAAGGCACATGATAAACCAAATTGACATCGCTGCCAAATTAAGGGAAAGCAGAAAGTTTGTTACAGCAGCATCAATTGGTAAAATAGAGTGGAAAGCGTTGAGAAATAAAAGAATCAAATGAGGAAAATCGAAATCAAATGGAGGATAGTAAACAGAAGCCGCGTTAGAAAATCAGTGAAACAAAATAAACAGAAGATAGGTGGTAGCTGAGAATGAAGAGAAGAGAAACCCCGTTGTGCGATGTTTCAGGTACATCCACAGCAGTTGACTCAACATACTGCGAATCAAAACAATACCGTCTACAATCACAAATTACTTTCCTTTCCCACATTGTCGCGCCCCTTTCTTCTAGCCGTCTCTACTCTGACCCTCGCTGGTCAAAGGTTTACGAGTCGTTTCCACAGGCCACCAGCTAGGTTACACCTTGTCATCATGATGACTAAACCAAGCCAACGTGGAGGTAAGAAAATAGGACACTTGCAAGGAACCAGAGCCATGCTGTTTTGTCCAAACAGCACTACGGATGTAGTTGGGCTCTTTTCGGGATGTTCCTCGCCTAGGTGTGTCAACCGACGAGTATCATCAGTATCATGTGCACCCTTGGCCTGCAGCTAAATGGAAAGATTTCGCCGTTATATTATTTTTAATCTAACGTATTCTTAATCAGGAAGGCGAAACACAACTTTCTACTAATAAAGCTCTCATGGGTGTTCTTCGTGTCTGAGTTTGAGAGCGGTTGGAAAAATAAACAGTTATACGAAAGAATTGCAAAAAAGGTACATTAAGGAGTTACACACACGTACAAAATCTCAAAATTTCATACTTCCGTATATTTGTTAAATCCTTTTAAAAAATAATTTCCAATCACTCCTAAAAATTTCATAAAGTTATTTTATGGTTTAAGTGAGTAGAAGACGATTTAAGTTTAAAGTTTTACCATGCGCAAAGCGAACTGTCAAACTTTCTGAGCGTTTTTCTCGAAACACCGAGTTGTCACGATAACTCGAGATTTGGTGGACCAAATTGGCTGAAACTTGGAGTGAGGACTCTTAAGACAAATCCCGTTTGCATGACGTAGCCCGATTTTGAAAGTTCGTTTTTTTAATTAAAAAATTCAAAAACTGACGATATGCAAAACAAAAAAAAAATATTTTTATCTTTTTTTAAATACACTTTTTGGAAATCGGCCTTCGTCATGCACACGGGGTTTGTTTAATGATTCTTCATCAAAATTTTGAGTAGATTTGGGCAAAGCAGTGTTGAGATATTGTGGCACGTGAAACTGCTAACTTCAAATAGCTATATCTCGGCAAATATGCAGCCAAGTGTCTTTAAATTTATGTTGGTAATTGTTGAAAATGTATTTTCAATATCCTGAAAACAAATTTAACAAAAATTTGAGTGTGTGCTCATACCAAACCTTGACATTTTGCCGATTTGCATGTATGTAACCCCTTAAAGTATGATAAGCAAAATGTGCACTTTAAATTACGCAGTAGAGTAATTTTGCCTCAAGCTAACCAATGCAATGTAACGGAAAAAAACCAAATAAATAAAATGATAAAATGTTTTTTTTTATTTCTTTCCATTCAGGAAATTTAAATCTTTGATTGATTTTACCGCGCTCGTCGGATTGCTTTGAATTGATTATCGATGGATTTTCGGATACCTTCCGCCATTGAAAACCCTTTCCATGTGGTTAGAATTATTCCAATAAATATCCTTTTTATTCAACAGTTGTATTGTATGCTCATGTAATGTTACACTGTCATTGTTTTATTTATCCGTTTGCTAGTTTTATCTTTCTTTTTCTTTTTTTATCCGCCCAGTGGGCTCAGTTATGCCCCCGTAATCTTTGAACTGTATTTCTGTTTAAAGGTTTGAATCTCTTTTCTAGCATTTATAAAGTCGAGAAATCATGCGGGTACGGTTTATTTAATGTTCATGGGCTTAACAGTCACGTTTGCTACTCATTCCAAAGGGAGCAAATCTAGTTTTGAAGCAGATGATGCTTTTTTTTCTCTATTCACACAGAACTAGTTGAGTTTGCTATTTTGAGTGATTACACGCGTTTGTGTGAGTGTGTGTGTGCTATTATTTTTGTATTGTGATTTGCTTAGCTCCAGGGTTTTTTTTTTAAAGCGAGTAGTGCGGAAATTTAAACTCTGACAAGTTTACTTTTTAATCGTTACAATTTATTACGTTTTTTAAAGTCTTTCGAAAAATATAGACGAAGGCTTTTCTTCAAAATAGAAACTCTAACGAAGCCAATGGGACACGTTTGGGGAAAAAACAGTAAGTCTTATGATTATATGTTTGAAACGGATTAGCGGCCTAACGTAAAGTTGCAAATAATTCTGCGCTCGTTTCGACACATGGCTCCACGTATGTACAAAACACACATTGACGAACTTAATTGTAAAACATTAGCCATTAAATTTAATAATTTAATTAAAAAAAAAACAATACATTGTATACGCATAAGTGTAAAAGAGCGAGTGAAATATATGCTTACTTGTTCGTTCGAAGTTCGGCTTTGCTTGCTTGCGCCTGCTGGGCCGTTTGCGTTCCGATGGTGGACACTCCCGGTTGGTACGAGTGTAGCTGAACGTTGCCACAGCTTTCGCCGCTTCCGATGGAATTGAGGGATGCGTTGCTGTCACCGCCGGGCAAACATAGCCCACTCGAGCCCGTTCCGACCCGGTGCCGATGGCTGCCCGAGCTGGCCAGGTTCGTGCGGGACGAGGGTTTGCGGATTTTCCACGCCTTCAGTTTTGCCTCCATGTTGTCCAGCCGCCGCAACAAATCGGCTACGATGCTGAGTGTGGAGACGCGATCGCTCGGGGCCATCGCGGCATTGTTCAGCGCTGGGATGAGCGCCGAGGAGGGACTGTTGAGGTTTCCGTTACGTTCGATGATCAGCTTTTGCTGCAGTGTGCTCTCGTCTAGCTGCGTGGGAACGACGGCGTTAAGGGATCCAAGGGTGGATTCCAGGTCAAGTTTGTTGGTTGCTTTCGTGAGGGCCACCACGCTGGGGTCCGTCTTTTTGCTGCTGTTGATGTTGTTGTTGAGAGTTTCCAGTTTGGTCGTACTGAGGCATACGTTTGCAGTGGTGTTGGATCCGAGCGTTTCGGGTCTTTCCTCGGTGGGAACGTCAAGTGTTTTCTCTTCCGCTGCGCCTTCCGTCGTCGGAACGCTTGTCATGTCTTCTTCGTCCTCGCCCTTGGGGATGTGTCTGACCTTCAGTTCCTGCTTCAAATCCCGTGCCTCGTCCATCAGCCGCTGCAGCTTAATCTGCATACGTTCCTTCTCGTCCACCTCCAATTCTAGCAGAGCATTTTTCTCGTAAGCCTGGTTCAGCATCGACTCGAACTCTGCCACACTTTCGCTGGCCACCCGGTTCGCACGCTCCAAGTCGTCATTCTTCTGCTCCAGCTCGCGGATGTAAACCTTGAACTTTTCATTCTCCTTGACCAGCTGCTTATAGTCGGCATCGATCTTGTTGGATTCGTTCTCGCTGTTGGCGACCTTACGCTTGAATGACTCACATTCAATCCGCAACTGGCTGACCAGTTGGTTCAAATCTCGGATCTTCTTCTCCTGCTGCTCCACGGTCATCTCCAGCTCCGCTTCCAGCTGCCTCGATTCCTCCTGCAAAAACAACATCATAAAACAACAAACCCCATCTCACCGAATCTCGCAATTCCATACCGTAAAGTCGTCAAACTCCCGCTGCACGTCATTGCGCTCTTGACCGAGTTTCAAGCACCGTTCCTTCCAGTAAAGACACTCCTCCTCGACGCTGGTAAACAGCTTCTCCTGGTTCATTTCGAAACACACTCAACCACCGCGCTCGTATCGGAACAGGAACAGAACCGCACAGAACCTGCCCGTAACAGAAGAAACAAAAAACACCCTGAAACTTTGTGCAACTTCTTGCTACGTTGTGGCAGCAGGCCAATCGAATCGTCCGATGACAGCAAAACAAAGCCAGATTTCGATTGGGAAATTCCGAACCCCCTACCTCGTCCGGAACACGGTGCCGTAGATTGCTGCCAAGGGCAAACGAAAATTCAGATGGGATTTTCACGTTTCTATCGGCAATTAGGGGTGAATTTTACGCATTTTTCATCACTTTTTTCCACTTTGTTTGCTCGCGGAGAAAACAGAAACACGAATGAGCAAAAAAAAAAACTTGCGTTACACGCGTTTGACGTTTGACAGTTGCAGTGTTGCACAAATTAAAAATCTAGAAATGTTGGGTGTTATGAGACGTTATCATTTTAAATGTGTGCGTTACCCTTGGCGTTATCTTTAATTTGGATACACTCACAGTGGAAATCAGTGAATCTTTACCTTGAACATTAAATTTAAAAGCAAATTCATAAGCAGAAGCTAGAGCAGAAGTCGGCTAATTTTCAATAAATTGGTATGGGAGTTGTTTTTTTGGGTCAAAGTGTGATTTGGTACAAAGTCGACTCTTTTTGAGAGTTGCAACTATAGAGTAATCTACGTGCGTATGTATTGCGTGTACTTACATGGAAATAAAGTGAGGTTAAATTTTGTCAGGCAGCAAAACCAAATGATGCGCTAGTGTGCGTACGCAAAACGTCATAAAGCTCTATTAGGTTTTACGCCGACTCGATTTTTAGGTTAGAAATTTGTCAGCTTGGCTGCACTGTTTACATTTTTTACACGTGTCTCAGTTAAAATGTGTGTTCGTGTGCGCTCGTGACATCACGCTGTAAAACCTAATAGAGCTTTATGACGTTTCGCGTACGCGCACTAGCGCACCATCTGATTTTGCTGGCGGGACAAAATTTAACCACAATCTTTTTCGTGTCCGCACACGCAATACATGTGCACGTAGAAACCTCTTTTAGATTTTACGCCGTGACGTCATTTGACAGCTCGAGTGCACTGTTTACATGGCCTTCGTCCATGTCTGGAGTTTTTTTTAAAGGTCCAATAAACCAAATTTTCAGTTTTTGCTTTTTGGGTGTTTTTAAACCGCCTTGAGTCAGGGGTATTAAAAAACACCCAAAACGCAAATTTTCAGTTTATTATAATAGTATTGGTTTGGTATTGGTGTCTCCTGATTGTTTACATAAAAAAGGGAAATGGCGAGGGAAATGGCGTGCTTAATCAAAAATAATATTTTTGTGTTGAAAATATTACAAAATTTGATTCAAGTGATCACGCGAGCGTTCCTGTGTCGGGTACGTTATCCATTAGTGGACCCCTTTCCTACAGTGGACCCTCTGAAAGGTTTTTGATGAAAAATTCAATAAAATCACAATTTAAAGCGTGTTGTTACCTACAAATCTTTTATTTGACATGTTCAGCATCATTTAAATCAATGTTGACTGATCTTGAATTGTCCTTTTTACCAAAATAAGTGTTTTGAGTTCGACATCAGAAATCAGCCATGGCCACTAGCATTTTCACAACAAAACTGCATTTATATTTCATGATTGAATTAACTATTCAATCATTGTTTGACTGATCATTTAACTTCAGCAAGTCGAAATAATGTAATTTTAAGGAACTTTACTAAAATAAAGCGAAGAACTGCTCATTTTCGAGCAAAAATTAGGGGGGTCCAATATAGGACAACGAAAATCCAAACCTTTCCAAAAGTGGACCCCTGTAAATTAAACCTTCAAAAATGAAGAAAACTATGTATTTAAGCAAAAGTTTCTCTTAGACATACCATAAATGCTTGTTGTTATCAACCTAAACGCATATTTTTTCAATTATGAGTATAATTATGAGTATAAATATTTGTTTCTGTTTGAAGCCAAATTTGTTAACAAACATATTTGTTTATGATGAAAAGTGAGCAAAATACATCTTTTATTCATTATATCTATCATTACACTTGCCTATAGTGGACCCGGGTCCACAATCGGATTATGGACCCGGGTCCACTATAGAAAAAGGGGGTCCATTACAGGCAAAAGAACTTTTTTTTCAAATGGCTATTTTTCTGCTCAAAAAAAAAAAAATAAACTAATGAAATAAATAGTCAAAATTGTTCAAAAGATTTCAGTTTTCATTGTTTTTTTTACAAAGAGTTATGAAAAAGGGCTTAAAATATTGAAAATTTGTGAAATATGTGATCGGCTCTACTAGGGGGTCCACTAATGGTTAAAATACACTCAACCCCCGGTGGTTGGTCACTTTTTCGTTTTAGTTTGTACCCCGTAACGGGTCCTCCGAGCAAAAATTTACAACCCAAAAATTCACTAAAAGTAAAAGTGTTTATTTAATATGTTAAACTGCCTTACTCAAAGCGTTCTCAGTCTCAGATGGTAGTCCCAAATGTCTCCTACAAGCTGTAGGTCGAAGCGAGTTGATATCTGGATGGAACATTTTTTTATTTGAGTTTGAAAATTATGCTATTTTTCCACTAAAATGCCAATAACTCCCTTCAGATTCAACCAATTGGGATGCTTTTTCCTGCAATTTGTTGCATTTCCTAAGCCCTTTCAGATGCATTTTGAATTTTGAAATTAAATTAAATTTTGCTTAAGTTATACTGCCGTTCTACGCATAATTGTCCCATGTTCAAAAAAGGACAACTGAGAAAAACGCGACTGAAATTTTTCGATCGATTTCTGTGTTTCTACGCATAATTGTCCCATGGGTCCCTATTCGCCCTATATGTCCCTAATCGCCCAGGTTAACATTTTATCACCCTTATTTGTAATTCTCTTACAGCTAAACAGGTACACAAGATGAAACGCTCCATAAAACTCATGATTTCGTGATAGAAAATACTTGGTGGGACAATTATGCGTAGAAGTTCAACGATGGGACAAACAGACTTGGTGTTGTTTTCAATGATTTTCTGAACATAGTACTACATTTTATGTGTTTTTCTGAAAATATACGTAAAATTAAGCTTAAAAATGATAAAAAGTCAGATTCGTCCAAAAATGACATGGGACAATTATGCGTAGAACGGCAGTATAGCCTTTTTAAGATTTTTGACGTTTTTGAACCACCAAACTTTGTGTCCCGATTTGCCCCACTTCCCGATTACCTAGAGTGCTCATATTTTGGCCAGATGCTAGTTTTATATGTACAAACAACCCCTGAAAATTTCAGGCAGATTGGTGAGGTCGATGCGAGATGGGTATGTTTTGCTCGTGGACTCGCTCTTAAGAAGTTCATTTTTCGAGTGATTTTATAGCCTTGCCTCAGTGAGGTGAGGAAGGCAAAAAGTACATAATTTAATAAACGTCTGTGCACTTTGTTTATTTTTTAAAATCTGACATTAAACACCTTTAGAGCGAGTTGTGGCGCTATAACCACGGCAGATAGAGTCCAGGGCATTCGTGGAAATTCAATGTCCCATCCCAGAGGGTCCCGGAGTACCAAACCTTCTTAGCATGGTGCTCCCAACGAATACAACCAAATCTCGGAGCGTATGGTGGTGTGTCCCCACGCTTCTTCCTCCCCTGTCGATTCAGAATTGTGTTGTTCAGAGCTGAAAATGTCAGGGGTCATGACGCGAGAATCGACGACGTATACACGAATTTTTCAGATCCATTCACTGAACCGCAAAACCGTGACATAAACAAACCCGACTCAGTCGTGAGTGCCCTAGCTCACTGAGCAGCTCCAATGCGAGGCAGTAGTCAACCAACGCTCATTCGACGTTGCACGCACACACATAAAGAAACAAGTTTTTACACAAAAAGTTGGTATTTATGCGTGGAAATGTAAATTTCAATATAAGTTATGGTTGTTTTAAGTGTTTTGCACAGTCTAGAACCATTCAATTGTTTGAAAATAGTCAAAATAGTGTTTAGAGAGGATTTTACGAGTCAGTCATACGATACGAATTGAGTGAATGTAGCTCATTTTTTCACGTCTCTCATTTTCCAGCAGTCGACCGGCACGAGTCAGGCGGCAGTGCACAGTGGTCCAGATTGCAAAATTAAGTGGAAAATGGATTTTCAGAAAAATGTTTAAGTTTTGGAGCTTTGGTGTCTTCAGAAGAGTTGTTGCATATGGAAAGGGGCAACTTTTGGTTTGGTTGAAAATTAGGGTGGTTCACGATTAGGGTGATTTTGGAAATCTAACATTACAGGAATATTTTTGGGAATTTTTTCGTCTTCTAGAAAGTTGACGGGCTTGCCAATCCAAGCAACTTTGTCGAAGACACCAAAATTTTACCTCGTAATCTACGCCTTCTACGACAAAATATATAGAAAGCATCTGAGCAAACCTTCAAAAATCAGTTTTTTTAACGTGGCAATTCAGGGTTAAGTTTTAGAGAAAAGTGGTATTGGGAGCACTTTTAGAGCTCTAAAAAACAAACATTTTTATTATCTGAAAAGTCAATTTGGACTTAAGGGTCAAAAGTTACAGCGATTTTAAGGTAAAAAGATGCAAATTTAAAACTTAAATATCTCGAAAGGCGCAAGCCAAATTTTAAGCACTAGACTGCATTGGAAAGAAGAGATCCAGCACTACAAACGCTGAAAAAATCTCAGGGTGTTTTCTTTAAACTCGAAATATCTTCATTTGAAAAGTCTAATTTTCAAGGGAAAACCTTATGGGACCACCTAACGAATTTCGAAAATTGTCCAAATATATGTTTTCCATGTAATTTTGCCCGCTGAATCTGAATCTGCCCTCAGAATTGACCCAAAGTGTCGAAAAATCGATTTTTGGTCATATTTTGGGTTTAAATGATAATTTTACATGGAAACCCAAAATATGACCAAAAATCGATTTTTCGACACTTTGGGTCAATTCTGAGGGCAGATTCAGATTCAGCGGGCAAAATTACATGGAAAAAACATATATTTGGACAATTTTCGAAATTCGTTAGGGTGGTCCCATAAGGTTTTCCCTTGAAAATTAGACTTTTTCAAATGAAGATATTTCGAGTTTAAAGAAAAACACCCCTGAGATTTTTTCAGCGTTTGTAGTGCTGGATCACTTCTTTCAAATGCAACCTAGTGCTTAAATTTTGGCTTGCGCCTTTTCGAGATATTTAAGTTTTAAATTTGCATCTTTTTTACCTTAAAATCGCTGTAACTTTTGACCCTTAAGTCCAAATTGACTTTTCAGATAATAAAAATGTTTGTTTTTTAGAGCTCTAAAAGTGCTCCGAATACCACTTTTCTCTAAAACTTAACCCTGAATTGCCACGTTAAAAAAACTGATTTTTGAAGGTTTGCTCAGATGCTTTCTATATATTTTGTCGTAGAAGGCGTAGATTACGAGATAAAATTTTGGTGTCTTGGACAAAGTTGCTTGGATTGGCAAGCCCGTCAACTTTTTTTAGAAGACAAAAAAATTCCCAAAAATATTCCTGTAATGTTAGATTTCCAAAATCACCCTAATCGTGAACCACCCTAATTTTCAACCAAACCAAAAGTTGCCCCTTTCCATATGCAACAACTCTTCTGAAGACACCAAAGCTCCAAAACTTAACCATTTTTCGGAAAATCCATTTTCCACTTAATTTTGCGATCTGGACCACTGTGCAGTGGTTGAACGGACACAGTAGGCTTACAGTCACATGCTAGCAGTGAACTGACATTTTGGTTTGCTTCATGTGTACGCTGGGTTGGAAACATTTTGCAGGCCTGGTGTTGTTGTTCGAACACTCAGTGCTCAAACCAAGGGCAATTCAGTGAGAAACTCTGGGAGTAACTCTGAGTTTCTCAGCTTACTCCCGAGAAACTTCAATTCCCACCCATAGGTTGATACCTTGGTATAACAAAATGTCAATGTCAGGCAAATGTCAGCTAAAAAAATTAAACATTTTTGTTTTGTTCAAAGCAATACAAATCTTCCGCAGCAGACATGTCAGTTTTGGACGCAGTTTCGTAATTTTCCGAAAAAAGGAACTTTTTCTGCCGGAGCTGGTTGAAATTACTCAAACATAACCTGCCAGCGCAGCAGCAGGAGAACAAACCAGGAGACACCTGCCGCGTTGGAGTTCGAAAACAAGTCAACTTGAGGAAGGATTGATAAACGTTCGGCATAGTCTTACACTCCTGCAGGATCTCCAATTTAAAAATTTCCTGAGTAATTTAAACAATCTTTAGAGTGGCTCAGAGTGTTTTTTCCAAAAAGGACTAAACGGATCAACAACTTTGCTACAACCTGTGTGACCACAACTAGCTCAAGGTGGACATGGCTACATACACTGTTGTCTCGTTTGATTTTTAAATCTTCTGAATATGGCAAATTTAAACACATTATTTTGAGATTTATTTATATTTATTTTTCAATTTCACAATTGTATCGTTTGCAATCAGCATTATGTTGAAGATTGTTGCAAAGAAAGAGATCACTTTTTAACGACTGTTCAGGGCACTTGGAGCCGGATGTTGAACTTTGTGTTGTCCTGCTTTCCGTCGACAGTCATTGTTCTTCCAGGAGCAGACCAGATGCAGCTTGAACTGCTCTAAGAACTTGGCCTTGTCACGCACCTGTAATCTAGGCCACGCACGCACCTGACGTGGCATACCTCACAGCGGACCATTGCAACGAGGTGTCAGTTGTAGCTGCCGACGGTGGCCTTGGCCACGCGACCAGTTTATACAGAACCATTTTAGATTGGAAAACCCTTTTCCGGCATCAGCTCCAGGAAATTTTCCGAAACAGGATTCGGCCGCTGCAATTGCGAACTCCGATTTTTTCATTATTTTGAGTAGAACTGCAGGGAAAAAGGTAAAACGAGATTAGGGAGTCATTCCAGATAGCAACGGAACCGGTCTTTTCCACCGGATTTCCGAGAAGCTTACCTTATCGTGTATTTTTGTATTTCGGCTTCTAGATTTACATGATGATATTTGTTTATCAAAATAAACAAACCCCTAGCAACGACACACACTTTTTTCAAACACAAGGTTGATGTATGTAGGTGGGATTGGTGAAAAGCATCCAGAGTAACTCGGAGGAACATTGAGAAACTCCCGTTACTCTGGGCAAAATTGAGGAACTCTTTTGCTCACTGAAATGCCCTTGGCTCAAACTCAACCCAATTACGAGTCATCTCTGCGATATGGCTTTACGCAGTAGGCCTGGCCGCTTTAACGCTTGTGATGTTTCAATGCATTCTAATGCAATGGCGCACTACAAATGTTAATAAATGACAAGAAGAGTGCTAGGCGTCATCTAACCTTAGGCACTCTCCAGGATCCCTTCGAAAGATTGGCTGCGCTAGGGTCTGATTAGATTAGATTAGATTAGAAAATCTGACATTAAACACCTTTGTTTTCTTCTTTGTGTTCTTGATGTTCGTCATCGAATATTTTGGTTTCATAAACATGGCGGCAGTGATAGAGGGCTGCATTATTTTGTTTGGAGCGTTCAGAAAATTCCACGAATGTTTCTTCTATTTATTTATTTTTTCGATTTGTTATCTTTAAGTTATCTTTACGCAACTGAAGATAAACAGAAACGAAAAGTGACATTTGACGTTTGGTCGCGCGGTGCTTGTTTGCAATATGTTTTGATGAAAAAATCTAATATTTGGATTTGCTTATTTGAATGCGACTGAAAATTACTTTGATGTGTATACCTAATATTATTGAAAATTCAGAATTGCCTCAGAACGAAGTTGAAATGAGAGAAAAGCCATACGAATCCTAAAATTGCGGACAAAACAATTTAGAAATTTTTAAATTTAAAAATAAAAATTTCAAAGATTTTGAAATATAAGATTAAGGATGTCAAAATTTCTCAAATTGAGGTATTTAAAACTGAAACTTTGAAAATACAACCATTAAAAAATCATAAATTTAAAAAAAGTCTTAAGTTTTAAAATACAAAAATTTAAGATTTGAAAAAATTAAAAATAAAATTTTCTTGATTTTTAAAACTTAAAAATTTTGAAAACTAAAAAAATAAAATTTTGGAATTCCAAAATTCTGAAATCTAGTCAAAAATGCATAAACTATTTTTTGTTGAAAATTGAAAATTTTAAAATTTGTAAATTTAAAATCAACGATCTAAATCCCAGAACAGTTAACGATTAGATAAAGAATAATTAAATTAATCGGCTTTTACGATTAAATTAATTACAGTCCTGAATCGATTATCCGAAGTTTTTTTTAGACTTTGGATAACCGAATGATGGAAAAAAAAGTTCACTTATTGCCATTTTTTTCTTACTTTTAACATCACATTCGAGTTCTGGAATCCCATTTTAATACAAAATTAAATGGCTGATTGCTTTAAAAATTTCTAAATGCATTTTTTCAATATTTAATCACCGTCATTTTGGCCGCCATCTTGGATTTAAACATTCTAAATCACTTAAGATAAAGTTTGGGGTTTCATAATAAGCATAATGAGAATTGTAAAAAGATACCGATTTTATTTTTCGTAATTCGAATATCAGAAGTGAATTTTTTTCGAGGCTTTCGGATAAAACTCCACAGCTTGCTAGATTCCAACAGTTTCCTGTAATTTAAGATGGTCGAAGGCGGCATTTCAAAATGAAAGAAGTAAAGTTTTAAAGTAAGAAAAAAAAATGTGTTAGAGTATTCCGCCTACAACAATGGGTCGTTGACATTGAGTGCTTGCATTTTGTTCTTTTATCTTTACAAATAATTCTTTGGTCCAGATAAAACTATTTAAAAAAAAAAAAGATTTTCTGTGTAAGACAAGGTGTAAGATCAAATTTTAATTGTTAAAAGGGCTTGAATTTCTTTCGTCGTCTATTTCCCTAAGAAAAACCGAATGTTATTTTTTATTCATTAACTGAACATCTAAAGGGGCGATTCCCCACGTTTTTTATTCGTTAAATAATTTTCATTATTGTTTGAAAAAAGATTGTGTATAAATATATATAGCATTTTGTATATGTTTTTTAGTATTTTTTTTAATGATTTTCACTTTTTTATTATTATTTTCATTATGTAGTTCAACGTCCACTGTGTTACTTGCTACTAATGTTTTCTTTTTTTTAATCTTCGGTATATTGTGTTATGCTTGCCAACATCTACTACTGCGCTACTACTGCTTGATAGTACTACCACGTGTGGGTGTGTGTGTTAAGTTTAACTTGCTCTCTCTCTCTCTCTATTTTCTGTTCCATTTCATCATTTGCTACGGGAAAATTGCTTTACTTCACATTCACATTTGCGCATGACTTCTTTTCAGTACGCTTCTTTTATGGGGGGAATTCGGGGGTGGTTCTGACTAACTCTGGAGAGGGTGTAGTTTTTTGTTTGTTTAATGATTGCTAAAATAATTCTCTGACATTTTTCTGATATTTTTCTTTTTCAAAGATGTTGGAGTTTTTTGTTATTGCATTTTGCGGTTTCGATTTCCCATTTTCTATTTACACTCGTAGGAAACATTCATTTTCCCCTATTGTAGTTGACTAGCGTTTTGTTTGTTTGTTTTTTTTTCTGATGTGAGTTTGTGTGCTTGCTTTTTGAGAATTGGGTGATTCTATTTCCGCGATTTAAAGAGAGGAGGATTTTCGAACATAATCAGACAATTTAGCTCAAACTTACTCGTGGTCAAGTTTTTTTCTCTCGTTAACTAATATGCTTTCTTCGTTGCCGAACACGTGTGGGTTAGCGTGGTTCACGTTTCTATGAAAAAGACAAAAGTTGTTATTTTGTCTTGCATCAACCGGAATTTCGTTCTTTTATGTCCCCAGAAGCACTCCTGAAAATTTGAGCCCATTTGGTAAGGTCTAGGAGCTCCAGTTTTAATTTGAAATTTATATGGGATTTTGATTTATTTTCCATGGGAAACTATCTTTTTTTACATTGTATTAGGATTTTTTTATAAATCGATGAAATGACTTGATTCTTATAGAAGGAGATAGGTTTGAACTGGGAACAACTTTGTAGAACATACCAACATGCTAGGAAGTGACCCTTTAAAGATACAGATACTTTTAGATGGTGGCTGGCCCTTCAAAAGCCACCATCTAAAAGTATCTGTATCTTTAAAGGGTCACTTCCTAGCATGTTGGTATGTTCTACAAAGTTGTTCCCAGTTCAAAACCTATCTCCTACTATAAGAATCAAGTCATTTCATCGATTTATAAAAAAATCCTAATACAATGTAAAAAGATAGTTTCCATGGAAAATAAATCAAAATCCCATATAAATTTCAAATTAAAACTGGAGCTCCTAGACCTTACCAAATGGGCTCAAATTTTCAGGAGTGCTTCTGGGGACATAAAAGAACGAAATTCCGGTTGATGCAAGACAAAATAACAACTTTTGTCTTTTTCATAGAAACGTGAACCACGCTAGTGTGGGTGTGTGTGTTTGTGTAAGAATATTTTTTACTAGATCAATATTGAATCGCACGTTTCGAAATAATTGGTTTAATTATGTGTATTTTTTCGATATCTTGTCATAAGAACTCATCGCCGTGAACACGCCTAAGGTGGGCTGTTTCAAATATTTCCCACGGTATCAGTTTTAGTGATAGAGTGGACAACACTTTGAGGCACTTTAAACGTCCTAACGGTGCAAGCATAATTTTAAGATTTTATCTACGCGTGAACGGTTGATTAACACTTGCATGATCGTAATTAACTACCGCTTTTTTCATCTTCTATGTCACATTCGAATAAAAATCAAGAGTATGGCAGTGTGTCTCTTCCACGGTGTCTCGTGTTGAAATGAGAGCACGCACGTTCGACCGTGCTCTGTAGACAAAAAGACCACGCCTCAAGCGCGATCGCTTCGATATTGTTGGTGTGTTGGTACCCCGATATTGAATCACATCGATTATGTACGTTTGATCGACTAACAACAACACGTAATCACTACACAGAAAGCGGTTTGATTTGTTATTTATTGCAAATAGTGTGGTGCCAATTTGGTTGCGTTTCGAGTCACTTTTGCAGTTTTAGTTTTAGCAATTTTGGCATTTTTAAGGGACGTTGTTGGTAGACAAAGCAAAGGAGAAAAGATAGATTTTCGAATTGTTACTGAAAATAAGAAGATTTTATGTTCGCAATCGAGGTTAGGCAAATTACTTTTCCTAAAAGTAGACAACTTAAACGAAATATTTCCGTCACACTACTTAAACATATTTCAACAATATACACAATTTCGCTTTTAGAGATGATCAATTTTGCTTCTAGTCAAAAATAATTGGTACCTTAGATCGTTACTCCACGGTTCTACAGATTCAATCTACCACCAGCAAAAATGATCATCTTTGTAAATCACAGCTTATTCACACATCGCATCTCAACCAATATTTCGCTGCTTTCGTTAAATTTCTTCTGAAACCAGTGTCCTCCTCAAATCACCGAAACTTTGCCCTAAAAATCCTACACGAGTCTCACTAGAAAGCGTTGAAAAACAAAACATGAAGATTGATTCACAGCAAGTTAGCAGTATTTTCTAAACTATTTATTAACAAATGAATTCATAACAAAAGATAGCTAATATAGATGTACATCAGTGCGATAAAATCATAATTTACAGTTGTGGCGTGCCGTGCGGCGTTTTCCCCCCACCAAATTCGAGTGGACATTCCGCGCCGACACACTCACCAAACCACGATACAGAGTTGTAATTTTGGGCAAACGAAAGAATCAAAACAAATTAAAAATTGAAAATTTGAACCATTTTCAATGTTGTATGCTAGCTCTCTCACTCTCTCTAATGACTACCGAATACTCTCTCGTTCTCTCTCTCACTCTACTGCTTGTCCATCCGCTGGCTAAACTTGGGGCTGTCCGGGACGATCGTGACCACCTTCAGCTCGTTCGGCGCCTCGAGCAGGTTCTTGGCGTGCGCGGCGGCCGTATCACAGTCGGTGCGGCGCGAAATCAGCAGCCGGATGTCGGTGTGCAGCGACAGCTTGCCCGAGCGGGACGTTTGGAATCTGACGAAAAAAAATGAAGAATTGATTAGATTTTCTTCAAATCTTCAGCCGCAAGTTGAACACTCACCTCAGATGGATCGCGTAGCGCAGCAGCTTCATCTGTTCGGCGTTGCTGAGCTGCTCGACGTTCCTGGGCTGAGCTGTGGCTGAACCCTTGGCGGCGCTGCTGTCGTCGTACGCGAGGATGCGCTGCCGGATGAAGGTGGTGGACATGGCGGGCATGTCGCGAAAGTCGTACGGCACCACGAACATCCGCACGACCGTCCCGAGCGGGTTGAGCAAGGTGACCTGGACCGTTCCCTGGCGCGGGATCGAGTAACCTTTCCGTGGAAGACGTAGTTCGCACTGCAATCGAAGAAAACGAGTGATTAGTTTGAACAGCTTCAACAAGAAAACCCACGCAATCTTACCACATAGGGTGTGCTGAGATGTTGGCCAGGCAGTTCATAAAAGTACGAAGCAACTGGAATTGTTAGCTGGGTCGGACAGAAGCTCCCCGAGGCGCCGAGCAGCACCTTAAAGTCCGCCACCTGGAACTTGGGCGAGATGCGACGCTGCAGCAGCGATTCCTCCAGCGTGCCCAGCAGCGGCAACCGACCAAACCGGAACAGGTTCTTGCTGAACGACCTACTGAACGGACGCTGCTGAGCGCTACCAAACTTGAGCGGCGACAGCGGAGTTGTGCTCGGACTGAGATGGAAGTTGCTCCCGTAACTGGTCCCGTTGGAATCCACCAAAAACGGGTACTCATCCTCGGACAGTTGCTCGTCCGACCCAATAGAAGATCGCTCCGACACCGAACTGCGCTCCGACAGATACCGCGAGCGCTGATGCTTATAAGCGTGACGCAAGAACCGCGGAGACAACGACCCCGGCGACAAGTGGCAAGTTGGCGCAGAACTCGACTTTTGCACCGTCAACCGACTCGACTCGCTAAAGTTAAACACCCCGCCGCTACTCCCACCGACACTCTCGTCGATCGGGATCGGACTGGAAGTACTCGCAAAGCCGGAGTCTTCCCGCGCCAGTGGCGAAACATTAAATATGTTCGTCAAATTGATCTTCGGGATGGTGTAGTACGCGGCCGGAGGCGGCTTGGCCCCGGAAACGGCGGTACAGCTGAGGATTTGCTTCTTGTGGGGCGACACGCTGCTGGCGGTGCTGACGGAGCAGTCGCTTTCGGTGCAGTTGACAAAGAGGGGAGCCTTGCTGCAGCCGGCAGCTGGCGTTGATGTTGGGGGCAGGCGGCAGGCTGCGTGGGGCGTGGCGAAGAGCGAGAAGGAGCCATGTGCGCCTTGGACGTTCTTTTGGGTGGATTTCTGGAAGATGGGAAAAGAAAGGTTATGAAAATAGTCTATTTTTGAAGTATTATTTGAAAATTGAAAAGTTTTAAAAAATATTAAGGGATGAATTTTTATCAAAATATTTAATATAATTATTAAAAAAAAAACAATTAAATGCTCAAAATATCTCCAACCAAAATAAAACGCTGTTGCAAAAAAGTGCTCGTAGAATTAGACATTGTTGCCAGATTTTCAAAATTCATTCCTTGTCAGAAAGGTATTTCTAATACCGTTCTAAATGTTTTCGGAACAACAGTTTAGCTAAGCTTTATTTTCAAAGTATTGAGCAACAATTATTGAAAAACTTTGCCTTTTGCCAGATCCTAAAATATTGGTCATTTATCAAAATAATGATGGTAGTTAGAAAACGATAAGTTGATATAGTTGCCAGATCTTTATGATCTGTTGCTCTTTGGAAAAATCTTCAAAAACCTTTCCAAAATGCTCGAAATTGCATTCTAGAAATGTTCCGAAATTCGGTAGAATATTATTTTTTGGGATTTTTAAGTTTATTTTGATAAATACTTTTGAAAAAAAAAAAAAAAAACACTCAGACTCAGAGACTCAAATAAAATAACACCGCACTTCTACGCAAGTGTTTTCTTTTACAGATTTTTGAAATCTCAATAATTAACAATTTCAACAGTTTTGAAAATCTCAAGAATTATAAAAATTACTAAAATTATACAAAATTTAAAAGTATAAAGAATAAAGAAAAACTGAATTAAAAAATATCGCAAATTTGGACATTTTGTTAAAAAATGATAATTTTTAAAGCTTAAAAAAGAAACATAAGATGAAATTGTTGTTGTTCTTGAATTAATAATTGTAAGATTTTTTTTAAATTATATATATATTTTTTTTGTTTTAAAATTTAAATTTAAGAAAATATAAACAACTAAATGTAACTCATTTTTTTAAATTGTAAGATAATAAAAATGTTTTTTTTTAGATTTGATTATAATTAAAATATTAAAATTAAAAATTGCGGATTTCGAAATTGCGAATTGCGATTATTATTAAAATATTATAAAGTTTTAATTTTTAAACATTTATTTTTTTTAAATATTGTTTATATCTATTGCTTTAAAAAGAATTGGGCCCTAAAATGAAGTCTAAATTCGAGGTATTCTTATTGATCACAACGAAAAAGCTTATTTTTCTAAGCACAAAGATCCTTTGTACGACCGCAAAGGGTTTAAAATTGATTTTTAATTCAACTTCGCGGTCCTTCTTGACAGTTTTTTCAAGGGGACCATAGTTGATCGATCGAAAAAATGTTGTCTTGTCATTTTTTTTTGCATTTAGGGAGCGTTCTTTTATTACGTAACGCAGTATGGGGGGTGGGGGTTAGGGGGGGGGGGGGGGTGTCGGAGGCCGTGTTACGCTCCATACAAAAAAAAAATTAAAATTTGTATGGAAATTTTGTTACGGGGGGGGGGAGGGTTTATAAAAATCCGATGTTTTGCGTTACGTAATAAAAGAACGCTCCTTAATATGAAAAAAGTGATCATGAGGGTGCCCAGAAAAAATTACCCCCTGCTCCACAAACGGAAAACGGATTTTTGGGTTATTTTAAGCATGTGTGTAAATTTTTAGCGAGATTGGTTAAGATTATCCCATTGATACTCGAGCCTAAAGTTGGTGAGAAAAATGTATTTTTTTTACAAAAATTACTTTTTTAAATCGCTAATAACTTTTCAGGGCTGAGTTTTACTGCTTTGGTATGTTCTAAAAAGTTGTAGAGCATTAAATTTCCATTAAGAATCTCACTTTTGGGAATATTTTGATGAAAGAAGCGCACCGTGCAGGCCAAACTGTAAGAAAATTGAGTTTTCCATACATTTTTTCGATTTTTCCCATACAAACTTCACCTTCGAGTGTCAATGGGTAAAAGTTGACCGATTTTGCTCATATTTGGCCCAGAGTCCTAAAATAGCTCAAGGAACAATATTCAACTTGTGGAGCGAGGTTTTGAGAAAAAGTCCCATATTCTGGGCACCCTAGTGATCATAAATGGTTTTTAACTTGGTTTTTTACCGTTGTACATATAAATTTATATAGGGCTTTAGGACCCTATTCCGGTCATTCAAAAATCAGGTGGATACTGTAGGGTGGAGGGGAAGTTTGCCAATGGCCACGATCCATGGAAACAATCGTTTCAATAAAAACAATCACAAAAATGCTATTGACTACACATTTTGGTCGTAATATCTCGATCTACTACCGACATTTCTCGGGTTTCGACTGTAATTTCACGATAAATAGTCGTAATTTGTGGATGCTAAAGCGAAATCTCACTTTCGATTGTGAATAAAGATATAACATCAAGTGTATTTCTAATCTTTTGTGCCAAATTTTAATTTTTCTTCTGTTCTTAAATATGTATAAAACGCTCAGATTTGAAAAATCTTAAAGAAAGTGATAAATGGTAATTTTAAGTGGATTTACTACATCAAATACAATAGATAGTAGATGAAATAAGTAACTTACCCCACATCCACACTGCTGGCAGCCCTCTTTGTTCTCCCCGCTGAGCGCGCCGCTCAAGCTGATCGTATCGATCACATCCTCCGAGAACGCCCGCCGGTAGCTCTTGAGCTGCTCAAACGACAGCGTGCCAACCGCTCCGGTCGACGTGCTGAGCCGACCCTCGCTGAGATCATCATCACCTTCGCTATCCCGCTTGACGGCGCCACCACCATGTTTCGCCCCGATCGCCGACTTTGACGACGACGACGACGAAGACGAGGGCAGCGTAAAGTGGCCGACTAGGCTTTCCGAGAGGGTGCGCCGACAGCCGGGCGGGCTGTTGTTGGTGCTGTTGGTGCCACTGCTGCTGCTGCTGCTGCTAGAGCCGCTGCCCGACTCGGTGTCCGACTTGAGAGCCAACTTAAAATTATGCTTCGTTTTTTGTCGCTTGCATAAACGACAGTCACCTAAATCTAACGGTTCCTTACTGAAGGTAAAAGTATCACATTCGCTTCGCTCGCACTTTGCTGTATCACTACCAACGTTGTTGTTATCATTGTAACTTCCACTATAGTAATTATTGTTGCTGAAATGTGCCGTGGCGGCGTCGACGGCGTCGTCGGCGGCGGTGGGCTGATGATCGTTTATGATTGCTGTCCGCTGGATGGCCTGCAGAAGCAGTTCGGCCTTTCGAAGACCTTTGGATTCCTCGCGGCGACGCTGGGCGGCGATCACGGCATCAACCTCTGGTTGGCTAGTATCACAGTTACTACTAGTAGTGTAATCACGGCGCAGATTATTACTATTAACATATTGCATTTTACTATCACTGTTTGTGCACGTTGGCGGCGCTGGCTGCTGTTGAGGGTTGGCACAGAGGCAGCAGCACCCGCTGGCATCGGTTTGCGTGGCCACGGTCGACACGGTTCCGCTGCTCGACAGGGCTAGGAAGATGGCAGTCTGGGTAGCTTTAGTGTTGTTGTTGTTGTTATTGTTTGCGCAGGACGCTGCCTGGTACAGATCATCGCAATTCGAGTACAACGGCGGCTGAATCAGATTGATCGAGGACGTGTACGCCGGCGGGACGCCACAGTTGTTGGCGTGACCCTGCGGCACTGGGATGTTCAACGCGGGTGATTTGCAGACCGGAGGCGTTACCACCATCGGGACTGCTTCGTTCGAACCAACGCTGCTCGTGCTGCCACCACTTTCGAGGGCCTTCTTCTTTTTCTCCCGCTTCATCATGCGCTTCTTGTACTTCAACAGCTGCTTCTCGCGGTGACTCATGGCGGCACTCTCTTCCTCGCCCATTTGCGGATCCTCCTCGTCCTCCACCCGAAACGTGCACCGATGTTTGCCCTTCTCGTGACACGGCCCATCGATACGATCGTTCACCAACGCCTCGTCCATTTTCGCATCCATCTCATCGTTGATCCGCGGAATGCGCTCCAACCGGGGCAAGCTCTTCAGCACCACCTCGATGACGTAATTGTCCGCCACGATGGCATCCGGGAAGTTGTGCACATTCGGCGTCTCGTTGAAGCAGGCAGTGTTGTCGTAGCCCCGGATGCGGAACAAAATGTCCAACTTGGCTCGCGGCAGTCCCACCGGGGACGTTTCATTGCAACTTCCGACTCCTTCTCCTGCTGCCTTCTTGATTCGCGGATGGTTGAAGATTTCCGGCTCGAGTGAGTTCTTTATCAGATCGGTCCACGCGGAAATCTGCGAAAAGTATAATTGACTACGGATGGCAGCGCACAATGATTGTAGCGTCATTGTTGAGTCGGATGATCTGTAACGAAGCACATCATTAGTACAGTTGATAAGATCATCAAGACATGTTTGACTCACTTAATTTTCAGTTTCAAAATCCATTGTTCCAGTAGAATAGCGTGATTTTCGGGTCCAAGATACACCTCGATGCAGATGGCTTCGCCTGTGGTCAACAGGGACGACAACTGCTTGAAGTATGACTGCCAACGTAGACACTACAAAGATAACAAGCATTAAATCAGCACAACTCTTATACGATCAACATCCTCAAAACAACTTACAAACTCATTCCGGTAGCTGCAGCTGTGTTCCGCCTCCTCAACCGGGTCGATCTTGATGACCCCCACCTTTTTCAAAAACTGCTCGCAGTGGGGTCCTTCTCTGGTGCGTTGCTTGATAGCGCCCCCACCACCACCTCCAACTTCCAACTTCTTCTTCGAATTGACCGTCGAAGACCCGGAAAAGTTGATAAACGACGACATAGATGCCGCCGCCGGCGGTACCTTGATCGGCGACACCCCAATCAGCTTCATCTTCTCGAACCCACTGTAGATGTGGTCCCGGCTCCAGGCTTTGGCACTGAACACCAGCGGCGTAGTTTCGCTGCTCCGAGACTCACTCACGTACGTCTCAACGCCGTAGTTGTCATAATCCCCACCGCTGGACCCGGCCTCCACCGTCACCATGTTCTCCACGACGTCCTTGCTGGTGCCCGGACAGGACCGGATCTGCTGCAGCTTCAGGTTGATCCGCTTGGCCGCATCCGTCATGTTGAACGACTTTGGGTGACACTCGGTGCCGACCGCTCCTCCGGCCACCGAGAAAAACCCACCATCCTCGTCCGGGCCGCCACCGCCACCACCTCCGGGACCCGTCCCACCGTCGGACCCTGTTGTTCGAGACGACGATGTGGTGCTGGTGCCGCCATCGATGACCGCTGGCCTGCCCTCAAGCACGATCGACGCGATGCCGATCGAGACCGGAATGGCCGGGTGCTTGGGCGAGATGAAGCTGCCGCTGTGCATCTGTGGGGATGGGGGTTGGAGAAAACGGGAATATTTTAGGAGGATCATTTAGGTTTTGTGGTAAAACTTATTTTTATTATAAAATTCAGGAACTTTTTGCTTAAAGATCTGTTTTAGATTTATTTTTTCCGGAGCGTTTAGTACGGTATGTCCACGCATCCTTTCTCCCCTGTAGATTCTGATCCAATGTGATCCGTTCACAGTAACAGATTTCCAAAAAAGTGTCCACGTGGTTTATGGATGGTCCCCAACAATGTAAACCGTGGACGTGCATGTAAGAGTGACAAAACGCCCTCTGACTAAAATTCCTATTGGCAGTTTGTCGCACTTGCAGGGTGTGTCAAGATAGCACGAACTAATCGGAAGTACATTTCATGTGAAGAGTGACAATATTGGCAACAAAGCACAGATTTAAAATTTCGGCTGTATATCTCAGATTTGAAACCGACTGTTGTGGAGCCAAGAGACAAAAAGGTGGAAAAGCACGTGCGGCAACATGGCACGATGGTGACGATTTGTCAAAATTGTCTGAAAGAAATGTATAAAGAGATGTATTACATTCCTACAAAAGCTCTTTTTTTCTGTAACAGAGCCATGCAAAAACAAAAAAAGAAGTAACCCATTAAAATCTGGTTGTTCAAGTGCCCAACATTCATTGCACGTACACGGCAACGCCTTACAATTGATTTCCCTTTCTTTGGTCACATTTTAACATTCGCACTTCGATAGCGGTGTGCTCTCTTATACTAACCGACATTTTGGTAGTTGCGAGAAAATCGATTTTTAAACTTTGAATTACTGTTTCTGGAAAACTGTTCGACAAACAATTGTTCTAACAATTTTAAAGTATGCACCTGACATTACTTAAAGATATTGTGAGATATAAAAACTTTTGAAATGCTAGAAAAATTTTGGCAGAGAAAATACGAAAAAAAATCATGCTTGCAATTGGCACAAGTGTGTTTTGGGAGTCAATTTGTATGAGTTAGCACAAACGTGCACAGGGCTTTGGTACAAAAGCGTGCAAAGTAATTTTATTGTTAAAATAGTTCAAATTAGTTGTTTCAATGTTATTTTTTCACGAGTTGGTTAATTTAAGCGTAAGAAAAACATTTTATATCAAAACTTTTTTCAAACACTTATTTTAGTTTGAATTTGGTAGGAAAATTAACCTTTTGGAAAAAATAGCATTTAAATCCATATTTTTGTATGAAAAAATTAGTGAAATAATATTTTTTTATGAAAATAATTGTAAAACCATCCATAATACATCAACTATGACGAATACTAGGTTGATGTATTCCTAAAAACATAAGAAAATGATGTTGTAAAAACTTTTAGCTAGTTTATTTTATTTCAATTATATCATACGACCTTTCAAAAACGAATGGTATCCAAGGCACAAACCGTTATTAAGATTTATGGTGAATTGCAGTTGGAACAAGTGTGTCTCATGCAATGGAATCGATGAATGTATTGAATAGAACAATTGTGCCCCAAATAAATTAAAAACGTAATATTTTAAAGTATGGACGACCCATACAGTTGCGCCAAGTGTGCACATCAACTATGGGAGATGTTGTTACGTCGTTTTTTTTGCATGGACGACCCCTTCAGTTGAGCTAGGAGTGCACAACGACTTGAAGAATGTTAAAATTTGCCATTTAGGTTGGGCTAAGTGGGTAATGGGTTAGGGAAAAATGTTGTTACGTTGTTTTTTTTTGCATGGACGACCCCTTCAGTTGAGCTAGAAGTGCACAACGACTTGAAGAATGTTAAAATTTGCCTTTTAGGTTGGGCTAAGTGGGTAATGGGTTGGGGAAAAATGTTGTTACGTCGTTTTTTTGCTTGGAAGACCCCTGCAGTTGAGCTAGGAGTGCACAACGACTTGAAGAATGTTAAAATTTGCCTTTTAGGTTGGGCTAAGTGGGTAATAGGTTGGGGAAAAATGTTGTTACGTCGTTTTTTTTTGCCTGGACGACCCCTACAGTTGTGCTAAGAGTGCACAACGACTTGAAGAATATTAAATATTAATTAGTCTTAAAATGAAGGTATAAAAGGCAAACACGCACATAAGAGCTTATTCAATTTGGTTGCTTTTAGATGTACAAAACGAGGAGGGTTTTTGAAGTGGAGTAGTATGTGTCCAAGGTTGGGAAAACCATAATGTTTTCCGCAAATCGAGTTAAGGCAAAGAACTGTTTGTTTTACTTTCAAGATCAACAATGCATTGCGATGTAATAATGATTTTGATTTTTAGACCTTGGAAAAGGTATGTAAAAAGTTTTCATTCAATTTTCACAACACCACCCTACCATCTGGACAGAGAAGGTGGCTACCATAACGTTATACATATATGCGAAATGGCGACAAAGACAACGTCTTCACTTTCGTTCCCTGCCAACGGCAGCACTCAACGCCCAGCACTCATCCGTTTACCACCGCCCCCAACGATGTTGCTATATGAGGGCACTATGTACAAAATAAGTAGGTCACTCAAAATTCCGGGTTATGTACTGGTGTGGCGGCGCACATAGAACCCCCCTCCTTTTTCCCAAAAGATCTGGGACAGTCAGTGGGAAATTCTGCCATCATCGTCAGGTTTTGGCCACTGACGGGCAGGCACTTCACGTTGGATGCACTTTCAAGTGGCTTTTGACAGCTCAACTTGACTGCTAAATGACATTTGGAGTGCGCCACTTGACCGCAGAGTGGGGCAAACTGTGATTGTGACGTCTGGTTGTCTGTGAGCAGAATTCGACATTCAGCACAACCGATGATGATAAGTATCGAAATCCGTGCCAAGTTCAATTTGCTGCCGTCTGCAGCGTGCAATTCGAACCATATTTTTAGCCCTCCCAATGACGCACCAACGACCAGTCTTCATTTCTAGGGACGATGCGAAAGCATTTTAAAACACTCGATTGCGTCACACAATCTCCAAACCAGCACCCGGATAACTGGAGTTGGCATTTGATGATGTCTTGCAAAAAAAAACATTTCCCTTGCTGTTGTGACACCCTCTGCAAGGGTTGTTCGCAGTAATGTTGAAAAGTTTTATGCTTGACCCACATGTGGTAACCACTTTAAAATTTATTTCAATTTGCGAGAGCCCAGTTCAGCTCGCATGAAAGAGTACATAAAGGTTAACCGTCGGTTGGGTGGCATTGCATAAAGTTGTCGATGGCGAAAGGGTATGTAATTGATGAACGCAAAATAAAAAAAAATAAACTGCAAAAAGTGCAGCACCAGTAAATGATGTAGACTTTAGGGTACAACCAGGCCAATAAACTACCGGATAAAGTGGATTAAACGAGTTGGTTGGTGTTTCGATATACTTTTTAAATGCGATTAGCCTCGATGGAAAGAGGATAATGGTTCAGCAACACGTTCTAATCTAATTTGAGTCGACTGCAACTTCCGGATTGGAGAAACTCACATATCTGAACAAATATTAGCCTTTTGGTTTTTCCCCAAAAAGTCGGAGGGAAAAATTGTTGATAGTCAACTCTCTAGATGTCGATCTTCTCGATCTCAATGATGATTTCTTCAGCCCCTTCAAATTGAGTAGTTCTGTGCTATTCAGTCTTCTATCTTCTCTTTTGCTTGAAGAATCTTTTTCTCTGTTTGTCAAGAAGAATCTTGAACGGAATGGAATCGACGTAACACCTTATAATGGCGTGTATCGTTCTTTTTGCGACAAGACTCCGCCTCCCAGGTCTCCTAAGTGTGATGCTATGGCACGGGGAGAGGGCACCGAATACCTATATTAACACTTACAATTTTTGCGTTTGCCTCGGGATTCGAACCGGCGACCTCTGGATTGTGAGTCCAGTGCGCTGTCCGATTGATCCACACAGGAAGACAGAATTAAATTTGTTCCAAAAATACTTTCCGGTTGTCGATATTTTCTCTTTCGCATGGCATAGACGTTTTTCTTGCGAAACATGGATTTTTGACATTCGTTTGTTTTTGTTTTCAGGGCGTTGTCATGGCCTTCTCCCATAGCTGGGTATCAGGAATACAATATTTTCAATCGAGTATTCATTTTACATCGTTCAGTAAAAACTGATACTTCTCTTTTTTGATATTCCCTTGAATATGGACAATCATAGAGACGAATGTATAAAAAAACAAATACAGTAAAGATTCGGCAACGTAGCCCAGTTACCGAATGTTGCTCGCTAACTGGGCTGAACGAAAAAATACGAGGGGACCACCGATGCATAATATTTTCCAGATGGTATATAAAAATATAAGCTACTCAAATTTATTTACAATACTAACTTTTCATATTTCTTAAATAGTAACTTGAAATTAAATAAAAGTTTGAAAAAATTTTCTTTGATTTTTGCATCCATCAAACCCTCTGCCATTTCGGATCGTTTTGGTATTTTGACGTGTGTCTGCTTTTTAACTGGGCTACGGCCCAGTTATCGAGCGCCCAGTTACCAAAAAAGTACTGTACAATGGATTGTGAATTAACTAATATTTTTGAAATAAGGGACTTTTTAAGTTTTCTACTTATTTGGATTCCACGTCCAAACAGCTGGATCAAATCATAAGTGCTCCAATATGGCCGACTTAATCAGATCCATTTTATTTGTTTGTTTAGCGAGGGTGGTCCTATCCGAAATAGGGTTTTCAAAATTTACTTTAAACTCGACATGTTTCAATAAAGATTATTAGTTGTGCATTTAATTTTCATCTTAAGAGATAATCTGTACAAACGCTAATACAGATATCTTGTAAAGGTTGCATTCTATGACAAAAAGAACAATCAATTGTTCATGTAAACTCATATGTTTTTTTATGATTATAAAGGCATAATGGCTTTTCTAAATCAATTTGACAAACATATGAGCAGACATTAAAACTTATTTAGCAATACCTTGTACTGCTAACCGTTAGCCAATCACCGCGACAACTTTCCATCCCCAAGGACACCAATCCCCCCGCTACAATCTCAAACGACTCATTATCTTAAATGTCCCATTCAACCGTGTCCAACGTCGCCGTTTCGTTCCACGCGAGGCCATTCGCTTTCAGCTGGAAGCCCAAAACCTGATCAATCGACTGTGCGGTCCCTCTCCATACACTGAGAGGTCGTGGTGCGTGACGTAACATATACCAACTCTCGCTGCTTTGTCTTACAACAATATCAGGTGAACTGCGCCCATAAAACAACGGACTTGGCCGTCCTTGCCTAGCTTTGTCCATCGGTTACTCGGTCAGTAGTGTGGACAGGAGTCTAGAATGTGGGGTTCTTCCGCAGCAGCCCCAACCGCAATAGACAAAGAAGACATCTGAGCCTCAAGAGGAAGAACGCGACAACGGTGTAATAACAGAGTCCATCACTGGGAAGGGTGAAACAGAGGCAATTAGCAACAGCCCCAGCGAAATGTGCAGTTGCTGACACGTACCAAGAGGTGGAAAAGAGAGCTCGAGCTGCCATCCAGAAGCTACAAAGGCGAGCACAGGGAAATCACGTGTGCAGCCGTCAACGTGCTGAACAAAGAACCTCGGCGAAAACATATGTCTCCTAGCTATGTTGAGCTAGCTTTCTTTACATGTACTGCGCTGGGAGTATATAAAACCATAGAAGTCAAAACGAAGTCACGAGGTTCGACTTCCAGGGACCAATCCAGCTTGAGAAGTATCGATACGTCAATATTTTGAGTAGCTGACGAAAACACAATATTTGAACGCAGTTCTCAACAAAAATTTACTAACATAATGAAACCTCCCAAATCATCGCCATCATCAGTATATAAACTCGATGTAAACTACCCCCACTCAGCCGTTACAGTCCTCCCGAACCATAACGATATTAATACATAAGGCACCCGCCCCAATACCAGCGCAGAGTGTGGAAAACATCTGATTCCCGCTGGCAGCAGGGTAGCGCAGTGAAGGCTAGAGGTAAATATGCGCGAGTGTGTCTTGCTGCCTTCTGTTCGTGTTGATAGCCTGCAGCCTTCTAGTCTTTATCATTCGTTGAGGTAGGCAAGGAATCGAAAACAAGAAGAAAAAAGGCAAAACAACTCAAAATTTACTTTTTCTTCCATTTACGACCACGTTTTCATATTTTCATGCATGATGATGGTCTATGTGTACGTAAGAGGACCCTAAACGTGAATATGGAATGGTTTACAGTGGCCACCCTAACGAACGAAACACTTTTTAGTTTAGACTTGCAACCAACTGAACCTAGTCAAATCAGCGGAGTCGCACTGTATTTAGAACAACCCTAGCCGAGGCGAGGTGAAATATGATCATGTTTTCCTTGAGTTCGGTCGTCGTTGTTGTTG
This sequence comes from Culex quinquefasciatus, assembly GCF_015732765.1. NCBI lineage: Eukaryota > Metazoa > Arthropoda > Insecta > Diptera > Culicidae > Culex > Culex quinquefasciatus. The sequence continues at coordinate 166,742,068 of NC_051862.1, read as the reverse complement.
TTGTTGGCGGTGGTGTTGCGCGTAGCCTACTCGATCACACGTGGCACGAGTTCTCGTAACGGTCGGTGTTTGCGCGCAACGTTGCTTGATCAGCTGATAGTTTGTGTGGTAGGGGAGGAGCACTATTGAAGACATTAGTTTCGAGAACGTAAATCTCAAGTTGAGTGGGGATATGGAGGGAGCTTCCGTGTTGACTTAGAATTATCTCTGCGTTAAGGGTGCTTGAGAGGATGATTCGCTTACAAATTTTAAAAGTTTGTTTGACGGACTAAGTCATTGTTTAAATTTTTATAAATTTTTAAAGGTATTGGAAATTCTCGTATGTTTGGCAGGTTAAGCACTCGCTCCTAATACCGTCCAATTTGCTCATTTTCAATATTTAAACAACTAATTTTGCAAAACTTTTGATAAAAACTTGCTTGCTCACTTCTTATTGAGCTATTTATCACTCGATTTCAGTTGAAAACGCTTTCAATGGGCAGTAATTGAATGCTAAAGTACTGATATGGCAACATTAGAGGCACGCTGGAATTAAATGCTCGCACGTGCATTGTGAGCCAAATTGAGTTAAGAACAGAACGACAAATTCGATTTCAATACTGAAATATTCAAAAAATCCCGAAAAAATCTTATTATTATAACTCACCATGAAAATTGCTGTAAGTGCGACATCTGGCCAAAGAGATTTCAGGTGAGAACGCGTTTGACACACGTACATGCCCGACTACCGTAAACATTTGTAATTATAACTCGGGACTCTGGCAATCGCAGGCCAAGGGCGGATGATGCTGATGATACCTCTTCAGTTGACGCTCAGGCGAGGAACATCCTGGAAGGAGCGTCACTGACTACGTCCGTAGTCCTGTTAGATCATTCTTGATCAAGACAGTATAGCTCTGGTTCCTTGCAAGTGTCCTATTTTCTTACCTCCACGTTGGCTTGGTTTTCATGATGACCTAGCTGGTGGCCTGTGGAAACGGATCGTAAACCTTTGACCACCGTGGGTCAAAGTCGAGACGGCTAAAAGAAAGGGGCGCGACAATGTGGAAAAGGGAAGTAATTTATGATTGTAGACGGTATTGTTTTGATTCGCAGTATGTTGAGTCAACTGCTGTGGATGTACCTGAGCATCGCAGAACGGGGTTTCTCTTCTTTCCATTTCAGCTAACAGCTATCTTCTAATTATTTTGTTTCACTGATTTTCTTAAAAAAAAACTTCTGTTTACTATCCTCCATTTGATTTCGAGTTTACTCATTTGATTCTCTTATTTCTCAACGCTTTTCCACTCTATTTTACCAATTGATGCTGCTGTAACAAACTTTCTGCTTTCCCTTAATTTGGCAGCGATGTCAATTTTGTTTATCATGTGCCTTTTCTTTATTTATCTATTTGAATAATTTCTCATCTTCCCTGTAAATTGCCCTAAATACAATCTAAGCTTGTTTGTTACCTCTATTTATTACCTATTGTTAATTTCTTTATCTACTTCATAAATTACTATCTTTCTTTTACTATTGATTCTTCAAATAGTATATTTCTTTCACTGTCCATTGTTTTCAATCTTCACCCTTTTCTTCAAACAAATGAGGTTCGAGCCCTTACTCAATTTTTTGAATGATCAAAGAATTAACACAAATATTACTATTGTACTTTTGAAAAACTTTTTTAAAATGCTTAGGACCAAAAATTGTAACAAAACACCGCGACAAAAGAAATAGCAACATATAAACACGACTCAACACTAGGAAAGATTTCAGGAGAAAACAAAACACAGTAAATAACAATTAGTTTTTGAATTAGAACTAAAAATAAAACAGTTTTTGCTTTAATGAAAGTTGATAGGCACACTTTAAATGGTTAGGCGCTTATACTTACATCAAACCCTACGTAATGTACCACCCCCGGCCGAGTTAAAATGCGTAACCGGAAAAGAAGGTGTGCATGCCTGGCACGAACACTCAAAGCGTGTTCTAGCGTGCTGCTCGTACTGACTCAGAGCAAGGGTGAGATGTAGGTGTAAGGGCAGTGCGTGTTCGTCGGGAACCTGGTGCATAAGATCGGTCAAGGCCCGTTCTTACACTGAAAATTGCGAATTGCGAATTGCGAATAACTCGGGACTCTGGCAATCAAATTTAAGCAATTTTCGGGACAATGCACAGAATGGTCAGCCAAACAAAAAATTGCGTACTCTAGTTTTTGTTTATTCAAGGTCTAACATTGAAACGCGTTTTTCACGGAACGTCATAAAGCGACGTGCGACAAGATAGCCCGACAACGTCGATTTGGGAAATGAAGTTTGAAAAGGACAATAACTTTCAAAAAGTTGCCCTTATCAAATCAGAGCACAGAAAAAATCTATATTTATGTTTTTATTTTTTTATTTTACGAAATTTAAGAAAATTGCCGAGGTTCATTGTGCTTTGCTTTGATACTTCGTTTCACTGGCATTTAATTGGGACGCAAAACTAACTCATTAACTTACATAACCATTTTTGTACGAAGAAAATTGAATTTATATGAGTATAGGCAATTCAAATAATGGAAAATCCCCATGGTCTCCATATAATAATCTCGATTCGGAGAAACATAACTCATATTTGTTAATCTCTCTCGTCCCGTTATGTATGCGTCTGCACGCAAGATATCACTAGCACAAATACACACACCAAAATATCCAACTTGTTCATCCTCCATGTTCGTCGTGATCCCACTATCAAATCATTCCCTGTCTGCATGTCCATTTGTTATTCCCGTCCATGGTCCATGTGCTTCGGGTTTGGTGCCTTCTCAATGTACTCATGTATAAATAACGCAACATAAAAATTGGTTCTTTCCTTTCGCCCAGGATCTTCTCAATTAGTGTCCGAAACACCACAAAGCAAGGAAAAGGGCACTTTGCTGTGTTCTCCACACAGAATCTTGAAAAAAGATCGGTTCACTTTACCCCATCTTCATCGCCACTGCCGAACTCCTGATCCTCTTCCTCCTCGACCTCGGGCTCTGGCACTGCTGGATTGTGTCTGATCCACATAACTTCTATACTGACTATGTCACACTACCACGTGGAGCAATTACCGACCACAATTGAACGTAATGCACTTTCAACTTCCAGTCACTTGAACGCTTCGCGTGAGAGTGCCGTTCTGATTGTGGACCCGTCGCTGCTGGCTGCCCGTTGGTCTTCGTGATAACCTTTCACGGAGGTTCTCTCCGTGCTAATGGAGTTTGATTGGGCATGTTTACAGAGAGGGGAGCATCCATTATGATGGCTCATCATTAACGTATGCTGAGAGCCGTAGATCGGTGCATGATTGGATCCGTGAGTATTTGTAAGAGAATTCACTATCGGAAAGGGTTTGTGTTTTGACTTGCTCTCGTGCAAATGTCACTGATAAGACGGGCTTGCGATCACGCTGCACAGTACCGTTGGTCATAGTCCAACTGGTTTGATCCGGCTACGTGGCAGATCCGCGATACCCTTTTTACGCTACGCGAACGACGTAATTTCGATTCGTTTGGCACTAAAAGGGAGGATCGCGGTCGCGATCGTGTGTCTGCTGGCACGTAGTGAAGTTGCGTTGTCCATGTCAGGTCAAGATGTCAAAGTCTCATTAGCGTGGATGGTGATAAGAAGCTTTCCATTGTGTGGGAATCGGTGGATTGTTCAGTCATGCGCTGACCGACTGATCAGCACGACGTCAAAGTCCCAGCAGAGATGGAAGTTCCACACTCCACCACACTCGGCTGGTGCGCAACTATTTTTACCAACACGTGGCCGTGTACATCTTGTTGTTGTTGTCGATGTTGTGGCGATGCCCGAAGGTCCAAAAAAAGAACACGCTCAAAATAGTTGAGCTCGAAATTCTGGTTCTACCAATATATAACCGTGAGGCAATCGAATCCGCTCGAGCGTTCGCTTACTCGAGCAAAATGTAATCAAAATGTCATAATCTTATCTGCCTGCCCCCCGTTGAAACCGCTGAAGTCTGGTGCCTGCACTTATGATAATTACATAGCTGGAGCAGTGATTGCCAATAAGACCACAGCGTTATCTTGCACTGCATCAAACCAGTTGTGATGGACTCACTTTCTCTGATCTCCCGGAGTTGAGACACCTCAGGCTATCATCTTCTACCTGTCGGCCACAATACGCTGTAGATAGTCACCAATCACTAGACTTGCGACGACCCCCCCCAAGAAGGAAACGAAGATGATACCATTGTGTTGCGCAGAATAACAAACAACTCGGCGACTTGGCGTAATTAGTACCGGCGGTGGGCCTTACCTGCAACAAGAGAGAGAGAAAGAGGAAAGAAAGGAAACTTTTAATCTTTATGTTCTTGTCTTGGCCGACCGAGAAAAAGAAATGTATTAATGAGCGATTGTGTTTGCGTTGCAAAAGTGGCCACACAGAGAAGGAAGCGCAATTGCGGCGCGGCGACACATATGACTCAATCCATCTTTTAGAAAGCGTCAAGGCCCTAGAAGTCGGAAAAGAAATCGCGTTGATGGGAGTGACGTGCGCGAAGACAAGTGGCACAAATCCATACTTGCGTGGTCATTTCCCGAATCTTGGAAGCTTTGTTACTTTAAAATGTTCTTCTGAACAAGAACCTAGTGGAATACAGCTCAACCAAACGTCTACACGGAGAAAAATCAGTTCCCAAAATCGTGAAAATTGAAACCAAAAACAGTGTTCAAATTCGGTAAAAACTTATCAAGCAATTTGAACACTTTGTTCGTGGTTTCAAAATTCATGAACGCTTGTTCACGATCTTGGAGACTGTTTTTTCTCCGTGCAGATGCAGCAGGTTACTACTGCAGGTAATACCATTGGAACTTTGCACTTCGGCGCTGATACCGCGCGACTAGGGCTATTATTAACCACTTGCCATTTCACTCCGTGATTGCACATTGTAAGAGCATCCACCTCAAGTGGAATCAAGCTTTCCGGACATGATTCCCGCGCAGCACAGCTGTACCGTACTTGACTGCCCCAACCAACCGTCCCCGTCAACAGAGGGGGTGATAAACAGTACCCCCACTATGCTGCTGCTGCGTAATAGGAAAAATGAAAACGATTAAAAAGAATAAATAATTAATAGGTCTTTGGCTCGTGCAGGGCGGTATTCAGCTGGGTCGACTGAATACGGGTCGTCCAGACGCGTTGCGAACCGGTCTGGTTTGCGTTGTTCTGTTTTTGTTGAGCTCGCCGCCGCCAACTTTCTTCTGTACCCAAAGACAGACAGCAGTGAGAGAGGGGGCATCTACAGCTATAATACATTATAAGTCAGTTTTTTTGTGTTGCCTTCCTGTCAGCGCGTCATGACAACGAAACGGTTGGAAAAGGAGTTCGCCGCGGAACTAGTTCAACCTGTCGTCGCCCACAGGGTTCTGGGTGGCGAAACAGAACGGTTAGGATGCGTTCGAGGCCATTGACCGGTTGGTGTCGGGATGGGGAGTTATGTAAAGTACTTTAGAACGCTGAGGAGCATTACTTCATGAAACTCTCTGAATCTTTCCATATGGAAGATTCATTGGTATAACTTGGTATTACCAAGATGTTTTGTTTTTGAGCTCGTTCCTTACCAAATATTATATACATATATACATCGATCTATAGCGAATCATGGAGCTTCTATCCAGATCATTGCACCAAGTCACAAGTGTTGTAGTTTGTACCAGTATCTGTTGAATGTCGGAGTAGACCCAACGAACTATTATTATTGATCATTTAGGAAAAAATAGTTAACATGGACCAATTCATCTACAATATGCACAGTCTGTGAGTCTTTGGGATTCTCACGTATACACTACATCACACAATCCTTTATTGACGCTTGACACCATTTTGCGTGTTTGAAATCAGTTCATGATCAACATCGTACACACTTCTACAGACTTCTACGTTTTTTGGCATGCACCGCCTCGTTGTCGTGGTGGTGCAACTAAACCTGCCCCGTCCTGAGTAGTGTACGGCATTGGGTAGATGCTAAACACATCGTGTGACGACGACAATCCGTGAACACAACTTTGCTAGGGTAGGGTGTCCCAAATTGGAACCCCAAATTAATTTGTTGCTTTTTAAGCTTATACATCCTCAAACTGATCGTTATTTCTTTCGATTTGAAGTATTCTTGAGTTCAAATCACAAAGAACCTTTGTCAAACTGCAAGAATCAGACCGCAGAACCGTGAAACCAAGTCCGCCCAACCGTCAGAGCACTGGCATCGATCATTCGTCAGTGAAAAACGTGTCTCCAATCTGTCTGCCAGATTTCAGCAGCTCTCTCTCTCCCTCCGCAATACCCTCGCGTATTATCGGAGGAAACCCGCCACCACACTTGAGTGACATTGTTTGCGGTGCTATTTTCAGCACGTTCTGCGAACGCTCGTTTGTTGTCGTTTTGGGTCGAGTTTTTTGCACTTTTGGTACAGATTTACGCTGGGCGGCACGAATTCGTGGTGAAATGGTTCAGAATTTGATCTACCGTAGTTAAATGGCGCAAAAAAGATCAAAATAATCACGAAAACGAAACTATTGGCACTACGCCCCCCGGGGCATGGCCTTCCTCTAACGTGGGATTTCTGCTCCAGCGCCTCTGACGAGACAGGAGAAACCGGGACCGACGTTTTACTTCACCATCCGATAGAAGCTCAGTGGATAAGGCGGGAATCGAACCCGCGTCTCATAGCATCATCGGGATCGGCAGCCGAAGCCGCTACCCCTGCGCCACGAGACCCACCCAATAATCACGCATTACCTTAAATCCCTCCACTGAATTGGCTTCAAACACCGCGCCAGCTTGTTGTCGCAAGGCGTCTCACACTGATGATGACAGAGTCTTCATTCTCTGAAGCTGCAACGTGTGCGCGGCGTATGCTACTCAGGGGCACGCTGGTTTTGCATGCTGCTGATTGGTGCCATATCTTTGAAGTGTTTTATCGACGAAGAAGCACTCGACGACGACGATGAAATCGTCTGTCTGATGGAATAGAAGGTTGATGTCTGCCTGATGATTTGTTTTAAATTAGACGTAGACATCGAGATGTTTAATTAGCAGTAAATTTGTAGGTTGTAAAATCATCGTCAGGTGATGTCAACTTGAATCATCATGCCTAAGGCGTTCGATAGATTGCGTCATTATTGACAGGAATACGCACGACTGTGTGCGTTGATACCTTCTCGAATCGAGATCTACACTCAGACAAGGTAGGCGCCGGTAATGGTTAGGGTCAAGATCCTACTCTGTACAAGAGGTAACCTTGACGATCTCTCAAAAGCAAAATTCATATAATTTGTATAAAGTTTTCTCTCGATAAAATAGCATGACCTGCATTGCACACGTTCACAGCCGTGTATACTAAGGCAAATCATCAGCTGAGCCACATTTGAAAGATTTGGGGGTCGACTGTGCGAAGCACAACACAAAAAACTAGACCCTAGACGGACATACAGCTGGCTGGTCAAGTCAACGTTTTTTTGGTCATCAATTTTGTCTGGTTTTACGTTTCTTATACACGTTTCGCAAACAAATTAAAGTAGCATGAAAATTGGCAAAAATCTACTTTTAAGTTTTTTGTAACTTTTTTATGTATTTTGTCACCTACCGGATGTCTTGCTATTAGGGTGTTTCCATACTTTGCAATTTCTGTGGAACGTTGCGCGTCTGCAAGGTGAATGCGATTCTCGCGATACCAACCTATTCGCTGTCATTATTATTACTTCTTTTTGTTCGACGTAATCACGATCGCACCGAGTCGTCGTTAGACGGAGCAGCCCCAGGCTTCCTGGTACTGGGCATGTGAAGGTAACTAGGGTGGTTCATGGAGAGTTTTTTTTTTCGATTTTTTGTTGCCAAACAAGTCATTCAACATGAATTTATTTCTCAAACTACCCTATATTTCTGGTCGAAATTCATCAAACATATCTAAAAGAGGGTACCCTCCCCTATCAACAATGGCTCCGTTACACACCGTGCCGTGAAATGTTGTCTGCACACACCTCCTCCCAGAGGCCAGTACGCGAATCTGATTTTGATGTGTGTGTGTTTGCAAGCGTGAAACGCGAACAGCATACTTTCAATTTCTATTGAGGTTACTCGTGACTCGAGCATTGGGGTACGAAAATGGGCGATGAAAGGGTTGGGGTCGATTTTGTTGTTGCTTCACACTCTGTTATGTTTGCTATGTGTGTGTGTGTGTGGAACGAATGTTGCTCGTGCCGAGAGCGTGAAAGATTTTGGGGGTTTTGGGAAATTTTGGACACACGCGACTGAGGGAAAATCGAATCTAATCGAAAATACGAGACAATCATGTATTGCCATACTTTTGATAATATTTTTTAAAGAAAGGAACAGTTTGAAAGCATTGTCAGCATATACAAGTACAAGTAAAAACCAATTACACCTGAAATTAAAAAAGGGATTTGGAAGACGGTTTTGATGCTCAACATTTTTAAGGGGATAAGGGAAAATTTGACGCCTTAAGCAAGCGTTGCAACCAAACTTTTCAACTAACGCAGCGATTCTCAACGGGGGTACCGGGCCTACTTGATTTATGCTCCATACAAAAAAGTTTTTTTTTGTATTACCAATTGTCCACGCGTGGGGGGGGGGGGGGTACTGATCGTACTCTACTTTATCCTGCACATGAAAGATGCAGCTGGTTATGTGACAGACATGACCATTATGACTAAGAACATGGTTGGAAAATAAAACTTCCGTTCAAGAAGAATCTGAATCGGGACCAATTCTGTGGCAATTTTGAAAATTGTATTGTACAAACTCGTTCCATAAATGTTCCCCCATTGCAACACATTTGAGTGCTCTTGGCGATTGCGGGATGTGGAAATTTTCGTCAAATTGCTTTTTTTCATGTTCGGTATCCAAAATCATTAGTTTTGATACCCTTTTAACTCAAAGTTATGTGGTATTTTTTATAAATTCATAGATATTTAGCAAATTTGTAACAAGAATAACTTTTGTTTAAAAATGTTGAAAATTGAGTATGATTTTTTTTTATTAATTTTATTAAAAATTTTAGCTCCTCCCCCTTTCTTAAAAACATATTTTAATATTTTTTTATATTTTTATGAAATCGTGGTTATTTATACCAATCTTTTTTATTTTATATAAATACTACTACCAATTCACTTTAAAAAAGACAATATCGACAAAAAAATCCTGGAGTTCAACATCTATTGGTCATCGTATATCCACTTTACCCTAATTATTGTAAAAATATTTCTTACTGCTATAATACCCGGAGGTGCTTAACACTTTTCAAGGGTAGGAAGATCAAACATACGCAACCTCACATTTTGTTCACGAAGCAAGAATTATCCGCGGTCATCATTCTCTTAAATAATGGCAGCACTGGTCCTCCATCCTGAATACATAGGGTGGTAGGGTGTTCCAAAATTTTATTTTTTATGATCGATTTCAGTGACTTTTTTTAAAGTGGAATTCAAAAAAATCAAAAAACTTCTACGAAAGTTAAAACTTCTTTATGTTAAGGCTTTTTATGCCATTTAAACTCGAAAACCAATTTAAACGCAAAATAAATTACAGGTCAAAAGTTTATGATATTAGACGATTTCTTCCACCTCACTCAAAATATAATTGGCTTGCGATCGCGATCTCTCGTGTTTTTTTGTTAGGCAATATTTTAAAAACTACTAAGCGAATTAAATATATATTTAACCGTTTCAGATTCTGAAATTAAAAAAAATAAACTGGCTTATTTATAAAAGTTACACTTTTGTTTAATTTTTTATGTAAACTTTAAACCCTGAATGCAACATTCCTGTCAAATTTGTAACACCCTAATACGTAGTGTACTCACTTCTGAGTAAAAAAAAACGCTCACTCTCAACGCGTTGCGCGATCGCCACATAAACCGAAATCGCGCACCAACGGCAAAAAACATATTTTTGGCGATTGGGCGATGTTTTTATGTGAGTACGGTTCGGATCAATGCCGAGCTAACCTCGAAAAATGAAAAGTGGATATATAAAGTTTGTGTGCGCATAGGTATACAAGCGAGCAACCTTTACGGATTTACGCCGTGCTGATCGCGTCGTCATCGTCGTCTTGCGACGATATTTGCTTATAAATAAATAAAGATTGGCTTTCGATTAACTCTCTTCCTGGCGCAGAAGCATACATCATAAATTGTCGGGTGCGCAGCAAGCCGTTCTCGAAACGCGATCCTCAAAAGGCGCTAGAAATGGGTTGACGTTAGAGGTTCTGAACACCTGATGACGACGTGGAGTTGTTGGCCGGACACAAAACTGACCTCGAAAAAAAAGTAAGTGTTGGTCAACGTCGCCGCACTGAAAAGTCGACTCGAGACACTGCTGATCTTGCCTTGCCGGTTCAGTTGGTCGTGTTTGGGTTTGATTTCCTTCTTTCTGCTGCTTCAAGTCAAGTCTGGTTGAGTTTTTTTTTTTTTGAAAATTCAACCAGCAGCAAGAAACGTGGAAAACGTGTTTTACAGCCAATCCGTTGTTGTTTCATGCGCAATGTCCAGGCCAGGAGGACCGCATGAACGTGGACTGTAACGTTAGCAGTAACTGGTTTTTTTGGGGGGATGGGTGATGGATGTGGTTACTAAATTTCCATCTACGTTCAGTTCAGTAGCCGGGCAGTTCGAGCAAACTGGGTTATCCGATGCGGCTGAACGACAGAGTAGAAGGGCTACCATTTATTCTTTGAATTCAATTAGTCTAATGCAGGAGGGGGGAACGATTGAGTTGAAACGACGTGTACCGTGTCGTAGCTTCAAGGGCAATCTACGGGTGATGTGTGCGAGTACAGAACTATACAAATACGACGAAGAGTCGACCATATCCACAGGTTGTTGTGAGGGAGCATAACTCCGCATGTGGTATACATAATATATTAAAAATAGAACAGTTACGTAAGCTAGCACAGATCGCAGTTCCAAGTTCCGGATCATTTCCATCAAGCATATGTTAAGCAACAACAAACAGTTGTCTGTAGGGTCTGACCTTTTTCGCTTCCGAGAGTTTAAACACCTTTCCAGCCGCAGTCGTCGAAACTGCCAAACGGCATTGAACGTGTCAGCAGCTCCTTTTCAGTCCAGCTCCACAGCTTGGCACAGCAACGAAGTTCCACAACTCGCTAATATCGTATTAATTCAACGACAAAGGTCACTCCGCACCACTCCACACCACTACATCGGCAATCACAACAATGGCCGTACACATCCTGGGCCTGCTGAACAAAGTGCGTACAACATCCAAACAATCATCGTAACTTGCCCAACACGACTCGTATCTCAACTGCGGACTGCACAAGCAGGTACATCTGAAGATAACACTTATCAAGCCCAGACACGCACACACTTCTCCCCCCTCAAACGTCACGTTTCGTCTCAAACTTCACCTTCCCGAACCATAAAAACACAGTCACTATCACACGGCATTAGAACAAAACATACGGACCAGCTGTTTGCCCGAGGCAGACAACGGCGAGCTCTAGAACGCACGAACGTTTATCGAAGTAGTTAACACCGCCAAGTCTCCACTGTGACTACCACCGCACCGACGACGATCGCTAGCTGACTGACTGACTGATGAACAATCTGAACCTCCACGAGACTGCTGTGTAGCTCCGACAGGGGGAGGAAGAGTACGGCAGCAGCAGCACAAGGCAAAACAAAATGTAAACGAAATCGAAAAACGTGTAGCCAAACATCTACATACAGACGGAGAAATAAGCAAGCATCACACACCCACAAACACGCGTCAACAAATAGTAGAACGTACGTACAGTCGGAAACCATCAACACGACGACCACTACCAAGTCGATATGGGTAATAGAAGCAGCGAAGCTTCTTGCTGGCACTGAAAGTGTTGGATCCGCGCTAGACCGCTAATACACACATGTGTTTCGTGTCGTAAATCAATGACCACCACAACTCGGAGATCCAGCAAGCTCCGATGTACTGTAGCTCTAGATCTGAGACTGTAATTGCACAGGCAATCGCATTAGTTGGAATGGAGTTGGAGCACCGCGCGCTGGAAACTGTTCTCGGTGTAGGGTTGTGGATAACCCTTTGAAGGACAAGTGGGTTCCACGTGGTACTCCGGTTGACGATCGTTACACTGGTTGCTCTTTGTATTCACAGCTGGTGTAACAGTTTTATTTTAATATAGCCCAGCAAGAATATACTTCAATTCGATGAGTTATCGACTTCAAAGCTAAACACAGTACTCGACCCCTAAAGGGTCACTGTTCGCTGCACCGCTTTCGTGCACACTACTGTGACAATGCAGGTGCTGGAAGAACGCTGCCTCGTGCCTCCAGTAATTATCTATATAGACTGTGTGCGCTATAGCTACAGGCAATAACGTAACACGTTCTGTATAGAACAACTCAGCGCCGGTGTGCTCGACTGCAAAGAATACCCGTTGGAGAAGTGACCGGCGCGCACAACAGCTGAGCACCTCTCCAGATCAAAGGAAGATACGCAGCGGAGTGAAAATCTCAGTTTTCATTTTTTTTTCCTGTTTCCTACATAGGAAGAGAAAAATCTTGCATAAGTCCGAACAAAACGACCGTTTTTTTTTTCTTCCACCTGAAGCTACACACTTATTAAGTTTCAACCCAATGCCATCGGGGCGGTTTGTGCTGTTGCGATTTCTGCATGGCAACAGCTGAGCGAGAGACTCTAGCCAGTCGAGAAAACTGCAAAGCCGCCGTCGAGGATAATTTGAAGGTGAAACACGCCGATACTTAGAGAGCCAACCAGTTTGGGCAGCGCAAAAATGTTCCACATCAAGTGAAGCAGCAGCCCCCCGACCGACTGACATTATGGAGAGTCAAGTAATTAAACTTTTGGAACGTCGTCGCTCTCCTCGCTGCCATGGTTGGCCTGGTCTTTGCCAAAATCGGCGGCGGGGCCAATTTTGACCGTGGGTCCATCATGGCGAAGGTCGCAGATTTCACGCGAAAAAAATCTCAGTTCATCGCCAAAAACGAACAAATAAGGTGCCAAATACACTAATGACAACGATTCGTCTGGTCATTAGCGAACCTTGTGTGGCCGAGATCTTGGAAAGAAAGGAAAATTGTGCTGCAAAAAAGAGCAAAAGCGAACATAATTGGAGGAAACCCGGCAGCAGCGTAACTGTGGACAATTAGGGAAATTTACCAATGGAAAAATACCAGCCCCCACCACCGCCCGTTAGAAGTAGGTTATGCAGACTTGGACTGGACGCAGAGAGTGGAGTGAGCTGGTGGGAACCGAAAGGTGTACCGCAGCAACTTGTTGTAGCGAATAAATATTAGACTGATTCGCATGCTACTTTGAGAAACTTTTCAGAGAACTGAAGACACCTAAATTAAATCCCGTATTCTATAAGACTTCTACACCCATAATTAGAAGACCGAGAGGAAAACTCTACAAAACTGAGATGAGAGCCTTCAGCTTCTAAAAATTTGGCGACTGAAGCTTCTGCAAATTTGGCGACCCCAAATTCAGCTCTTCAAGAAGATCCGATTCCAACTCTGACTCTAACTACCGTCAGTGGGGGTGACCTTGGGTCAAAAAACGATACACCTCTCATAATTTCTTAATAACAAAAACAATTTAAATAACATCGAACATCTTTCAACGAAGATTTGTTCTTAGATAGTTTACAAACATTTTCCCAAAATATGATGGATTTTGATGAACACTACCTTAAAATGCCAATAACAGGATTTGTTCTAGGAACGAGATTTTTTCAGCGAAGTCATCTTAAGATGTCCCCTACACAACCCTTTTAACATAATTTAGTTTCATTGAGAAGAACCTGAGAAATGGTAGAATCCGTAAAAAATCACTTTGACCCAATCTCACCCCCAGACCCAATGTCACCCCCACTGACGGTACTCTAACAACTACTTCCATACAACATTGTTGATTTTTAGCCGACACCAACTCGAAGATTTCGAAATGTACAGCTCCAACACCTCAAACTTGTGTGAAATTTCCCGAGGATTCCGAATATGTCAAATTGAGCCCAAAAATTGCCGATTCGTCCGATTTAAAAAAATGCAGACTTTTTGTCACAGATATACAGACACCACCTTTGAAAATAAAATAGCAACCGTCTACACGGCTCTCTCGTGACGTTCAGACCCGGCCGATTGTGGTTATGTAAACAGTATTTTTAGCATAACTTTAACACAACTAAATGAAACTTAACGATTTTCAATACCAGGCTATGGGACCTGAAACTGAACCGAGTAGACTGAGTAGACTACATCCGGACAAAATTTGTTCAGCCAAAGCCATGAAAATCAAGTGCAAATTTTTGATCAACATCCCCAAATACGTACAGACATTTGCTCAGAATTTGGTTCTGATTCGATATGTATCAATGAAGGTGGGCCAAAGAGGTCAAATTAAAAGTTCATTTTTCGAGAGATTTTTTTTTTACTCTCCTCAGTGAGGAGGGCAACACTGCGATTGGTCAACAAGTTAATACCGTAGGCTTATCGTCCACGAAATTCCCTATCTTTTTACCATAGGGTGTTGGAGGCTGATGTAAAAATATACTGGGGTTTAAAATATTTATTTCTAACAGTAATTTGCAAAAGCTATGAGAAAAACTCAAGCTAATCCCGGATACTTATGGCACATTTTGAAGTGCTTAAAAAACCCTCCAAACTCACCAATAGAGTAAGATTTCATCAGTTTGGTTTGGGCACCAAGTCTCTGTCGAATGTTGTACTGCAAATTATTCATTCCAGAGCACTTAAAAATTCTCAATATGGTGCTTCTTAAGATTGCTTACAAAACGAAACGTTATCGGGGAATTCCTCAGTTTCTTTTGTGGATTCAGAAACGTATTGCTGTTTGAATAGCCATGCTCAAACTCAATCTATTTCAACGAATAATTTTTGCGGTTAACTTTAGACAGTTGGCCTGGCAATAATAAAAGAAGGAAAATTTGGAATACTCAAGCATTCTCCAGGATGCAATTCGAATGGTTTGCAGCTCTGAATTATATAAGAATAGAATAATGAAATATTTCACCTGGTCATGGTTACCCCGAAAGCAATCTTTGAACCAGCCTATAAAGTTCGAACACACCTCGCCCCGGCTTGCGGTCACCAAATGCACCGCGATTGTCATAATGACGTTAATTGCGATTGAAAAATTTAACACGATAGAATGGATAAGTCGCGTGGCATTCACACGAGGCCTCCGGATCACCGCGAACCGGTTCAGATCCTGCCATTTCACGTGCAAGTATCTAAGCTGGTTGAGTTGAGTTGAGCTCTCGCAGATCAATCTGAGGCTGTTGCCATGGTGCGCATAGAACCTTGAAACACGTGCCAATTTTTCGCCCGTGGACATTTGGAAAGGTTGCGCAGCCGACCAGCAACAAGGTATCGCGTGCCAACTTTCAGATTTTTCTGTACAGTGACTGGAGATTGGTGTAGTTCGCAGATATAATTTATGCTTGCAAGTTGATCGAAGGGGGGAGGTTTACATGTGGTTTAGGGTAGAAATTAATCAACATGACGTGTAGTAACTATTGAACGCTGCTGAAAAATCTTGATTCGAGAGTTTTTAAGGCATCGTCGAAGCGAGCAGTTCTTTATACACGCTCGTACGCGTTCGACAGTCTATATGATCAGGAAAAACGTGACACCTTCCCTCGCATCGGCGATTGTGATCTGAGTACTGATCGTTCCCCAGCCGTCACACACAAAGAACACCAGCTGTTGCGCGAGCCGTCCGCCCATCTAGGTCTAGTTCAGCTTACAAACTGTCATCTACCTAGATATATCAGAACAAAAAATCACTGCTGATTGCGCATGCTGAATACGGATCGCACGCTTCTGCGCAGTATGACAAAAGGCGCGCGCGCTCGCGATTCTAAAGTAGGTGATCGCGAAGTGACTTCAAAAAGTTGTTGTTGAGATGGGTTTAATTTCTTAATTCATATGCGCGCATCTGTCGCGGAGACCTAAGTCCACCACACCACAGAAGTGCATCGCGGGGTGCTCTCAATACTGCAGCTTGTGCATATTGTGCATACGTTGTGCATTTATAATTGCAAACAGCTCCTTAATAGGCGATGGCGATAATGGTGGTGGCGGCGACGACGGCTGACGAAAATGATCATCACCAACATCACCACCGTCATATAGTGCTGTGATGATGATGATTTTTGATGATGAGTGTAAAAACGGTTGGCAAAAAACTGCAATTGCAACGAGAGACGCCGCCGTTGCGCTTGCTTGTATGGGGCTAAGTGTCGTAAGATCAAATCATGGCCGCTAATTTTCAAGTTCACTGAAGGAGAATCCGCTTGACACGGGCAGCGGTGGCGGGTCTGTGTGTAGGATGTTGACGTCAAAGCACCGCTGCAGTTGGGTTGTAATAAACTTTTGGAGCGTGCCTCAAAGAGTGCATTTGCACGCAAGGGGAAGCGAATGTAGACTTTGGAAGGATACATATTTGACAGACGTTCTGATTGCGGTACTGAGGTGGTACAAACTCGATCCTAATTTGAAATCATTTGGATTTTGTTAGGACCGAACTTACGTTGTGACAGATGTCAGATATGAGTAAATTTCATCAACAATTTGGGTAATTCTCCGCCAACTCACACAGCAGTTGCCCCGACCCCTCTTCGATTTGCGTGAAACTTTGTTCTAAGGGGTAACTTTTGTCCCTGATCACGAATCCGAGGTCCGTTTTTTGATATCTCGTGACGGAGGGGCGGTACGACCCCTTCCATTTTTGAACACGCGAAAAAAGAGGTGTTTTTCAATAATTTGCAGCCTGAAACGGTGATGAGATAGAAATTTGGTGTCAAAGGGACTTTTGTGTAAAATTAGACGCCCGATTTGATGGCGTACTCAGAATTCCGAAAAAACGTATTTTTCATCGAAAAAAACACTAAAAAAGTTTTAAAAATTCTCCCATTTTCCGTTACTCGACTGTAAAAATTTTTGGAACATGTCATTTTATGGTAAATTTAATGTTCTTTTCGAATCTACATTGTCCCAGAAGGGTCATTTTTTCATTTAGAACAAAATTTTTCATTTTAAAATTTCGTGTTTTTTCTAACTTTGCAGGGTTATTTTTAAGAGTGTAACAATGTTCTACAAAATTGTAGAGCAGACAATTACACAAATTTTGATATATAGACATAAGGGGTTTGCTTATAAACATCACGAGTTATCGCGATTTTACGAAAAAAAGTTTTGAAAAAGTTGGTCGTCATCGATCATGGCCGTTCTTGGTCACCCGCGACAGACACGGACGACGAAACAAAGAGAGACGCAAAAAGTAATTTTTTCCAAACTTTTTTTTCGTAAAATCGCGATAACTCGTGATGTTTATGAGCAAACCTCTTATGTTTATATATCAAATTTTTTGTAATTGTCTGCTCTACAACTTTGTAGAACATTGTTACACTCTAAAAAATAACCCTG
Source organism: Culex quinquefasciatus (assembly GCF_015732765.1). Lineage (NCBI taxonomy): Eukaryota > Metazoa > Arthropoda > Insecta > Diptera > Culicidae > Culex > Culex quinquefasciatus. The sequence goes on along the minus strand of NC_051862.1, from coordinate 166,724,596 downwards.
CAAAGTTAGAAAAAACACGAAATTTTAAAATGAAAAATTTTGTTCTAAAATTTGTTTTTGAAAATTTACCATAAAATGACATGTTCCAAAATTTTTTACAGTCGAGTAACGAAAAATGGGAGAATTTTTAAAACTTTTTTAGTGTTTTTTTCGATGAAAAATACGTTTTTTCGGAATTCTGAGTACGCCATCAAATCGGGCGTCTAATTTTACATAAAAGTACCTTTGACACCAAATTTCTATCTCATCACCGTTTCAGGCTGCAAATTATTGAAAAACACCTCTTTTTCGCATGTTCAAAATGGAAGGGTCGTACCGCCCTCCGTCACGAGATATCAAAAACGGACCTCGGATTCGTGATCAGGGACAAAAGTTACCCCTTAGGACAAAGTTTCACGCAAATCGAAGAGGGGTCGGGGCAACTTTTCCCGATTTCGTGTGAGTTGGTAGAGAATTACCCATTTATTAAATATTTAGTAAAGTTCATCCGGATTTCAACAAAATTTATCCATAAAGCCACGTGCATAAGTTGTTGTACGAAGCTTATTGCTACAAATACCGGCGTAAAGAAGGAATTACATCTTCCACCCAAACATGCACCGGAAATTTGAGCACTTCGCATAGACGCTCTTGTTTCTATTACGCCTATAAAAATGAGCTACCACTATATTCTTTCATATATAATTCAACTGCAGTGGTTTATTATGCAAGTGGGGCAATTTTAAGCAAAATATTAGTAAATGTTATTTGAATAGTTGTTTCATGAATTTCTGATACAAATATAAGCTATTACAAGTTATCTATAGGATTGGGTGATGGGTGTCATCCAAGCGACATAACAATATTATTCCATTAAATCTTCCAACTCACAGTAAAAACAATGATGGACTCTCTAAAAATCTATGGAACAATTTTTCGTTCGACTAGAATATTAGTCGAATGTAGAATCCACAACATTTATGTTAGCCAAGCTTATGAAATATGCAGATGGATTTTCTATATGTAATGAGGTAAAGCGTATCCTAGACTTTTTACCTTTACAAAAACCGTTCAACGTCAAACGAAGATTACTTGGGAACACCATAGAGATTTTCGCTTGTCCTCCTAAAAAAGTGGAGCATCGACACTTCCCATCTTCCAAATCATGCTCCAAATCATTTTTTTGCCTTTCTTACTAAAGAAAGGTATAGGTTTTACTTTAAGGCAGGACGTCATTTCCATCTTCGTAAATATGATATAATCGGAAAAATCGTGAAAAAATCACACTGCATCGATTTTCGACGCTTTATCGATTCACCTTGACAGAACTCGTTATCTCCAACCCTCGAATTTTGAGAAAATAAATTCCGTGGAGGTCGAGTGATGTTCGTATGTGGTAAAATTTTGCAAAATTTTGTGTCGCGCCGTTCTCAGCTCCCATATATCCGATTTCGATTCTTCTAAATGCAGATGAAAGCTAGTGTGCTGAACCTGGGCGAGTTGCCGCGCAAATTTCGAAATATCCATCTGTTTTCGGATGCGGCCAGACTTTTCAACAAAATACACAGTTTTCAAATGAAAATATGGTCAAATGTTTTCATTTTCATATCTTTTATTCATCTCAAAAATTGCATTTTTCGAGCCCTACAACCTCCCAAATTTTTATCCAGATTCATAATATGGTTCTGGAGTTAGAGCCGTTTGATTGACCTTCCATAAGAAAAAAAATCCCAAAAAAAAGGTAAAAGCCCACCTGGTGACCTTCGCCAACATTTTTCATTTCTGATTTTATTCGAAATTTCTTGCTACATTCATAGTACAGACCATGAGTGAGCATCTGAAACAAATTCGACATCGATCGGCAATCCCGATCAATTTTTAGAACGATTTACTTTTTGCCTTTCTTACTAAAGAAAGGTATAGGTTTTACTTTAAGGCAGGACGTAATTTCCATCTTCGTAAATATGTCGATTCAGCATGAATTTTAATCGGAAAAATCCTCAAAAAATCACACTACATCGATTTTCGACGCTTCGTCGCCAAGTCGACAAGTTGTCAAGTTGAGCTTCGAATACTGGCGCGAGAATGCTGGCTCGACTTATACTCATTTTGTAGTAGCTTGTCTACCGATGTTTCCTTCAGTATTTAAGATATCGTAGCTTTTCGGTTTCTTTTGCCCTGTCCGTTTTTGCATAACTGTCCAATGTTTATGCAAAAACCTTTGTGACATAGGACATTCATCCGGCTACAATCATTTTGTTTCCCGTGCGCTCCTAAAATCGCCTAAATGTAGACTTCATTTTTTCGTGATTTCGTAAGTGTATTTAACAGGGTTCAATGGATTCCAATAGGAGCTTTCTAAGCTTTTCATCGTTTATATCGTTTTCAAAGTGTTCAATGCTGGCGACTCCAATGGCTTTCTTCCTATGGTTCTCGCGATTGAGTGTGTAGTGGTGCGGTTTTTAAAAATAGCTATCTCTGACTCTGTCACTTTCGTAGAAGCTGAATGGCTAGCTTCCATGCACCGTGCGGCACACGCGGTTCACTTGTACCTTGGTTTTGCTTGTCTTGGTGCGCTGGTACGATGAACCAAAACACCAACACACTAGAAACTAGAAAACCAAAACCGCGGTGTGCGTTGTTGGGAAGCTTGCTATGATCGCGTTTGTCATAAACGCTTGTTTGATTACAAAACTCGAATTAGTTTTCAAAAAGCCGTAAGAGCCATTGGTAAACAAAGTCCTTTTTGCATCGGTATTCGACCTACTTACGAAAAACCAATATCAACAATGCTTGAGATTGTTCATCTACACGTCCTTCAAGTGCCCCATACTTAAAATAAATGAAATATTGTTTCATTTTCGAGAAAAACGAAAATTAGTGTCAGAGGTCACGGTGGCTCTTACGGCATTTTGAAAACTCACCCGAGAAACGTACAAACATATTGTACGATTACAAATATTCTTTTGGTGAAAATTGCGTTTTTTATTTCTTTTGGAAATCATATCATTCATAATACTCATAATATCATCATAATACTTTGCTTTCATCATAAGACTTTCTTTTGTGCTGACGTTATAAATAAAGTCGATGTTATTAATTGAAAGAAGTTCTAACATTGTTATACTCTTTAGTAAGAAAGGCTCTTTCTCACCCCAGGTGGGATTAAATCGGGTTTTTTTTTTCAATATTTGAGCTAAGAATTTTCTAATACGACTATTTTCATCAAAATTCTGTTCTACTAATCCAATAATATCCTACATTTCGTCAAACATAAATATAGTGCTGTGCCAAAGCCCATTTCTAACACACAAAAAACAACAACCAGCGAGTTCAAACTCGATAATCAGCTGATAACACGCAAACATACACAAAAGAAACAGGAAACGAACCTTATATACCTGCCCAAGGTAACCAGTCCGTCAGCATGCACTTGTGGAGCGGAGATCGCGCGGGGTATTATATTTATTTTTCATGCAGCACCAGGCACACATTTTCCCTGAGCTTCTCCTATGTTGCTCGTGTTTTTTTTTTAGTTTCCAACTATAGCTATTCTGGGGCCGCTGCCGGTAGGCATTCAGGTATAAATGAAGGAGAATTGTTGATGCTCACGTAACGTGTACGCAAACGGCTGCAGCAGGCTGACGTCATGGAAAAATGATAGCATGAACAAGAGTACCTAAAAGTAATACGAAACAGCCGTAGACGGGGGCATATCACCCACTGCTACTGTTTGGTTGTCCTTCCTGGCTGGAGAGAACCTTGGAGGAGGCACTCTGTAGGGAAAATGTCAAAGTTATGGCTTCACCACTTTTTGTAGTCAGTTTCCGGAAATACCAGAGCTATTGGTTAAGTTTTTATAATTGCACTTTATAATTGAAACTTTATCGGGTGTCGAGCTGTGATGTTTCATAAACATAATCAAATTTTAATTTGAAGTCTTAAAAAAACATGAATGAAATCACCAACGAATCAATCGTAGTCACGTGCGAAAAATGTCTGAATTAATCAGCATTCATAGTATAGATTAAGTTACAATAATACAATAGCTCTCACCGCAAAGGCTTGTCGTAAAGTATCAATTAAATAATGCAGCTGATGCTTGTTCCAGTCGGTAACGCTGCGATTTTGCGAAACTGGAATTATTCCATGTGAATCATTGTTAATTACAATACATCGCACTGACAAAGTCGTGCGCGGTAACAAAAAGGTACTGCACGAATCAATAAAAACTTTTTTAAATCATCGTCTACAGTTCATGCAAAGATTTTTTTGAAGACAATTTTGAGAAATCAAAATTATAAATGCTTTTTGTTCATCAAAAAAAAAATAAATAGTAATATCAACGTGTAATACAAATACGGATATCAAATAAAACACCATAAAGCAAGACCTCATCAAACTGACACGTGCTTAACTATTCCAAATATTTATTTGTAAATGGATATTGCGCGTTACGGAGGAATTTTCCCAGCGATGTAGTAGTGCGAACTTAGTGTGCCACACTGCGAATCGATCAGTATGCAAGAGAGGAGAAGGCGAGTGTACAAAAAGTGGCATTAAAATGGTAAAGCATTACAGAAAAGACTAATCGTTAAGACTTTTTGTTGTCTGATGTTCAACAACATTCAATGTCAATCAAAAGTTAAATGTTTAATTTGATAATACAATCACTTGTTTGTTCTCAATGTTATGTCATTTAATAATATGTATTCATTATCTTAATCATTCTTACAACATAAGACGTCAGTACACCATCTTGAAAACTGCTCTATGGCTAAAGTGTTGCGCACTTTATTTGGCGTTTTTCCTTTCTTTCCCCTTGAAGCGTGCTACACTTATCATGTTTTTATGAGCAGTCGTTCAGCCCGGGTGTTCGCAGCTAAGGTGTACTGTAACGAGTCTGAGCTTAGGTAAATTGACCTCCAAAGATATGGAAACGTAGTGCTAGTACAGCGGAACAAGGAAATCGTTTTCCGATGACGAACAAAATTATTTGTGTTTCTATGCAAAATTAATAATTGCTGGTTATTGTTGTAACAACTTACTTTATGGATTTACATAGTCTTATTCGAACGATTGTCGAAAGATACAAAGTAAATTCAATGTAGGCACAAACAAAGTTTCTCAATAAGATATAGTATGACCTGAACCTCAGTAATCATCAGATCGAATGAGTGAGAAATTTAAGAAAGTGACGCAGCATAAATCCCACAACATCTCGAATCAAACATCCGTCGTGACTTTGACCGGAAAAGTAACTCGATCCATTCTAACTTTTATATATACTCCTTAATCCGTTCTTTTCTCTTGCGATAATTATTTCTGTACAGATTGTTCGAAACACGTTGTAAATAATATACTTTGCAGTCAGCTTGTTTCGCTGCTATACCACAGTAAAAAAAAAGTTTTATTAACCTTCAACGCGAAACTCTGCACACCAATTCGATGATCCCAGGTTCAATCCCCGCGAAAACACAACTTGTTGTTTTTTCGCTGTGCCATTCTCCAGCACACAGCCGAAGCAAAGACCCATCGCCAAATAAAGCTCAGTCTGGCGGATGGTCCTTCAGTTTGAGACTCGTTGAAACTGTAAAATGCGCATATATAACAATGGTTTGCCATCATCAACATTTACAGCAGCAACAACAACGACATCAGGTTTCAATCGTGTATGGTCCGCGGAGTCCCATCCCGAGACGACACAACGGCACATGGATCATGGGGCGGCGAGCAAAGGTGTTGGCGAGGAGGAGCAGCAGATCGACTCTCGACCACAACTTGATTCGCAAAAAAAAAAAAATCAACGATACAAGTTGGGGCTACCAACATCATCAACAGCAGCCCCGTGTCAGCTGCTTTGGAGAGAACAGCCAGTCGGTGAAGGTGTTGTTGTTGTGTACACTCACAAATACTGCCAAGTGGTATAGTACATATTTGAACGTTGAATACTGGTTTGCAGAATAAAACTTAGAATAGGGTGTCTTGAAGTTTTTCAAATGTTTTTACGAAGGATGAAGCAGATCCATTTAATCATTTTTTTAAATATTTGTCGATCCATTCGCTTTTCTCTTCGTGGGATTACTGCAAGAAAAAAAATTACAGGGCAAGACAGTGAGCAAAAGAGAAACTCTCTCTCTCTCTATCTCTCTCTTTCTCTCTCTCTCTCTCTCTCTCTCTATCTCTCTCTCTATCTCTCTCTCTCTCTCTCTCTCTCTCTCACTCTTTCTCCTTCACTCTAGACTTTTAGCATTTATTTTCTTCGTCCCAGATTACCCTGATATATTTATATTGTTAGTATTTCTAATAAAACAAAAATTATTAAAACAAGAATAACAAAAAAGGTTTTTTTTCTTTCATTTGCTTATCAGAAGTACCAAAAAACCTTAAGATAATCAAATCATTCAGGTTAGGTTTGATTATACGAAGTTTAGATTTTCCGCAGCCACATGTTTCGAGTTCGAACGATCGAATTCGAGTTCGACGGATCGGATTACATGGTCTCATGCTCAAGACGAAACCAAAAGCAATAATTGTTTTATTTTGCATTTAGATGTTTTTTTTTTTAATGATGCAAAAATACCTCAATGGAATTACAAAATTTTAGAAAAGATCTTACAAAGGCGGAAAATATGAAGAATGAGTTTTTTTTTTGAGTTTTAAAGTTTTCAATCGACGATACTTTTGATCCGATTGTAAAATTATGTAATTTTTATGAAAAAAATATGCTCAGATTTTTTAAATTATGCATAATTATGCAAAAAAATATGTTCAGATTTTTTAAATTATGCATAATTTTTTAGAAAGGCCTCCGATTTGACAATCCAATTTTATAGATTGGTGATTAGGGTGGTCCTTTCAGAAGTAGGGTTAAAAATGCATTTTTAATATTTTTATTTTTTGACGCTGGTTTGACGTGAAATCGCTGTAAGTATATTCTTCTATCTCGGTTACCCTATTTGAAAGAACGACTCGTGCCTGAATACTTATACCTTACCGATCGGATATGGATTACTGAATAGCGTTACAGTTCTAAATCCGCTTAGTACCTATGTACAACTTATTTCAGTTTGTGAAGATTTTAATCGGATGAATTAGTTTTCTATTGGCACGGAAATGAGAAACATGATTCCATTTTCTTTATTTCCTAAGAAACCCCTAAACTATTTTTAAGTAGCATGAAATCTCTATAAATCACACCTGTTAAAGATGCGCCAGTCTCAAGGTCCATCTGGCTAATCCACCCTCGGTGAACTTGCTCAACTTGATCACTCACTCGCTAGTTAATACCTTTCAAGTCTCCCTGCCTCAACCACCACCATCTCTTACTTGCTTCACCCATCACAAATTATATCCCTCGCATACATTTTCACCCTCTCTAATACACCCCATCTCGGGCTTGCCAGCGCTCGCTCGTTCGCGTGGAAATCCACCAAAGTATAAGGTTGTGCCTGTGCCCATGCTGCGAGATGCCCCAAAGCTGTGTTAGTGCCAACTTGCGGCTCCGCGCATGCTTATTTATTTCTTTCTTTGTTTACATTCACCAGTTCGCATCCTACTGGCCTCGGAACACGAACGGTTTGGCCAGCCAGCAGTGGGCCACAGCACACGCCACACAGTAGGCGCAGGGGTTCTGCTGGTTGCGCTACGCTAGTGTGCGAGCCCTCCCCGATCAGCTGGTTTACCAACACCAGGGCAGCCGCGGGGCGCGCACACGCGAAATTATGTTTCGATTTCGTAATTTATGTAAAGGTATCGTTGAGTATATTCAGATTCACACACATTCACATGAGCAGAGCTGCTGACGGCATTCGCGAAGGTGTGGAAGTGGTGCCAGGTATTAGGTTGTTTCAGGGAATGAATCGGTGATTAGTTGAGTAAATAATTGAATCGGAATTGATTGAGATATTCTTTTGGAAACTGAATAAAGTTAGGAAGAGTTTTCAGCACACTAACACAGAGAACCTATACCAATACATTCAAAAGAACGATCCATTCGAATGGAGTGGCCTTCCTTCGCTCGTGTATTGGCAGCTTGCCAAGTGTCGCACGTTCAAGCCTTCTTCGTCGATGCGTGCGATAGATATACAAGTGAAAACAAAGTTTATTATGTATTTTAATACATGCTTCTCACTCACCACATCTCCCGACTTCATCACAGCGATGTTGTGTGTATGTATCTATTTATTTATATTTTTTTTCGTTTTGGCACTTTTGACTTGGGAAGCGAATTTTTGCTACGCAATAACTTGTTACGCACTTTTTTCGGGGTAGCTCTGGTCGTCAGTGAACCAGATGGAAGGAAGGTAGGTAGGGAAGCGTCTAATACTGGGTCATCGAGCTCTCGACGCAAGGAAGTGTGAACGTATACAAGCGACAGCACAAAGGACGTTGACTCTACTACGCAGGAAGGAATTGGGCGAGGACAAGTCCGATACAGGGTTTTGGAAAGGATAGAATTTTAAATAAATGATTGATCGAGCATTGACATGAAAGTTAGGGTTATTTTTAGAAAATTGTAGTTTTCTAAACTTTTTATGATCATAAAACTCACGTTCATTTCGGGTTGAATTCTCGGATTAGTTTTCAAAAAGACCTAAGAGCCAATGGTAAACAAGTCCTATTTTGCCTCGATATTCGATCTACTTACGAAAAACCAATTTCAAAAATGCTTAAGATTGTTCATCTAAACGTCTTTCAAGTGCCCTAAACTAAAAATAAATGAAATTTTGTTACAATTTGGAGGAAAACGAATAATAGTGTCGGAGGTCACAATGGCTCTTACGGCTTTTTGAAAACTCACCCGAAAATTGAACTGTTGTGTACAGGTCTTTTACTTTATAACTTTTACAGATCCCCAAAACTCGATGCCAAATCTGAGATGTTTAGCAATAACTATGAAACCATTTTTGCTACTGCGACTTACGTGTAGCAAAAACAGTTTGGGACGGTATGTCCACGCATTCCTCTTTCCCAGTAGATTCTGTGAAATGTGATTTTTGTATTAATGTTTGGGGTTTTCGGATGTAGGTAGTGCAATTTTTAATATTATCAAGAATTATGCCGATTTTCACAACTTATTGGGCAAATTGTTTGGTAGAAACCTGCTTGCTCACTTCCCGTTTAGGGGTTACATATACATGTAGAAAATCACAAAATTTCATATTACAGAAAATTTATGAATCCACTAAAAAGATGATTTTCAATCACTCCTGAAAGTTTCATGAAGGTATTTCCAGGGTGACCACTCAAATCCCATTTTCAAATTCTCGACTTTTCCAGAACCTCAAATATATAAATGGAATGAATGATATAAATGATATGAATGATTTCAAAGCTAAATTCTTTATAAAAAGTCAATTCAACCATTGAACAAAATTTCTATAAAAAAAACAAAGTATTATTTTTTAAAGTAAAAATAGAAAGAATTGATTCAGAGAAAAAAAAAACAAATTAAAAAAAATCAAAAAGCCTAACAATATAATTCCAATGTTTATTTTTAAAATTGTCAAACATAAAGATTTATTATACTTGATTTTAACTGGAAATGAAAAAGGCGTCAGTATTTAAATGTTTTAATTCTTTTCAATGGAATATCTAGATTGATAAGAACCTATGTTTACCAATAATTTTATGTGAAATGATTGAAAAGACAAATCCTTTAAACATATTAGCAAAAACTTTAAACACGATTACAGCAATAACTTAAACCAACATGTCTAGAATTTAATAATTTTTCAATATATATTTTAAAATAGTTTTAAGAACGAAAAATGTATGGATTTTTTTCGATGTTTAAGTTTTCTAATAACTAAAAAGCTTTATTTATTGTTATTTACCAATACTCACAAAAATGTTTGAGGAAATTATTGATATTTTTATTTATATTTGCGTTTATGGACTATTTAACTCAAGAGTCATTCGGGTCCGATTGAGGAAATTAAAAATATGGAAAAAATATAGTTTAACACTTAAACATTAAAAATATTTACCACGAAAAACTCAAATTGGAATTGCAAGCAATATGACAAGATGAAAAAGAATCATAGCTTTATTTTCATATTGGTTTTGCAAAAGCATTGTTGTTGTTTAAAGTTAGATGTTGTTTGTTTGGTAAACTTTGTCAAAAATAACTTAACATTATTTGATTCATATTTTTTTTAGAAATTTGTGTCAAATGCCATTTTATTCATCCAATATTGATTGCCTCAAATAGGTTATAATAGTGAAAGGAACCTTAAATTTAAAGTTAGTTGCTAAAAACAATTAAGTGAAATTACAAAAAATATATAAAATCAATTAGAGACATACAATAATTTTTATACAAGTATGCTTGGAATTCCCGACTTTTGTCAAAAAATCACAAATTCCGTACTTTTTCCAGATTTCCCTTAATTTATCACATGATTTCAGATGAAAACGCTTTTTAAAAGCTGTAATTTCATGCTGTTCCATGATTTGGACTTTAAATGTAGCGAATTTCAGTCAAAAACACGGTCAAGCAACATTTTTCAAATCGATGGCAAAGTCTATCAATCTAAAGTTTTTTTTTTCAGATGCCTTTTGAAGATCAAAAAAAAAATAGAAATAAGTCGTTGTTGGTAATTTTTAAAAATGATGCTTGTTTCTTGGTAATTCTTCAGCTGAAAAAGTAAAAACACTGACAAATATCTGTTAGCTCGATGATAATGAGTTCATGCATCAACAGCAGCAGTTCATTTTGGTTTGCCACAATAAAAAAAAAAACCATTTCATGTCGACGACTGAGTTATCTTATCGCGTGTGGACCACGAAAAAAAAACAAACATCCATAATCAGCACCCCAATGAAGGACCACAACGTGACACAAAACACGAGACCGCAATCGCTGCTCGAAGTATGCTGCCCTTGGAGGTCTAATTTGATGTACAATTAGACTTTGGGTGAGAAAATCAATTTTCAGCAGGAAGTTGAATGGCGGTTGCGTCAAAATGTTATATTTGGAATGATGCATTAGACTGATTGACACTAACATGTTGATGTTGAAGTCGGTATAAACCAACCATGTAAAGTTATGTGACTTGTGCAGAACTCAGCTGTCACAAGTCAACCACCAAAAGTTCAACAACTTTGTCTGCATTCCTCCAAACTGACCTTCTTCATCAGGTTCGATTTCTGTCCACAACCCACAACCGTCGTGAAAGTTCTGCGTAAGTACACTTCCGCGTGTAATTGATAACCACCGCGCCCCAGGGTTTGACCTGTGATTCAACGGTAAAAGCCACCAGACATGAACCGCCACAGCGATTGAACGTTCAGTTGCCACCGCCGGCCGTCGCTGCCCTGCCCCTGGTCAAGGGGAAGGAAATCGAAATTTGAAATTAAAATGCCGTATATACAATTTTATAAACCACTTTTCCTCTTTTCCCGTCTGTATACCGGCTCGGTTGCGAGCGTTCCATGAGTCACCACCACGATGCACCAAGATGGACGTTGGACGGTAATTTAAGCGAATCTTTGTGACCAGGAGCTTCCGTGTGACTCTCCCAGATTGGTCTGTGAGACGGGATAGGTCTGGAAAGTTTCCCGTGAAGAAGAGTGATGGATGCGTTTTTTTTGTTGCGCATGCTGGCCAATCTTCGAGCTATCCAGACTGATGAAGATTTCTTTGTGTGAGAATAAAATTGGCCCCAGGATGTCGTCGTCGTCGCCGTCGTCTGGCTGGGAAAAGTGCACAGTGAGTTGATGTCTCCAAAAGTGTGGCACGCGGCACAAACTGCTGCTGGTGCACCGCAATAAAGAAAGACCCTCCCCACGTGTCTGCGGCCATGGCCAACAGCAAAATTGGTTGCCCCACGCCGCGGCGGTAGATGCATTTCCACGTCACATTTGGGTGGGGGAGAGATGTGACTGGGTGTGCAACAAAGAAAAGTGCTGTTCCAAGCATTATGCACATTTGGGGGAAAATCGTGAACTACGCGAGTGGAACGAACCGATGGGGAGTTGCTTTGTGTGGGGCCTAGCGTGTCCCAAAAAAACACGAAGTCGAGGAATTCAATGTGCTCAGTTCTCAAATGATAGAAAATCATGTTAGAAACAACTCTCTCATACATGAAAACTTTCGGAAAAATCGTTTACCACGTTCCCTGGGCATTTTTTTGACAAAAGTCAGTTTTTTCGACAATTTCACAAAATCTGCTGAGAAAAAATGGAAAATTTTAAAATTTCAAATAGCCTATACCGTTAAATGATGGTCTGTGGTCCAATAAACAAGTTAATGTATCGATTTGGCCTTTTAAAACCTTGTTTCCACTTTCCCGGTAGCTTTTATGTCGAAAAATACGAGTTTTTGCTTTACTTTTTTTCAATCTTTTCCCTCGGTATTGAACACAAAAATTTCCTCATATGTGAGAATACATGCATCTTGTAGGAAATTTTCCGCCGAAGATTTTCGTCTAAGCAATTTTGAAGTTTCATCAACTCTGAGCTGAGATATTCCAGTTTTTGTGAAGAAAGAATATTGAATATTTGAAAATGTTGATATTAATCATCATTTGCATACAATATTAAGAATAATTTAAGCCTAATTTGAAGTGCGGCTGTATTGCATCTGTTTTTAAACATGATTGGTTCATCCTTCAATACTAAGGGCCACCTGGTGTTGTTTTCTCATGGCACACTACGTGCTAAATCAATGAATTATTTTTAGCAAATAACTCATATTTAGAGCATTTTGCATTTAAACCAATCGATGCACGTTTGCTGTGTTTCCATGGATACAAATAAACAAATAACAAATATAAGGTTCAATTGTACGCATTTCCGTGATCTGAACCACAACGTAACGTTTACACTCCCTTCTTATAACTCCTGTTGATAAATCCGATGTTCAGGTAAATTAAAAATAACACTAAGTATTTGGAATTTATTCTATAGGGATCCATCCATTAATCACGTAGACATTTTTTTTAAATCTCAGCTCCCTCTCCTTCTCGTGGTCAATTGTCCATAAAAAAAACTTTTTTGTATGGAGCGTGGACAATTGCCAACCCCGTAAAATCGAACCATATATTTCGATGCCTCTGTGCTCTCTTGTACTTAGCTTACTGGTTTTCCTATCTAGTTAGCATAAGAGAGCACAGATGCATCGATTTGTTATTTGTTTATTTGTATCCATGGAAACACAGCAAACGTGCATCGATTGGTTTAAATGCAAAATGCTCTAAATATGAGTTATTTGCTAAAAATAATTCATTGATTTAGCACGTAGTGTGCCATGAGAAAACAACACCAGGTGGCCCTTAGTATTGAAGGATGAACCAATCATGTTTAAAAACAGATGCAATACAGCCGCACTTCAAATTAGGCTTAAATTATTCTTAATATTGTATGCAAATGATGATTAATATCAACATTTTCAAATATTCAATATTCTTTCTTCACAAAAACTGGAATATCTCAGACTCGTATTTTTCGACATAAAAGCTACCGGGAAAGTGGAAACAAGGTTTTAAAAGGCCAAATCGATACATTAACTTGTTTATTGGACCACAGACCATCATTTAACGGTATAGGCTATTTGAAATTTTAAAATTTTCCATTTTTTCTCAGCAGATTTTGTGAAATTGTCGAAAAAACTGACTTTTGTCAAAAAAATGCCCAGGGAACGTGGTAAACGATTTTTCCGAAAGTTTTCATGTATGAGAGAGTTGTTTCTAACATGATTTTCTATCATTTGAGAACTGAGCACATTGAATTCCTCGACTTCGTGTTTTTTTGGGACACGCTAGTGGGGCCATTTGTAACCTTGCCAGCATAACCTGATGTGGCAGCAGCAGTTCCATTCCCCCAAAAGCCATGTCTAGTCGTCTGGATCACGACAGTGTGCTGTAATGTGGCACTTTTCTTTTTTTTTTCGGTGATTGCAAAAAGGATTGCCCGCCGACAACAAAGACTTGCTTAGGGCAGACCTCACAGTTTGCACTTGGTCCTGTACTATGTGGCTAGACACTGAACTACCCCACCACATCGCCCATCGAGAGATCCTTCCAATTTAGCACTTCTCCATGCAGAGTGTCTGGAGTGCTGCTATGTGCATATACAACAAAACTCCACCCGTGTTAGAGCTGGACAGGTTCAATCGTGTCTTTGGCTTGCACCAACTGGTTCAAAGCTTGTGCTACTACGTTGAAAGCAAAGCGACACGAGCGGTGGAAAAAAATGTATGATATTATATTGCTTCAAACTCTGTTTGCTCCCCAGCGACACGAACGGACGGACGGACGAGACTCTGTCAAGACGATTTAGTCCCTTGTCTTGTTACTGTGAAGTAAAGAAAGAGGAAAAAAACATTGGGAGAAAGCTCTCTCATCCCCTTTCCTCTTGCTGGATGAAGAAGATCTTAGAAAGACACTAACAGGTAAGATAAGAGTAAGACACAAAGTTTTAGTTTCTATAAATTAGCCCTCTTGACTATCCAAATGATGTAATTGAGTACAATGTTGTCCAGACTCGATTATCCCAAGCCTCGATGCTCCAAAGTATCGATTATCCGAAGGTTTGTATAGAACTTCGGATAATCGAATTACGAACATCTTTTTGGACATCAAATTTGAGCTTTGCGACCTCATTCCATCGGATGAGGAAGTAAAATGTCGGTCCCGGCCTTGGTTGTTAGGCCGTTAAGTCATTCCAGGTGTAGGAGTCGTCTCCATGCCATAAGTACAAACAACACACCAAACCAAGCCTACTCCGGTGGAATCGCTGGCGGCGGTTGGACTCGCAATCTAAAGGTCGTCAGTTCAAACACTGGGGTGGAAGGTTCCTTGGAGTAAAAAGAGGTTTGGGTGCTCTCCCCATTCAAGCCTTCGGACTCCTAGGTTCGAGCAGAAACTTGCAATAGAGACCACAAAAGACCCGGGGGTCGTTAATGTGGATGGTTTGATTTTGATTCGACCTCATTTTAGTATATTTTGTGTTAAAACTAACTTAACATGTTTCTAATGCATTCAATTTACTCTTGTACACAGTAAAAAAAAATCATGGTAATATTACATCTGGGAAGGGGTACATCTTTTATGTCACAAAAATGTGTAAAAAATGTTTAATTTTACAGCTTTTCTGGTGTTATGTCACTTTTTCAGTATAAATTGAGGTAAAATTACATCATAAAAACGGTAATATTCAACCTTCAAAAATTACACCTTCCAAATTTACTTTTTACTGTGTACTAGATTGTTTCAATAATCTTTTAACAATGTAACTTGTTTTCAATTTAATTTTATACTTGTAACTTGAAATTTCGCATAAAATAGTTGCACATTGAATTGAAACGATTTCAGTTAGGAAATTGCTAATTTTATATTAATGGTTGTCATGTCAAAACAAACAAAAATCGTTAAAGTTGTGTTACTAAAAGTAAAAGAATGAAATCATAGAACATGGCTTTGTTAAATATCAGCATTTTTTAATATTTGCGTTTTGTGAATAATGGAGATCCAACGCTCTCCCTTTTTTCAAAGCCTTTCAGTGATTAATATTCTTGATAAATTATGTGATTTTTACACAGACATGACATTCCAGTTTGATATACAGTTTAGACTCTTTTATCCGAAGCAATCAATTGTTTCGTTGTTTTGTTTTGGGTTGTTGAGTTAAAATATGACTTGAAAAATACTCTTAACTGATAAAAAAATTAGTTTAATATGCACAGAAAAAAAAATCATGGTAATATTACATCTGGGAAGGGGTACATCTTTTATGTCAGAAAAAAGGTGTAGTTTTACCTCTGGAAATGTGTAATTTTACCACTTTTATGGTGTAATGTCACTTTTTCAGTCTAAATTGAGGTAAAATTACATCATAAAAGAGGTAATATTCAACCTTCCAAAATTACAGCTTCCAAATTTACATTATTTTTTTCTGTGTGGTGGTGATGAAATATTTTGAAAATGTAATTAGTAATGTATTAAAAGACAATCAACCAGTCAGATTTGATTAAAATGAGGCCGTAGAGCAAGAATTTGGCGCAAAAAAATGAGAAAATAAAAAAATGGAGATAGCTCCGAAGTTTCTTAAAAACTTGTGATAGACAAAATACAGTCTAGACTCGATTATCCGAAGGCCTTGGCAAAATATCACTTAATCGAAACTTCGGAAAATTGAATCACGAAATAAAAACTCGTTGTCTTATTTTGAATTGCTGAGCTTAACTATGACCTAAAAATACTCTGATTTGATTTTTTAATCCAAGATGGCGGCCAAAATGGCGGTGATAAAATATTGAAATAATGTATTTTTCAATCTAAAAAAAAGAAAAAAAAAATGTTCTTGATTCGATAATCCGAAATCCTTACACCTTCGGATAATCGAAACATCGGAAAATCGAGTCTGGACTGCACAAAAAAAATGATCGGATAACTGGTTTGTAGATGCGGCCTCAAAGAAATTCAAGTATTAAAATATTGTTTTTATCAAGTGCCACCTAATAAGCACTCATATTTTATTTGACGATGACTCGACAAATATATTAGTCTTATTTTCAATTTTAAAAAAGGATATCAAGCAAGGTTTTCTGTTTTTATATTAAAAATATTTCCAAAACATTATTGTCAAGTCAACATTTTCTTTTTTTACATTTTCAGACCTTCGAATTTATTATAATTGTCATGAAGACTTGCTGTTTAAGATTTAAGATTTCAGATGTACTGCCGTTCTACGCATAATATGTCCTATATTTATTATTTAGTTTCTTTGTTTCTACGCATAATTATTCGCCCAATATGTCTCTAATCACCCCAGTTAGCAGTTTATCACTCTTAGTTGTTGTCATCTTACTATACAACAGGTAGGGGAAATATACCAATTTTTATCACACTGAGCCGTTCGACCAATTCTCATCACTTCTGCCGTTTTCCGCCATTAAATCAACATTTTCAACAATGGTTAGTTGCTTGCTCACTTTAATTTGAGCTATTTATTACTTTGGAACAGTCAAAAACACTTTATTCAAGCTGTAATTCATGATCAAAGTGCTGATAGGCCGATAATAGGAATAGGCTGAGAAAGGGTATAGTTCCCTTACACAAGATAAAATGCTTCGTGGAATTAAAGAATTTGTAAAAAAAAATGGTGAGACAATTATGCGTGGAAGTGTAACGATGGGACAAATAGACTTGGTGTTGTATTTGATGAGCTTCCGAACAAAAAGTCTAAAAATTGTCAAAAAATGACATGGGACAATTATGCGTAGAACGGCAGTGTAAGTTATCTTAAAAATCTAAAGAATTGATTTCAGTAATGAACTAGCATAATTTTTCCATGTTAAAACACAAATTACTCATAATCTGTGTCTGTTTCCAAGTATTTCCCAGCACAATCAAAGAAAATTCCAATTCTGGATTTCCCAACGACACATACACCACCACAAAGTGAAGGGAAATGCTGATGGAGCTCCTGCTGGAGGAGCTACACTCAGCTGGTTTATACCAGCTAGCTCGCTCTCTCGCAGGTGAGTTGGGTGGTTGGTGAGTTCCTCTGACAGCTGATTTTGTTGACAGTTGACTGTCGAATCCCTCGGTCTTTATTTTCCTTCTGCTGTTGCACGCAATTCACCCATACATGAGGGCAGCCCCAGTAATAATACGCGACGAGCAGAAATAAATTTACTCCAACACAGTTAAAGTCAAAACTCACCACCCCAGAACTCACTGGTTGTGTGTATAATTAGCATTTTGTTGTCGACATGGGGGCAATAAGAAAAAAGAAATGCGAAAACGATTGACAGAAGAAATGAGACCAAATATTTTGATTTTGAAAAAAAAGATGCGCTTGTTATTGTATGTATTGCCAAGCAAAATTCAGATATTATTGGCCACACAAACTTGTACAATTAGGCAAAATGACGTCTGATGCAAACATGAAACCACTACATGTAAAGGTTTAGAGAAATAATGTATAACTTACCTTACTAAAATAAATTCGGAAAATTTCGATCAAACGAAGATACTGTTATATAAATCCATTTTTCAAACACGGAAAATCTTCTTTTACTAGTTTAATCAACATATTGTCCTAGTTTTGAGCTGGTATCTATCGTATACCGTTTTTAATTCGCTTTACTTCTTGTATCTTCTGACACCACTTGAAAAATGCACTAACACAATTGTAACAATTTTTCTAATTGTTTTGCTTAAACTTGATCGCAACTATTTTGCAATAATCCTCTATTGTTTCACCATACAAGCTGCACTGTTGGTAACTATGCAATCCAAAATGTCCCCTCAAGTCCCGAAATATATCAACTTTTCTTTTCATAAAACGACTTCGCCCAATCCTTCACTATTTTCATAGATCCACTTTCAGTTTTTCATCAAATTATTTGCGATATATATGGACTCCTGATCCCGTAAATAAATGTCTGAGAATCCACTTTATAATCCACTTATTTCACTTAATTTTTCAGCACAATTGCTCCTCGCCCACTTTTGCTTGCTCTTCTCCCCCCAATCAGCCCTTTTGCTGGTTACTGATTTTGGCTGCAGTATATTTTCTTTCTGCAAAAACAGCAAATTCTCACTGAAACCTACGGGGACACACGACGATGGGTGTCGGTTCCAGGGATGGATGAGAGAACTGGCTGCTGGGAAAGCAGGAGGATTGCTGGATGATTCCTTTTTATGGGGAGCAGTCGCGCGAGGACACTTGGTACTGCTGCTGCCTCTAGGAAAATCTCGAACCGCTCACCACCGTAGACGAAGAAAGACTGAGCTCTGGCCCGTGAGTGGAAAATCCTGCTCGACCAGATAAGCAGAGCTCTGTGAACGTACCCACCGTGATTATACCAGCCAGCACAGCTGACAAGTGGTTGACTGGCATAGGGTTGATAGGGTGTTCAGGGACATGGGTTGGTGATTGCTTTTGAAAAACTTAATACACTCAAAATACTGTTCACCACAATGCTGCATGAAAATTCTGGTGGCAGATAATTTTCAGTCCGAAACAACGTTTTACATGAATCATGCAACTGTCGCAGTGCATTCATGTCAACCCAACTTGATTTGCACGTAGCCTTCACCCACACAACCAAATGCTGCGTGAAACTCATGCCTGAAAAATCGGGGGCGTGGCATGCAGTCATCTGTTTCTTGGTTTGCATGAAATTCTTGTTATATCCACGTGGAAAATGTTTTGGAAAAAAATCACTAGCATTTCCATGCAACATTGAAGTGAAAAGTCATGGTGATGAATGAGGTTGCGTGAAAATCCTGTCTGCAAATTTTGAGTCGGGCGTGCAAGTCTGGGACAGTCAGTTAGCTGCTGATTGTCATCAACTGAACATGGTTTCAGTTTTTTTTCTGTTTGTGCCGGAACAATCTAGCACTGTTTTTTTCGAAGTGAGATTATGAAGTGCAATAGTAAGTATTTTGCCCACAATGCCATCGTGTTTTGCTTAACTTTTTTTATTTTATTTGTTTATTTTCTAGGCCACGAAAACCGAAGTTCCAAAGCAACAACGTCGGTGCAAATCACCGACAACAAAGCCAAGCGCAACTTGAAGCCGGAGGTGAGCTAGGCTCACCCGGTCCAGGACATCATGGGAGTCAAACAAGCTAAGAAGGTAATAAAGGCACTGGTCGCGTGCGGCAGAAGGTGAGTATCGCTAGGGAAGCCTCCCTGGATCCACGTTCCGCAAGTGATAAACCGAAACGAGAACCAAGAGTGCGTGTGTGAAATTATTCTTTGAAAATGTCTCCTGAACCAGAAAATAGCAGAAAATTTTAGTATGTTGTGATTTATAGTGTTTTATGTGAAGTGAACAAGATTTTGTGTTGAAGTGTTATTAAAATTGGAAAATAAAAAATGTCAAAAGAGCAACCATTTTTTTCTTTGATAAGTAATCACAAAACGCAAAAAAAGATTACTAGTAACAAATCCTAGAACAAATCACAAGCCACTCGAAGCAAAAACGCATGAAAATCAAGCGAATACATTCTGCTGCACATGAGGACCACGTTAAAATCCAATAAAAAGCACAGGACAATGCGGAGGAAGCTACATGAAAGTCCGGTGAAATTCATCAGAGGCGCATGCAAACTTGCTTTCAATGTGTGTGTCAGCTGGTTTTCGGTATGCATGAATTTCATGACACAATCGCATGGGAATAGGTTTGGAAAAAATCCACATACCTTTTCATGCAGCATTGTGGTGAACAGTTTTTTGAGTGTAATAATCAAAAAACTGCAAATCTGGGCATCAAAGTAATAACAGTGAGCTAAACTTTACTATTTATGAAGTTTTAAAATTGACCTGCGCAAGACTGTGCAGAAATTTTGTTGGTTGGTGTTATCAGTTTGATCAAAATTATCATTACTTTAGTTTTAAAAATAGAATTTTGGAAATATATATTTACTTTTACACAATACTATCAAGAAGCTGAGAAGATGATTAGTTATATTTTAATCTTTCTTAGAGGGAATGTGATATTAATTAATTCTTTTGAAAGACATTTTATAACGAGATTCTATTTTGATATTTTATTCTTAATCTATACGTGAATAAAAATGTTAATAAAAAATCTTCTTACTGTATCATGTCAAGACAATCCGGAGCCAATTGTTCGATAATTGCTTCCCTCCTAATGTCAAATGTCTGAAAGGATGCCCAGGTGTGATTATTTTCAAATGATGGCCCTGTAGTGTTTGTTGAAGTATCAAACATCTGACGGTAGTTCTCCATCTTAATCGTTTCTGTTAACTCTTCATCTGCTGCTACTAAGCGTTCTAACAAAGCGGTATAATCTTCAACATCACCGTTTTTGGTAAAACTTAAGATATCCTCGTTTAAATCTTCAACTACATTGTTGATCCACCACACATTCCTTGAATTAATCGTTTTTAGTTTACCTTTGAGGCAGTCAAATCTTTTGATCAATTCATTTGTGTTTTCAACTAGTGGTGGGGTTGTTTTTCTGGTTTTACTCGAAAACCGTGCAGAAAAATTAAGAATGGAGTTTTTGATGCTACTAAACGCTGCAGGTGCTACCATAGCTAACATAAGACATCCGTTTACGTAATCCAAGCCAAGACCGGAGGGCTTTGGGGTGAAAACCAAAGAACTTTGTTTGCCATCACAAACTACAGATGCATTTCCGTTGAACTCAATAGGTTTGCAGAAGGAGTAGGAGTCTTCAACGATACGTTCGTCCGGATTGATTTTTGTAAAAACGGTGTATTGCGAATTCATGCTAAAGCACTTGGTAACGATCGACTCATCAGATTGTTTGAAGTGGTAGCAGTTTTGAAGTACAAACGTATGTTTCGATTGATCGGGAATTGCTTGGAATCCTACACTTTTACTGCAATATTTGTTAGTATTTGGTACGTGAAAAAAGCTTGAATAATAACTATTCAATGTTGACATAAAATCATTGATAATTGAGGAAAACAGTGGTACACCTGAATTTGAAGCATATGGATGGTCTTTGAGTTGAAAGTTATCCACAACTTGTAGTTGGCAGCAATCAACATTACGCTTTTCAATCGAGTGCCGATTCGATGGTTTAGCATCATCCAAATTCTGGAGTAATTCCGTAACAATGCCTTTAGTTCCATCATATTTCGATACCTCAAACAGAATAGATTTTACAGCATCGATCACTTCATCAGACTGTTTTGATGAAGAGCTGACGAGTTGAAGGAACGGTTGGCGAACTATTAATTTTGCGTTTTTAATTAAGGTTGTTTGAATTTCGATTAGTAACTCGTGGGTTTGCTTAAAGTATGATTTGGCATCAGACAAAAAGACTTTCATATCACCACTCTGTCCTGACTTTATGAGCTGTTTAAGGTCCTTGAGATGGCCATGAATTTTTGATTCGATTTCATGCAATTTGGTTGACACCTGCATTCCAAAACTTGCTCCTATCGTAACTTTCCAAATGGTATCGGGACTAGACCAATTCCATTCAAAAATGTTCAGATTTCCATCATTTGCAATAGCGCCAGCATAAAGGGCAACTCCAGCAGTACTCGTGACAACGCTCGCGACAAATATAATTCTTTCCGTTCCAGCGAGACTTATGAATCTTTTGTGTACGTTTCCAATACCAGCAAACAACGTTGCTCCTGAAACGGCTCCCCCAAATAAAGCATTAAAAGTGGCAGGATCAGACCAGTTCCATTCTAAAGGATTCCAGTTTTGGTTGGCAGAAGCTGCACTCAAAAAAGCAAAACCTCCAGCAGTAGTGCCAATAACAAATCCAGCTGCCACTGAGGATAATCCTACAGTTCCAGTCAGAAAGGTAAACGATGCACCTATCCCAGCTGGAGCTAAGCCACCCATGACGGCTCCAAGAACTCCACCAATAAGTGTAGGTTTGAGTTTCCACTTTGTCGGATTAAACGATCCGTTTGCGGCAGATGCCCCCAAGTAACCTCCAACGGCAGCAAATGCCAGGGGAATCAAAAACGCAAATTGACCATCTGGATCTACCAGAGATATCGGAGAGTTTCCAGCGTACACGTAAGGACTAGGATATTGCTCCTTTGGATCGATTTGGTAGAATCGTCCAATTTCAGGATCATACAACCGGGCATGATAGTTGTAAAGATTTGTTTCTTCGTCCCACTCTTGTCCTGTATATCGGTAAGCAATTGCTGCTTCTGGATCAGTATTGTACTCACGAAGCAACTGGCCGTACGGTAGGTAATCGTAAGCCGCTACCACTTCACCGTTCCTGATCACCAACCGGATCGACCCTTCGTGGTCAGAATAGACGCTGTAGAACTGACCATCCCGTACGAAACCAAGCATAACGTTATCAGAGAATATGTACGCAGTACTACGGACATGTGTTGCACCATTTTGGGAGTGTGTTACTTCATAGTCCACTAAGCACTTTCCTTTAATATCACGAATGTAATATTTTTGTCTCAATATTTGCCCATTATGATCTGCCACTACTTTAAGTATCCTCTCTCCCCGAACGTCATATTGGAAGAAAACTTGTCGTCCATCAATCATGTCAATTTGTTGTACTCGTTTGTTCAAAGGATCATACGAAATATTGGCTATACCTTTATGAGTTGCTTTCGTAACGCTTCCCTCGGAATCGTGTTCCATAGCAAACTCTTTTTCCCTCATTTCTTCTGTTGCAAGATCAGTGCAGAAGATTTTGGAAATTTTGTTCGTATTTTCCTGGTACTCCAAGCGATATCTTTTAAATCCTGTATAAAAGTGCACATGATTGCCGTTTGCATCGATATCGTAAGATTGGATGTCACCAGCCGAGTTGCCTAATCCTTTAGCAAAGTGTTCATACAGTGTGGACACAATTTCGTTTAAAAATCTAGAATGATTTTTCAACGCTGCATTAAGCTCTGGGTTCAGAGCCTTCGTAGACTTGTTAGATCTAGATCCCACAAAGCTTTGGGACAGGAGCTCTTTCCAAACCTTATCACAAAACTCGTCACGATTTACGAGATCGTGCTCATGCCAAATTTTGCAAACAGCTGAAAAAACAGACTGCGGAAGATCTTTCCTAACTTTGATTGCTCCTGCAAAGAGCACCTCAAGGGAAGCGGAATTTATGTGCTGCGTTATCGTCGGATGAAACAGCGGCTTGCCCGGCAAAGCATGACACGTTTGGCTGTTGCTGCAATCAGTTATAATAAATCCTGCAGATTTTAAAGAATCCCAAACGTTTTTGGAGTCAGTAACACTTAATCCCGGTATCAACTTGGAAAACGATTGCTGCGTCAGAGGATCAAGTGTGACTTCGTCACTGCTTTGAAAATATTTCGCTTTTATTAGCTGTTTGTGATTTTCGTAATCGTAACGATGGCCGTAGAATGTGGGAAATCCTTCATTCGTCAACACTGCAGCAATATGATTAGCCCTGCTTCCAGTACCGCAAATAAGTGGCATTCGTAATTCTATTGCCGGATAGAACGATTTAAGGGGTCTTCGGAGATCATCTAGAAAACCTAGATTTTCCAACGCATTTAGACACAAACTAGCCTGCTCAAGCGATGTGTCCTTGGAAACGAAATGTTTAGGTTCAAGTTTGATAAATTCAACATCACTTTTGGAATGCCATGTGGAATTGAAGCTCACAGCAGACACTGTACCATCTCCGAAGGATTTGCCTCCGTAACTTCCTGAAATGTAATCCACGGTTTCAAAGAGGAAATTATCCCGAACGGATGATAAATATCCTGGAGCGTTATAGTTAAACTTACGCTTGTATGAGAAACGACTACGCGGTTCAAAATGTATTTCCTTGATTTGTTCGTGAGGAGTGTACTGAATCGATGCGAGTGTTTTACCTCCCATATTTAACGACTCAATTTTTCCGTGCACGTTATAGTCATACCGTACTCTTAAAAGTTTTCCATTGACACCGAATGGATAGTTGATTTTCGTTAATCTACCATTCATGTATTCGTAATTGATTGCCATCGAGTTATTAGCCGATATGAAAATTTTGTTGAGCAACTGGTCTTTCTCATCAAAATGCAGTGCTTCAGTAACGATCAAGCCTTTAACACTTTTTCTGGACTTTTGTACACGATGTCTGATAGAAAACACAAGTTCATTTTCACCACGGTCGTATACTACAAAGTTGTTTGTCTTTGGTAAAGTACTATTATTGGCCAAATAACGGGGAAGCTCTTCCGATGTTATTTTCAAATAACCTTTTTCTGCAATTTCTCCTAGAGAGTTGTATGTGTAGAAAGTAACATCTTGGCTGTCATTTATGATGAATCTTAACAATCCCTCTTCTGTGTACATGTAACGTTGTGTCCCGGAGTCCGGAGCTGATTGCTCCACTAGACGTCCCTCTGCATCGTACGCGTACGTCTTGGCCCATTTATCTCGCATTTTAATTTCTGCCAAGGTCAGCTTTTGATCGAAGAAAGGATCGGCTTTAGATAGTGTTTTAGCTTTAAAATGGTACATTGGTGGAAGCACCCGCAGTAAACGATTATTACTATCGTATTCGAAAGTAGTCAACCGATGATCGTGATTTATTACTTTTACTAGTTCCGCGACTTTATTGCTACTTTTGTCATAAACAGTTATAGTTAGTGATCCCCCCGAGTTTAACTCAAACTCATGTCTAAAGCCTTTATTTGTTGGAAAAAGATTCCTTATAGAAGACACGCTGGGATTCGATCCAAATTTTACGCTGTACGGTCCATCTACCGAGAATGGTTTCCCAGGAAGGCCTGTAGCAACTTTCTCTTCAAGTGGATCATCCCGATAGGTAACCCACGTGTATGGGTATCCTTCGCAGTCAGAGTTTAAATCAGATACTAGTCCTTCAGCTTTACGTGTTGATAATAATTTACTAGCATTCATGAGAAATTTATCATCATATTTCAACAACATATTCTGTTCCCTTATTACCTCTGTCCATTTAGTTTTTAGGACCGGTCTATCAATCTTATCATAAACAATTTGCCTTATTTTGACGCTACTGTGATCTTGCAAGACAAGTTCTTGAATAACCAGGCCGAGTTTATTGAAATAGAAAACATGCACTGATGGATCATACATCAACATAAATTGCGAAATGGACACTTGTCCAGTGGTATGAACTCTAAGCTCAGAACCAAAATTTGAACTCAAATTCCGTTTAATTTCTGAAATAATATGTCCTTGATACCAAGTCACAATATACGATTTAGTCATAAGAACAACGATTTCACCCTCTGAATCTATAGAAATAGAAGTCGAATCGTTAATTTTAACCGAAACCTGCTTCCCATTTCCCATCACTTCAAATGTTGTAGCATTTAATGTTATGTTTATGCTCCCGCTATCAATAACTTTATACAGGAAACGAAAACTGAAAGTGTTTGGAGAATATTTCAAAGTTTCATTAACCCTTGAAACACCTACCGGTACAATTTCACCCAGAGCTGGCTTCATCTCGACTTTTGAGTTTGAATTGTCGTTAATGTGTGAATTTCTTGATTTAGATGTGAAGGATTCAATCGATCCACTTTCGGACACCTTTGCAACTATGTTTCCAAATGGATCTAACAGTGTTTGTTGTAACATTCCAGAATTTTTCAAAATGGCACGAATATTTCCACTTCTAGCATCGTACAGATTAGCTTCAAAGTTGAAGCTCAGTGGATTAAAACGAACATGGTCAACATCAAGAAAATCCGAAGAAGGATTTTTTATTCTAACTTCAATTTTATGAACATTTTCACCCGGAGATGATTGGTATGAAGCCTCAACGTAGCACCAGTCTTGAATGTTAAATTGTTTCGATCCTTTGATTTGTTTTAATATAATTCCTTTTGAGGAAAGTATGTTCATCGTGAGAATTTCTGAAATAATGGAACTTTGCTGAGTACGAATCCAGCTGGACACCACAAAAGATAAATTTTCCAGTTTTGGAGAAAATGTTCCAGAGATTTGAGAATTGGAAGAAAGTCTAAGGAAATGATTTGAATTTTCTTGCATGATGCGATTTTCATCGAACTTCCATTTGTTGTTCGTTGAACCAATTCGATTGGATTCAAAAGGCTCGAAACCGTAGTACGAAATAACTTCTTGAGATAAACGATATGGGCGCAAGTCAACGATAACACGTCGTTTTAAGCGATCGGTTAAAAATTTCTCATCATCAAATTTTTCATTTCCATTTGAATTTTCCTCTTGCTTAATTGTTTTAACAATTTTCGCTTTAGAATTTTTAATAACTTTTGTGCTATTTTTCCCTTCTATCAAGTCAAATGATTCTTCGTACCAACCGTACAGTCCTGGGTTAGCACCGGGTAAAATTTTTGATTGAGTGAAAGCAAATCCGTCTGAATAAGGCGTAACTTTGGATGCATCATATACAAATTCATTAGTTTGCTTCTCGTTCTCAGTATGGATAATGTCTTGTCTAGTTATAACGTTTTGTCGGTAATTGAGAAAAGATTTTACTGGTTTCACAGAAGTTGCTGTGCCGTTTTCATTGGCTGTAATAATTGCCAAATGGTTACTCATTCTGCTGATAAATTCATCGCTTGAGAAATGATGAACTTTCTTATTTTCAAATGTAAAAATCACTCCTGTGCTGTTCGGTTTCTGAACGCATGCATAGTCCGGGTATGATAAAATTAAATCATTTCCATGAATTGATTTGGTATCCCACAGTAATTTATTGTTACGAAGAAATTTGAAGGTTTCATTTTTTCCTGCTTTGGACAACACAGAATCGTCATCTAATTTTATCTTCAAATTCGCAACATTAATTTCATTTTCTGGAATTTTCACCTTGTTCCAGCGATAACCATCGAATTCAAGCTTGTGTGAAGCTGCAACAATGTTTTCGTGGCTGACAAACACACCAAACTTGGCTGGATCAAGGGCAAAAGGTATTCCGGCGGTAACATTCTTGTACACTTCCTGGAGATCGCTGTCCAGTTTGTCGAAACTTTCCTGGCGATATTTGTTTTTTTCACTCTCCGAAGCGTGGGGATGTTTGCGAATTTCGTCTTCAACTTGTTCCTTCAACCGTTTAACCTCATCCAGGACAGTGCCCGTGTGATGTTTTACTTTAAGTTTAAACTTTCCATTTACTTTTTCGTATCCCACTTTGAAGAAATTGTCTTGCATGGGTGGAAGTTCCAGTATATATTCATTCAAATCTTCAATCAATATTGATACAGTTTCCTGATTGATTAACTCGTAATTACTGCTGAATATACGGAAGTGAAGGTTCAGGAAAAGTTTAGAATCTTGAAGACTCAAGCTTCGTACTATAACAGCATTGTGATGTGTTTGCAGAACTCCTTGCTTGAATAAATCTTTCAGTTTATCAATTGTTGCTTGATCAGTTTCAAACTGGTCAAAAACCAGCAAACTTGATTGAAGAAAGTTTCCAACAACTGGTATGGGTTTGTTGATCCAGGTTCCATCTTCACCTTGGAAGCCAATTGTTAGCTCAAAGTTATTGTGAACCACATAAGCATAGGAAAATGTTTGCACAATAGCATCATCGGCAAGGTTATTCAAAACTGGCTTAACGTCCCACTTATCATTCACTAATTGTAGAATACCAAGTTTTTTGCCATTACGGATAGTAATAAACGATTTTCCAGCCATAAGTTTGCTGTTTTCTGCAAGTTTCATATAAGATGCTTCCGAAGACCATCCTTTCGATTGCTGCCGGAAAAGGCAAAGCTCTTTATGCTTCTTGTGATACAGTAATACGATAAAAAAGTTATCTGCTGTTAGAACTTCAAATTTGGTGACACTTTCTTTTCCCAAAGCTGGAAACAGTAGACCCGACATTTGTGTTGTGGCAGAGCCAACAACATCCCTGGCTTGAATGTGAACTTGGCCTACCTCAGTTTTACCAGCTATTAACATGTAATTTTTTCCGTAGGTAATTTGAATATCAGCAAAAGATTGGAATTTATTCTCAACCAAAGCCTCTGGAAACGATATGAAACTGTACGAGAATTGAGATATCAAACCATTTGGGTATTGAATCTCTGTCATTTCACCTCGAGCACCTTCATATTTAAATTTCAAAATTGGAATGTTTACTTGAGATAAAGAAGTTAAACGTGGAGAAGATTTAATCAATTCATAATTCAAATTCACCTTTTGTGTGTAAACTGACGTTTGTACAAAAAACTCAGTTAAGAGTGTAGAATTGTATTGCATGTTGTAAGTAAATCTGACTGAATCTCCATTGTTACTTGTTATTTTTAACAAATTCAATCTTCGAGCATAACTTTCCCCAGAAGAAAGCTTGGCATAATCCGGTGAATAAATATATTTCAGAAAATTTCCATGCTGATCTTGTCTCATAGCAAGAAACCACACTGAAGGTTTTGCTTTTACTGCCATCCCACTGTTTACCAGAGGCCAATTCTCAGATCCTGGTTCCCACTGAATCCAATCGACATTGTTAAGCGATCCATAAAAGTATTGTTCAGAATTTGTTTTTATAATCCATCTTTTCTGTGATTTATGAAACTTTATTTCCACTTCTGGCGAACCATCTAGAGAAAATGAAATAATTTCGTTTGATTTCATTTGAAAATTACGTTTCAACTCTGTTTGAGCTCCACCCTTCACAAGGTAATAATCGTGATCAACGGGAAAAATACTTCCTCGACGTTCGATATAGATACAATCGATTGGTAAGGACCAACCGGCACCTAAAACATCTGCTGGTTTATATTCTTCAAAAGCGATTTGTTGCGTTATTGCTATCCCAAAAGTGCTGGGAACTTTAATTAGTGGCACCGAAAAATCCAATGTTCCAACAAGAGGATTTCTTGGATGTAAGAATTCTTTAAAATCAAGTTGATCATGTAGAAAAAGGACTGACGGAGGTGCATCTGTAATCTGAGAAATCGGTTGTGTTGCTCCTTCTGGCTCGAAACTGTCTTCGATAACATTTTGTTCAAGATTCGTCTCTTCCTTGGTATTCAACTGCAATGTAAATGAAGCTACACTGATTTTTCCTAAGGCAACAACAATTGCTCGATTATCAACGTCAACTACAGCTACACCTTTTGTATGCCGATGAGTAACATCCATATCCTTATCACTCAATAATGCGTTTGACGAATCAATATTCACCGACACACGAACTATGTTCAATCCCGACGGTCCACTATAAAACAGTTCATCGATCCCATCACGATCGATATCATGCAGCATCACTGATCCAAGATGATCTGCAGTCCAACCACGCTTCCTTGAGAATTGAGGTCCGTAAAATGTAGCGACAAAGTTCCTCGATGATTTATCGTACTTGTATACGGTCATCCCAGTACTATTGAAATGTAGAACGTCACGTACGGGGTTGACATCCGAAAAGAGCTTTCCGTAGAATACCCGGTCGTCATCCGAAGTTGAGAATGGTATTACGTTGCTTTCTAACACTTTTTTCACGACGTGATTCTTTCCAAACTTGAATATTTCCAGCTTCTCACTCGTTCTTATCGTGAACGCATGTTGATTGCTGGAATCCACGAATGC
Source organism: Culex quinquefasciatus (assembly GCF_015732765.1). Lineage (NCBI taxonomy): Eukaryota > Metazoa > Arthropoda > Insecta > Diptera > Culicidae > Culex > Culex quinquefasciatus. Next base: position 166,694,629 of record NC_051862.1, on the reverse strand, counting down.
TAACGAAACCCCAGTGCCAGAGTCCTTCCAGTGTTCCCCAATCAGCGGATCAGAGTCCATCTTCCATATTGGCTGCTGCGAACGAGCCAATGCTTGTTCCTTAATCACCGCTTCGAACGAAATTTCACCTCGATCATTTCGACTAATTATGCCAATTTTGCTCGTATCGGCATAAAAATGTCCAAATAACAGCAAATGGTCAGACCTGTTCCAATTATAAACATCGTGATACCGGCCGTCAGACGAAAGCAGTTCCATTCTTAGCTGTTCGTTCAATTTGAAGATGTGGATCCCCGTTGAATTTCTCACAACAACGTATCCATCCTCACTCACGATCCAAGGACAATATTTCACTTCGTCAGTTTCGGCAAAAACGTTGTCCTTTTTCCACAAATGATGCCATTTTTGTAAGGCTGGATCATATTTGTAGCACTGGATAGCTTCAGCCGATCTTACAAAAAGAAGTTGATAACGAACTCCGCCAATTTGCAGAATTTTTGACTTCACTTCCATCGGTGGTCCTCCAGGATCATCCAAGTGCTGAACATCAGCAGGCAATAAGCGCTCCATGCTGTATCAAACTGTTCTGTTCTCGTTTAAGCTCGTTCAACGACTGAGCTGAAATTTTGCCAGCATCGCTCAAATTATCAAATGGTGAACCCCAGTCTGGGGGCGCGCTATCAAATGCATGTTGTATGTTGTGCGACGAATTAAATAAATAAAGATGCTGGATCTATTCACTTGTAGAGATAGTTATTTTGTCATTGATATTCAGTTTGTTCCTCATGACAAAAAAATAGCTTGTATTCAAAAAACATGAAATAGCAACAGATTGGGAATACAGAGCTTTCCAGTAGAAATAATGCGAATAGTAAAGTTTCAAGTCCGGGGGAATCCCTCGAAAGATTAAAATTGAAAACAACTTCTCAAGTCTACCCTGCTCGTCGGTCTGACCGTTGGCTAATAAAACTAATAATACAGATAAGAATGCCACTGTCCGAGTGAAAAAAGGACTTCACTTAGTTAGTTGAGTTTGACGAATGAAGCAGCGATGATCGTTAGTGCGTTAATTCTTGGTTTAATTTTGGCCGTAAACTGTGCAGCTGGTGCCACGATTGGCCGCGTGAGACGACAGAGCTTTTCACCGCTTGGAGCATGTACGGTTTCACATCAGGAAATTCAGGAGCTGATCCAGCTCACCAAGAACATGCAAACCGCCATGCAGTCCGTGATGATCGACACACGATCGGGATTTGACGAGGAGGAAGCGAACCGTGACAGATGTTACAAGCAACTTGCCACATTCCGGGGTTCCGTGCAAAGTGTGATTCGTGACTACAAGTCAATAGACCGAAGTTCCATGACCGAGGCACAATACGAAAGAGCCAAGGCCCGCTACCAGACCGAGATTCAGCGATTACTTCGTAAAATAGACAACCTGAAGCGTGATGTCGAGGACAGCTATCGCGAGGAGGTCGAAAAACTGCGCAACGGTATGCAAAACTTCAAGAGCGAACTGGACGACAACATTTCCTTGCTGGAGAAAGAACGCGCCAGGAGTCGATCCGCGTTTATTAGACTGTGCATTGCCAACGTGCGAGCCGGAAGGATCAGGGATGCTGCAGAGGACTTCCGTGGGCTGGACGGATTACCGTACGAACGTGTGGTGACGGAAGTTTACGAAAATCAGCCGGAAAATGCAAACTTGGCGATGAACTTCTTGGAAGCAATCGACTTGAAGTTTGAACCAGTGCGCGGCTATGAAGTGCTGTACGGACTGATGAAACAAAACAACCAGCTGAACGGTTCGCTGGGACGGCGATTGCTGATTCAGCTGCAGGCCCTAGCCAGTGCCGAAGATGAGAATTTCAGACGCGCGTCAGCTTTGCTGAAATCTTACAAAGAGGACGTGCATGAATAATCAATGGACGAGATAAAGTTGTACTAAACATCATTGTAATTAAAACTATTTGTCTACTATGCAATTGTTACATAAAAATCATATGATAAAGATAAAGTCAACAGTACAAATTAGAATCATGTTTTCTTGGTTTTCTTAGATGAAATCAATGCAATTTAGTTCAAGGCTTTCTAGAACATTTAAGGGGTGACTACTTTATCTTGGGCAAGTTTTTTTTCCGATAGGTCAGTTAGATTGTTGTTCTGGTTACCTTTTCATAAAATATTGGTTAAAAGATTTGTGATGGACAGATTTTAAAAATTTAATTCAAGATCATCTAGATTTTCAGTTTATTATTAAATAAAAATTTAGAAGCCTCTCTGGAACCAGTACTGTGGAGTCAGAGTCAGAGCCGGGTCTTTTTGAGGAACTGGAGTATTTAAATTTTGACCAGCGGGAGTCGGAGCCGGAGTCGAAAATTGTTGTAAAACTGTGTATTACTTTTCAATATAAGTGCTAAAAAGTTCAACTATAAAGCACTCATGTGGGTGCAGAAAAGTAAAACAATTTATCCCTTGTATCGAAAAGTAAAACCTTTACTACATATTCGATTCGGTTGTTTTGGGTAGTTTCACAATACGGCTTTCTAGTCAGAAAATTACCAACACATTGAAAGTATTTTTACATGACAGCTGGACGTTTGTTTGCATCAGGTTTCCTATCTCTTTCTAGCAAAATTTGCTTGTCTGGCGACTTCTAGCTGGTTTTTTTGACTGACCGCCCGATACTTCGCCAACATACTTCGCAGGGCTGTGACAGCTCGAGCTCGATCATTGTTTGCATCAGGACACTGTGACGAGGCGTTCGTCATTTTTGGGTTAAATTGTATTTTTTTCACTGGGCATAGAAAGACTTATAGAGTTGCAAAAAACTGAAATTTCGAAACAAAAGCCCCGATTAAAAAAAACTTTAAACAACCTTACTATGGTTGAAATAAAATACTAAAATGTAACGTGGAAAAAATCAATACAGAGGGTGGTGCCTTACTCACATTTACAAAGTAATAATGAAAATAAGTTTATGAAAAAAAATATATACCTGATACAAACTTTTCCAGATAGCATGCAGACTCTCATTTGAAGCAATTTGGCAACCGGGCGTTTCGCATCTGGCGCGACTCTCGCACGTAAACAAAAAGACCCAACCTTTTGAGGTTAGGCAAAAAATCACCTTTTTTGTATCTACAAAAATCTTTTTCTTGACATAACTTCTTAAATACTTAACTAATCATCATAAAATTTAATAGGGTCTTAGGGGACCCCAAAACGAACAGAATAAGGCGGATCCGGCCAAAATTGGTTCAGCCAGTTCTGAGATAATCGTGTGGAAAAAAATCATGTCTACACACATCTCCACAGACATTTGTTCAGAATTTGATTCTGAGCCGATAGGTATACGTGAAGGTATATCTAGGAGTCGTATTTAGGAAGTTCATTTTTCGAGTGATTTTATAGCCTAGCCCCAGTGAGGTGAGGAAGGCAAAAATTGTGATTATGACAGCATAATCAACTTGCATACAAGTTTCTTTCAACTACTATGAATTTTGTTTTTACAGCTAGTTCACATTAGCAGCTCTACCGCAATGACATCCAGTAGAAAGACACTTCGAAGATAACAAGCGTCAGTCAGTAGAGTGCAAAGTTTTGCACTGAAAACAACACAAAAAATGGATCCCAACGCCAGCATCGATGTTGAATATAAAGTTTGTCGAATTTGTGTTCAATCCACCGTAGAAGATAGCTATCCCCACAATGAACTGTACGATGAAGTCAGCGTCGAAACGATGCTCAAGGAAGTGCTAGAGAAGTTGCAGGTAGGCTTCATATAAATAAGTTTTTTTTGGATAGCAATAATTATGTTATTTTTTAGATTCCTGACGATGAAAACCTCGCTGTACGATGCTGTAGCTCTTGTAGAGAAGAGCTCTGGATTACCTATCGCTTCATAAAAAAATTGGAGGACGCCAACAATAAGATCAAGAACCTCGAGCATTACGTTGTGGAAGCTGACAAAAGGTATTTTTTGTAATTTTCCTTAATTATTGTTTTCTTATAACAATTTCGTTTGTAGTGATCCCTTGACGGAATCTCCTAGTAAATCACAAATAGATGTTAAATTGGAATATGAGGTAGAAGATTACTCAACGTATGAACAAGAAAACACAAATGATTTTGATGAAACAGACAGCGATGATAAACCATTAATGCAACGGCGAGCGAAGCGCAAACCTGGAAGAAAACGCAAGAAAGTCAAAACTGATCCAGAAGACTCTGATGAGAGCGAATACTCACCGAAACATGAGCAAGAGGAAAACTCATCAGCATCCGAGGCCGAGGAAAAGGAGGAACTAACTAAACACAAACGAACTCGATACGCAATCACGGCCAATTCGCAACCGAAGCGATGCTGTGGCTGCAAGGAACCCGTCAGCACGCACGAACAGCTGGAAGAGCATTCCGAAAAATTCCACCAGCAACGAGCGTTCGATGCTGAGATACTCGAACAGAAGCCGGAAGAGTGTTCGATATGTTACGAGAGGTTTGAGACGAGAATGGAACTCCTTCTGCACCGCAGAAAAGCTTTTGCTAAAGAGTTACACTCGTGCAAAAAGTGTCCTGCCGATTTCGCGAATGCTTACAACCTGAGAGTTCATTTGAAGAACAACCACAAGCGGGAGAAAATCGTGAAACAAATCGACGAAATCCGCCAAAAAGTGCACATTTGCTGCAAATGCCACAAACAGTTCGAAACTAAAGAACTGATGATAGAACATGGCAACGCGGAGCACAAAATGCGCCATCCCCCGGATACGGAGAACCAGATCGAGTGTGAAGTCTGCCATCGTCGGTTCAAGTCGGAGCACGTACTAACCGAGCATCAACGCAGACCGTATCGGGCTCACCGATACCAGTGTGCACACTGCGGAAAAACTTTCCAAGAAAAGCAGGTATTTCTGGACCACGAGCAAAGCCACGCCAACATCCGGCCGTACCAGTGCCACATGTGTCCAAAGTCCTTTTCGCTGAAAACCAACTACGTTACCCATATAAAGTACCACTCCCTGCCGAGCGATTACTTCAAGTGCGACAAATGTGGCAAAGGGTTCAAGAAAAAGCATCTCTGGCAAGACCATCAGGTCATTCACATCGAAAGCGCAGAACGACCCTTCAAATGCCATCTTTGTCCCAACACATTCACCCGCCAACAACTGCTGGATTTCCACGTGAAGGAACACCTTGGGGCAAAACCGTTCAAGTGTACAAAGTGTACCTCGTCCTACATCCACGAACGGGACTTGCGCAGGCACATCCGGGCTAAACACGAACCTATCGTACCGTTTAGTTGCGAACTTTGCTCGAAAGAATTTCACCGGAAGGATGCTTACAAAAAGCATCTGAAGACTCACGAAGATGAGGAGGCGAAGAATTTGGGATGTCAAATTAAATTGTAAGATTGTAACAACTGGAATTGGCAATAAAATCTTTCGTGAAAAAGGTCATATTAAAAATTAAATCATTATTTTTTTTTATTTCCCCAGAAACACACATTGATATATTGCAAAAAATCTGTTCAGTAAACAAGTACACACACAAGTACACCGAATTGGGTAGTTGAAAAAACGGTAAAGTTTATATCGGAGCACCATCTCTCAAAATGAACAACATTTTACCGAATTTCAGTTATACGATGAACAATTATTAACTGCAGTACCGAATTTCGGTAAGTTTCTACCGAATTCAGTCATTTTCAGTTTACCGAACTGTTCAGCAGTTGAATATTTGGTAAACTTTACCGAATTCGGAAAAAAATCTAAGTTTGTAGGGGAAAATTCTCGTATGTTTGGCTGAGCGAGTTGTGGCGCTTTAACCACGGCAAAAAGGGCCAGGGCACCTGTGGAAATACAGTGTCCCATCCTCGAGGGTCCCGGGGCACCAAAACTTCTTAGCGTGGTGCTCCCAACGATTCATTGCTTTAATAATCAGGAACGTGAGCGGGGGATCCCCACGTTTCTTCCTCCCCTGTAGATTCATCAAATGTTTTGTTGTTTGAACATTCGTGCTCAAACGCAATACATTTTAGCGAATCATCTTTGCGGTTAACTTTACGCAGTTGGCCTGGCCGCTTCGACGTTTGTGATGTTTCAATGCATTCTAATGCAATGGCGCACTGCAAACGTTGATAATGACAAGAAGATGCTAGGCGTCAATCAACCCAAGGCATTCTCCAGGATGCCCTCGAAAGACTGGCTGCGATAGGGTTAGATTAGATTAGATTAGAAAATTCTCGTAGGTTTGGCAGGTTTAGCACTCGTTCCTAACTCCATCCAATTTGCTGATTTTCACTATTTGAACAACTATTTTTGCAAAACGTTTGATAGAAACTTGCTTGCTCACTTCTTATTGAGCTATTTATCACTCGATTTCAAACGCTTCAAAACGCTTTTAATGAGCTGTAATTGAATGTCAAAGTGGTGATATGGCAACATTAGAGTCACGCTGGAATTAGATGCTGTTCCCCTGCTCACGTGAGTTGATGTTAACATTCGGAACTAGCAGGATAGACTGTATGTTTATTAACCCGGGTCAAAAAAATTTAAGTTTCTCAAATCAAAAATTATATGAGATTGCCCGAAAGAGTGCTCAAAATGGAGGCTCAGGCCAAAATTTCAGCCCATTTGTTTGAAGACTGGCTTGCCTTGAGCAGGAACAAGTTTAAATAGGAATTTATCCGTAAAACTGGAGCATTTGGGTAAATTGGCTTGAGCAAGTCAGCCGGGGAGGGGGATGGTCTGGGGAACAATTCCTCCGAAGCGTGTAAGACGATCCGAGGCCCCTGGTCTTGCCTTGAACCGGATTCATTCCGGCGTCGCAGAAATTCTCATGGTCCCAGCAAAATGTATAAGGAAAAATCAAAGCACACTAAGAAGGCTGCCTCGATTAGAGGACGCCACATGGCAATCAGCCACCACGTGGCCGGTAAATAACTTCAAATTCGGCTTCAAAATTACATTTAGCGTTTTTATGGTGTTTTTGATCTAATATCTGGCTGAATAAAGTGTTCTTAGAATAACAAAACTACTTTAAAAGCAAAAATTTATGATACCCTCTTGCCACGTGGTGGCTGATTGCCATGTAGCGTCCTTTAATCGAGGAAGCCTGCTTAGTGTGCTTTGATTTTTCCTTATACATTTTGCTGGGACCATGAGAATTTCTGCGACGCCGGAATGAATCCGGTTCAAGGCAAGATCAGGGACCTCGGATCGTCTTGCACCCTTCGGAGGAATTAATGCCAAGACCATCCCCTAGGACCCCATGGTATGCAAAAGTCGTCATTTGTTAACGGCTGACTTGTACAGAGCAATATACCTAAATGGTCAATTTTTACGGGTTAATTCCCATTTAAAGTTGTTCCTGCTCAAGGCAAGTCAGTTTTCAACCAAATGGGCTGAAATTTTGACTTGAGCCTCCATTTGTAATACTCTTTCGGGCAATCTTATATAATTTTTGATTTGAGCAACTTTATTTTTTTTGACCCGGGCTAATGTTTATACTTCTGCTTTGAGCCATTTACATTACCCTGTTAGAAATATCAGTTATTATTTTTTATCTTCAAGAATTTTCCATAAAAATATTGCCGAGAAAAAAAAATTTCATGTAAAAACCTGTTATTTTTATGAAAAAAAAAAATACTGCAATCATTCTTATTTTCAATTGAAAAAAAAATCAACAGCATTTATCAAAAATAATCAAAAAACCTGTTGAAAAAAATATGGAAACGCCTTTTCCTGTATCTTGGCGTAGATGTATCTATTGTGGATGTACCTTATTGTAGTATATCTTTGAGATCCTTTTGAATCAAAAGCAAGATTTGTTACTTGATTCGACTTTTTTTTTGAGGAATTCTAGTGGTTCCACTTATTAAAATATAATTTATTTTAATTAAATAAAATATTAAAAGAATCATAATGATGGAAACGCACGGTAATTGAACGCATCTTTGATGTATTCTTTGTTATATAAAGAGAGTGGAAGAAAATAATTTTGCAACTGAGATTTTTTAAATTATTTTTACAATGCATTTTTTTTTCTTGGGCCAAAACCAGACTGAGCTCTAACGCAAAAAAAATCAACTGCAATTATATTGACAAGGTATGCTGAATCACGGACAAACGAACGCTTGCATCCATTTATGTAGATAGACTCGTCTCTACCTCTCGTCACTGGTATTGGTGTCTACCCCCCCGCATGAAAACAAAACACAAAAGTCCACCCGATAAGCGATTTTTTGCCTATTTTGAACTCGAACCCTCAGTCCTGCTTCTGTGGCTTGGTACCGAGGTAGTTGCACTTGCAGCTGAATAATTGAACGCCGCGCACACATTCTCTATTTGGGCAGATCTTATCGTGGCACTTTGGCCATATGTCCACTTTGTGTTAAGAAGCAGGTTCTTGGGTTTGCGTCGACATGAAGATCAAATTGCCGTTACATTCACGGCCGGCCACCGATGGCGAGCGGAAGGACACCATGCAAAAGGTTGGTACGAAACTTTGGAACGCGTTATAGTGACTAATTGTGAGCAATTGCTTTGTCCAGGTACCGACCGGCGAGGGTTCCTTCAACGAGCAGGACGATCGCGATTGGCAAAATGGCGATGAGCAGAGGTAGGTTTGAGATTTGGGGAGTTTGATTGATTTTGAGTAATGTTGGGGTATTCAACAGGACATGGTTCAAATGGTGCAGACCATCGTTCATACCGATTTCAATGATACTGCTGTTGATTGTGATGGTTGTGTTGCTGCCACTGCTGGACACTAACGAGAAACTAGCAGATCAACGTCGAAAAACAGCCCGAAGCAGGAATGATGTATGCCTCGAGGGATGTAGAATCAGCATAGTGGAGAGTATTCCCGAGGGGCTGGTCTATCCGAAAGGTAGTCCGTCGTTTATGTCTACGTACGACGCGTGGAAGCTTCTGATAAAATCAGCTCAACAGAAGATTGAAATTGGTTCGTTTTACTGGTCGTTGAGACGCGAAGATGTGTACAACCACTCGAGTGCCTGGCAGGGTGAGGACATTTTCAAAACACTGATGGAGACCGGAACCAGCGGAAATGTGTCGATCAAGATCGCGCAAAGCATACCAACTTCGGCGAATCCCAGCGTGGACACGGAGATCTTCACGAAACGCAACGCAGCCGATGTACGATCGGTGGACTTTCCGCGGCTGTTCGGAGGTGGTGTGCTACATACGAAGGTTTGGGTGATCGATCGACGACATTTCTACGTGGGCAGTGCCAACATGGACTGGCGATCGTTGACACAGGTCAAGGAGCTCGGAGTGCTCGCCGTGAACTGTTCCTGCTTGGCAAACGATATTGCCAAGATTTTTGATGTAGGTTCAAACGGCTTTGTTTAGTTGGTAGATTTTAAAGCAAACCTTTTTATTCCAAAGGTCTACTGGGACATGGGAGTGCCCAACGCTCAGCTTCCAGATCAGTGGCCAGCAGCGTACTCTACAAAGTACAATGCCAACAACACTCTGTCTGTTCAGTTCAACGATGAGTACAAAGTGGACACGTATCTCTCGGTAGGAATCTCGAAGTTCAATGGTGAAGAATATTGAATGATACCATCTATGCTACTCCACAGAGCTCCCCTCCACCGATGTCAACGCGAGGACGCAGTCACGACGTGGATGCCATTCTCGATGTTATCGAACGTGCCGAGAAGTTCATCCATATTTCGGTAATGGACTATCTTCCCTTGACTCTCTACACTCCAAAGACACAGTAAGTGTATTCATCTGTTCAATTCTTAGGAAAAATCCAAACAATGTTCTCCCCCACCAGATTCTGGCCAATCATCGACGACGCGCTTCGACGGGCCGCCATCGATCGCAAGATCTCAATTCGCCTGCTAATTTCGTTATGGCCACATTCGCGGTCATCCGAGCAGCGTTTTCTGGATTCGCTGCAAGTGATCTCCAATTCCTTGCCCGGGGTCAGCATCGACATCAAGCGATTTATCGTACCAGCTGACGACGATCAGCAGAAGATCCCGTTCGCGCGGGTTAACCACAACAAGTACATGGTAACGGACAACACGGCCTACATCGGAACCTCGAACTGGTCCGGCGATTACTTTATCGATACGGCCGGAATCGGGCTGGTCATGTCATCTTACGAGGGTAACCGGACCATCGTGAACGACCTGCAGGACATTTTCGAGCGTGACTGGAACAGTGATTACGCAATTAGAATGGACGAGTAGGTGGTTTAGCTCAAATTGATTTATTTCTTCTCCTTTTCATAAGATTTTGTAGTTTTTTCAAATAAAAATTTTCTAAAATAGGAAGTTTCATTGCCTAAACAGTCGACGCCTCATTACTTTTTTCATGGGTCTTTAAATGCACCAAAAGCGGCTTCAACTCGACGAATCCCTTTGGACAGATTGTGCAGCTGTAGGTGAAGTCTCCTTCGTGCTTTTCACGCACGTGCCGTCGCAGAGCTCGCTGATGAATGTACGAAGCGGAACACTGTTGGCACTTGAAGGCTTTCATACCTGCGTGCTCAAGCACATGGGCATCGAATCGGTTCTTCAGCGTGAACGAAAGCGGACACATCGGACATTTGTGTGGACGATCTTCGGAATGAACGCGCATGTGACCCTTGAGAAGACTTTTCTGCCGGAATCCCTTGCCACAATACTCACAGTGAAAACTTTCTTCGGAATTGTGATTTCGTACATGAACTAGCCAGTAAGCCTTCATTGAAAACTTTTCATGACAAATTGGACATTCGTACTTGCATATGTTTCGGTGAGCGTCCTCGTGATCTTCCAGTTGCGATGGCTTACAAAACCCACGTCCACACTGCGAACAAACAAATTTCTTCTCCTTCCAAAATCGCAGTTTATGATCTTTTAGATATCTGGCCGATTTGAAACTTTTGTAGCAGGTGTCACATTCCACTGCGGTCTCAATTTGAGAAGGTTCCCGCTGGGGCAAGTGAACCTGCAAGGAGTGTTCCTTGAGCTGTTCCTGAGACTCAAACTGCTTCCGACAGCCACAGCAAATGTTACTCTGCATACACTTATCCTCCATCTGATGAACCTTCAGCCTTCGTTGGTGGCTATTTTTCAGATGCGTCTGCAGTACGTAGGGATTGGCAAACTGCTCATCGCAGTGCTTACAAGAATGCAACACTTCAACGTACATTTTTCGCTCGTGCTGCCGGAACTGCTTCTTAGTTTCGAATCTCGCAAAACAAACCAAGCACTCAAACGCTTTGCTAATCTCCTCTTTAGACTCTACCAGTCTAAAATGATACTTTTTCGAATGGTCCTTCACCTTTTCCATCGAATCCAGTGTAAAGTCTTTACAGCTGCAACATCTCCTTGGTTTTGAGTTTGACTTGACCCCATAAAAGGATCGTGACGCCCCCGGCGGTTCTTCCGAGGAACTGTCCTTATGTCCGCCATCAGGCTCAAAATCGTCATCCTCTGATTCTGCAGAAAAATCTGCATTTTCGTCCTGTTTCTGCTTCTTGGCAGCGTTAGGTAGCGTGTTGGAAGCTTCATAAGGAGTTTGTGATTCAGCAGGGGAGTTCTCTTCGACCTTTACGTGTTTTGGTCTTCCTCGTCCCCGTTTAACGATTTTTTTAGCTGGTGAAAATTCCGTTATGCATTCAGTGATTGGTTCTTTTGACTCTAGTTTGATATTCTCTTCTGCGATAAAATTGGGCGGTAAGTGGTTCTCATCTTCAATAGATTGACTGGAATTTATTTCAAGCATTAAAGGACAGAATAATTGAAATTTAAAAATAATATTCACCTCTTTTCTTTCGTCAAAAGTTCAAGCGAAATAAAGCGGACACCAGACTCGTAAATTCTGGTCAACAGCTTCATTGCAACGATCAGGTCCTGGCTACAGTCCACACAACATAAACTGGACAGCTCGTCATCGGATATCTGGAACATGGCCCAAATAAGCATTCAAACTATTTATTTTTTAAATGTTCAATTTCTATGCATACCGAGACTCGAAAGCAATCCTCAATGGTTTGAGCTATTGATTTGCCATCATTCAACGCATCCGATAGGGAATACATCTCAATGGCTTCGGAATTACAGCAAAACCGACACTGCTGGTTCATCGTTGATAAATATTGTTTCTTCGCTTACGAACAATTTTGAAGGCAAAAGTAGGAATCGTGTAAACAGAGCAACTTGTATTTTGCTTATTCTAGAGTTACATCTGACATGACCGATCAGTTGAATACCGTAAACCAGGGATTAAAATATTCACCGAAACTTATATATTCAGCATGTACTAAATCTTCGGAGAGAGTGGATTGTTTGAAAACTCGTGACGAAGAATCCATCACGCATTCCATCAAATTATTAAAAATCAACATTTTTTTTAACAAAAGTGTCTCCCGACAATTTATTGCGCTAAAAACAGCAACGTGAGCGGAGGATTCCCACGATTCTTCCTCGGAAATGTGTTGTTATTTGAATATTCCTGCTCAAACTCAATCCACTTCAACGAATCAGCGTTGCGGTTAACTTTACGCAGTTGGACTGGCCATTTAGCAAAGAAAAATGTTGGAAGTAATTGCCTCAGGATGCTTCTGAAAGGAAGGCAGTTTTAGCTTTCTTGGTAATTTAAATTCAGCCCATCGTGACTGAGAAAGGAAGCGAAGCTTCAATGAACACTTGAAACACTGATGTAAACAAGTGATAGAAGCTGCCAGAACAAAACAACATTCGGCGCAGAACGAAATCTAACAAACGTAGAAGGAATAGGAACAATGTTTTGCCGTATATGTTTAGCCAATTGTGAAATAGTAGAACAATTTAACTTGTTTACAACACGGATTGATTCCAGGCCACTTGCCACCGTTATTGAGTACTGTTTCGAAGTAGAAGTAAGTTCCGCAAGGATGTTAAGGAAAAGCTTATTGCTGAATGAAACTTTATGTTACAGATTTTGGAAGACGAAGATAACAATGTATTGTGCACAACTTGTAAAAGTGATCTGGAATGTGCATACAGGTTTGCTACAAAGCTTCGGAATCAGTCAAATACGGAGATAGCAGATCTAGACGAAAGATCAGTTAGCTTGAAAGATGACTGTTCGTCCCCGGTGTACATCACAGAGGTCGAAATTGAGACAGAGCTACCTCTTGAGTCCATAGAAGAAACATCTGGCAGTAAGAACGAGCAGGTTGATGGTGTTATTAAAACTTCTCAAGAAGAAAACAATACGTCAGAACCCCCGGATGATACATCCCAATTTTTGCTTCCGGAGACAGAACAGAAAGATGATTCCGATAATGAATGCTTCCCAGATTTAGATGTATTTTATTCCTCTGAAGATGAGAGCGATTCTATTGAAGAACTGAACTTTAGCTCAGACGAAGATCAACGGGAGGGCAAACAACCTCGGAAGCGACTTTACTATGGGGTGAAATCAGATTCCCAGCCAAAACGATGCTGTGATTGCAAAGAGCCACTCGTTTCCCAAGAGAAGGTGGCGGAACATTCCGAATTGTACCACCAACAGCATCGAGTAACGAATCCAAAGGAGTTTGGCGACAAACGGTTCGAGTGTCCCGTTTGTTTTAAGCGATTTGAGACGAAGAAACTGTACCTGCAACATCAGCGAAAAATGTACGTAGACGTGCTCCATCCGTGTTCAAAATGTGAGGAAGAGTTTGCCAATCTGTACGTATTGAAGAGACACCTCAAAGTCGATCACAAAAAGAAATTTCTGATCACGGAGCTTGAAGAGCTGCGAAGTCAGTCCAACATCTGCTGTGGATGTAAGCAGCATTTCCCTACTGCCGAGACACTCAAACAGCACGTTGAAAAGGTTCACTATCCTGAACACGTACTTTATGATACAAGTAACAGGTTTGAGTGTAACGTGTGCTTCAATAGATTTAAAACTTTGAAATCGCTCAAACATCACCAACTACGATTGTACAAAGAGAAGAAATTTGTCTGCACTCTATGCGGGAAAGCCTTCAGAGAGAAGATTCGTTTAGCAGAGCACGAAAACTCCCATCGAAAGATTCACCAGTTTCTGTGCTCGTTCTGTCCGGCAACATTCGCCATGAAAAATTCCTACGAAGTACACCTGAAGATGCACGACGGGGAAGAGCGCTTCAACTGTGAATACTGCGGTAAAGGATTCCGCAAGAAGAGTCTCCTGTTGACGCACCTCCAAACTCACAGCCTGGATCGCCCGTTCAAATGCCACCTGTGCCCGAACACCTTCACCCGCCAGAACATTCTGGATTCACACCTGTTGACCCATTCGGACGCCGGCAAGCCGTTCAAGTGCCTACAGTGTCCGGCGTCGTACATCCATCAGCGTGATTTGCGAAGGCACACGCGCGAGAAACACGAAGGTATTCGCAGCTTCAAGTGTACCAAGTGCCCGAGGGCCTACATCCGGCAGAAGCTACTGCTGGCTCATTTGAAAAGCCACGAACGGTGAAACTTGAGTAAATCAATTTATGACTTTAGTGCAAATTTAGAAAATAAAAAATAAACAGATTAAACAAAAAAAAAAAATGCATTTTCTTTTATATTATTTCATAAGGTTATTTTAGGCTGCCTAGATCGGATAAACTCGTTACGTAAGGGACAGCTTCGATCCGTAGCTTCGTGAACTACTGGATCCATGTTCCAGTTGCCATGGGATAAACTAGAGAAAGAGAAGAAGCTTGGAGATTTTTTCGAGGAGTGATCATCTATTGTCCAAAACTGACATGGAGGTAGAGGACCTGCCGAGAAGCAGAGTAGCGTAGTAATCCGGCTGAACCCACGATATGGAAAAGTCATCAAAAAATGAATAGGGGTCATTCCATCTCAACTGTGCACGAAAAAGTGCAAATTTGAAAATTACCCTCTCCGATCCTGCTCAAATTTGACAGAGCGGTTGATACTATCAAAACATGCAAGAATCCCGAATTTCATCCAAATCGGACCACCCCCTCCATTTTTGTACCTCCCCAAAAAATCGACTTTTTGGTGATTTTTGACCAAACCTCCTAGTTTCAAACGACGATAGCTCAGGAACCACAAATCTTAGAGGGTCGGTCTTAGACTCAATTTTGAAGGAAATTGGACGTAGAATCCATTTCCGTGATCAAAATGTTGATTAATTTATTTTTTCTACCTGTATTGCGCAATTGAAAACTTTAAACGGCCGTATCTCAAAACACCCCAACTTATTTTTTTTATTTGACCTCACCATCGTGTTCCCCGGCCAATTTTACATAAGAATCACTTATCGACAAAAATGAATATGTTTCGTTCCAGAGATATCGAATTTTAAAGTTTTGTGTTTTCGAGATTACCTACATCAGCTTCATTCGCCGCATCTGCTAGAAGCACACAGGTGGGCTGATCAATAAATGCTACCTGGTCATTTATTGAAAAAATATTTCATCATAAATAATCTTTATCATATTGGGCAAAAATTAACTTTATAACATTGTAGGAAACTGGAATTAATCGCGAATGTTTATTTGCTCAAAAAATGAATTAAGTGAATTTCTGTGCTAACCCACAGGACAGAGCAATAACGACAAACAGTAAAGGGCAGAATTGGATTCCGACGGAGCGAGCAGGAAAATGCAATTAATCTTGTTAGTAACACTGAACATTACTGAGTAAATATTATGAATTAAAAGGAATAAAAATTGTTGAAACGTTGTACTCTAGTGAAGGACGATCACAAGGAGTAGGAAAAGGATTTCTAGAAAGTATAAAACTGAAAAATGTAAGAAAATCACAAAGTTTGATCTGCTGCAAAACAGCTAATTCCCCAAATTTAGTTGCGATGATTTCGACACCGTCCGAACAACAGTTTTTTTTCTTCTATCATTCTTGGATTCTTGGAACACAATACGGCTGCTGTCCTCACGTATTAGGATTTTTTTAAATTAAATGTACCTTGACTTGAGTTTCGTTTTTTCGTACCTTGACCAAAACCATCTTTTAATCAAATGGAGCTGGCTCATAATATAAAAATTGATTTAATATGATCAATTTTTTAATCCATAAATCAGATTTGCCAAATTATGGTAAAGTGTCAATAATAAACTATAATAATAATAATAAAGCAGGTTTTGGGGTTTTTGCAGAATGGCACTATTTTGCTACCGCCCATGATAAAGGCCCTAGGCATGGCCTCGGAGGTACTCTAAAACGGTTAGCAACATGTAAAAAACGGTGCATTCAAAATAACCCAATAAATATTCCTTTCACAAAAATAGATTGATCAAGGCAGGGGAACAGCATCTAATTCCAGCGTTCCTCTAATGTTGCCATATCAGCGCTTTGGCATTCAATTACAGCTGATTAAAAGCGTTTTCAACTGAAATCGAGTGATAAATAGCTCAATAAGAAGTGAACAAGCAAGTTTCTATCAAAAGTTCTGCGAAATTTGTTGTTTAAATAGTGAAAATGAGCAAATTGGACGAAACTAGGAGCGAGGACTTAACCTGCCAAACATACGAGAATTTCTCCTATTAGTCATTCGAATAAATATTTGCGTAAAATTATAAAAATATAAATTAAATTAACCATCTCCCAGAACACCAGGTAGCAGTTATTGATCAGCCCGCCTGTGTGCTTCTAGCAGATGCGGCGAATGAAGCTGATGTAGGTAATCTCGAAAACACAAAACTTTAAAATTTGATATCTCTGGAACGAAACATATTCATTTCTGTCGATAAGTGATTCTTATGTAAAATTGGCCGGGGAACACGATGGTGAGGTCAAATAAAAAAAATAAGTTGGGGTGTTTTGAGATACGGCCGTTTAAAGTTTTCAATTGCGCAATACAGGTAGAAAAAATAAATTAATCAACATTTTGATCACGGAAATGGATTCTACGTCCAATTTCCTTCAAAATTGAGTCTAAGACCGACCCTCTAAGATTTGTGGTTCCTGAGCTATCGTGGTTTGAAACTAGGAGGTTTGGTCAAAAATCACCAAAAAGTCGATTTTTTGGGGAGGTACAAAAATGGAGGGGGTGGTCCGATTTGGATGAAATTCGGGATTCTTGCATGTTTTGATAGTATCAACCGCTCTGCCAAATTTGAGCAGGATCGGAGAGGGTAATTTTCAAGTGATGTTCCGCTTCAGATGGAATGACCCATAGCTGATTTTGTTTCTTCACATTCTTGAGCTTTATTCTTCTCAAAACACATTCTTTGTGTTGTTGTATTGTCTATGCCTTCGAAAACGTTGCCTCATCACTCTTTTCGTGGGTCTTCAAATGCACCAGAAGCGGCTTCAACTCGACGAATCCCTTCGGACAGATTGTGCACTTGAAGCTGAAGACTCCTTCGTGCTTTTCACGCACGTGCCGTCGCAGAGCTCGCTGATGAATGTACGAAGCGGGACACTGTTGGCACTTGAAGGCTTTCATACCGGTGTGCTCGAGCACGTGGGCGTCGAAACGGTTCTTCTGCGTGAACGAAAGCGGACACATCGGACATTTGTGGGGACGATCTTCGGAATGAACCCGCATGTGTACCTTGAACAGTCCTTTTTTCCGGAATCCCTTTCCGCAGTACTCGCAATGGAAGCTTTCCTCGGCATCGTGGTATCGTACGTGAACTTGCCAGGAAGCCTTCATCGAAAACTTGGCATGACAAACTGGACACTCGTACTTGCGTACGTTCCGGTGGGAGTCCTCGTGATCTTCCAGTTGCGCTCGCTCGCGAAATCCACGACCACACTGCGAGCAGACAAATTTCTTCTCCTTCCAAAAGCGAAACCGATGCTCCTTCAGATATCTGACCGATTTGTAACTCTTGTAACAGGTGTCACATTCCACGGCGGTCTCACTTTGAGAAGGTTCCCGTTGGGGCAAGTGAACCTGCAAGGAGTGTTCCTTTAGTTGTTCCTGAGATTCGAACTGCTTCCGACAGCCACAGCAAATGTTACTTTGCATGCACATATCCTCCATCTGGTGAATCTTTAGTCGTCGTTGGTGGTCATTCTTCAGATGCCTCTGCAAAACGTAAGGATTGGCAAACTGCTCATCGCAGTGTTTACACGAATGCAACACTTCGATGTACATTTTTCGTTCGTGCTGCCGGAACTGCTTCTTAGTTTCGAATCTCGCGAAACAAACCGTACATTCAAAAGGTTTGTCAATCTCCTCTTGAGCATTAACTTGTCTAACATGATGCTTTTTCGAATGTTCCTTCACTTTTTCCATCGAATCCAGTGGAAAGTCCTTACAGCTGCAACATCTCCTTGGTTTAGAGTCCGGCTTGACCCCAAATATGGTTCGTTTGCTCCCTCTTGGTTCATCAGAATCATTGTCCACATGCTCACCATCACGCTCAAAATCGGAGTCCTCTGATTCCGCAGAAAAATCGGACACTTCATCGTCCGACCGTATTGAATAAGTACTCATTCGTCGTTTCTGCTTCTTGACCGAGTTAGATGATTCTTTCGTAGATTCATCTGGGATTGTTGTTTCCGCAGGCGGATTCTCTTCTACCTTGACCTTTTTTGGTCTTCCTCGTCCCCGTTTGACGATTGGTTCAGGAGGTAAGCAATCCGTTGTGTCATTCAATTCAGCGAGCGTTTCTTCTGGCTCGAGCTTAATTTCCGATTCAGCAATAAATATGGACGATATGAGGTGATTTCGATCGTCAAAAGATTTGCTGGAAATTAATATCTAGCATGAGTTGACAGAACAACAGGAATTTTAAGGAAAATACCCACTGCATTTCACCTTTCAGTATTGGTTCAACCGACTTCAATCGAATATCAGACTCATAGATTCTTGTCAACAGCTTCATTGCAGCGATCAGGTCCTGTCTACAGTCTTCACAACATAAACTGGACAGGTCGTTTTTCGAAATCTGGAACCCAAACAAGCATTCAGCGATTGACTTTCAAAAGAAATTGTCCATTTCCAGTACATACCGAGAGTCGATAGCAGTCCTCAATGGTTTGAGCGATTGATTTGCCATCGTTTAAAGTCTCCGATAGGGAACACAACGCGATGGCTTTGGATTTACAGCAAAACCGACACCGCATTGGTTTGTTCATTATTGAATGATTTCGTTTTCTGAAAGCGACATTAGACTTCTGAATCAAAACAAGTTCGCTCAAAGCGAACAAAATTTGTTAAATGCGTTGTTTACATCGTGGAGTGAAGCTTTCTGTGAATTTTAATTCTACATCTGTGTGCGTACTTCACAGGTATTACTGTTCTGTCAGTACATTTTGACAACCGATGTATTTTCGTGAGCAAAGAAAAACATAAACCAAACTTTGCAAATTTAAGGTGTTTATTTGGAAACAAATTTGTTCGTGAAATGTAACTCACAATATTCAATTTATAAGCGGGGAAATATTTTGTTACAACAAAATGTCAGCGAAGATATTCAACCAAATCTGTCGGATTTGCACGGATGCGTCTGGCGACGAAATGCATCCGCTGTACGAATCGTTCGGCGACGGGAAAACGCCAGCGCACTTTATTGAAGAATGCTTCGGAATCACGGTAATGGACCAAATTGTTCCCATATCAGATTGAATTCTAAAGCTATGCTTATTTGATAGCAGATCAACATACTCGACGGCATGCCGTCAAATTACTGCAGCAGTTGCAAGGGAGACTTGCAGGCGGCACTCCGGTTCCACGGCCGCCTGGTAGATTCCGAAGTCAAACTCAAGGATATGTTTGCCGTGCCCAAGATTGAAGTCACGTAAGTTTGTTCTTCGATTCCCACTTGTAAAAGATTTATATAATTAGTCTCATTTTGCAGCGAACCTGTCGACGGAAGTATCTCGTCGGTTTTCATCTCGGAGGTCTACATCAAGTCGGAAGCGGAAGAGCTCGAACCGGGAGAAGTTTCCAATTACGGTGGAAATTCAAGCGAAGAAGAGTTTCAGCCTAGGCCGAAACGAAAGACCAGACTAAGCAAAAGAAAGGCAGCTAAAACGGAACAACCGCCGATGGTTTCCGTGAAGGCGGAAATACATGATGATTCTGTGGACCGGAAAGCTGCAGAAGACGTTGCAGATGTTAAGCCGGACACTTCGAAGCCACCGAAGAAGCGCTGGACTATGGAGTCAGACGTTGATTCGAGCGACGATAGCTTGTCTGATTACGCCGACAGTGCACGCAGCTCGGACAGCGACGATGACGATGAAAATGGTCACTCGTCCAAGAAGAAACGATTGTATTACGGCGTCAAAGCGGATTCACAGCCGAAGAGATGCTGTGAATGCAAGGACCTCTTGCTGGACAGCTACGAGAAGGTTCAAGAACACTCGGACAAGTATCACCTGCGGTATCGCGTGACGAATCCAAGGGAAATCGACGACAATCCCTTCGAGTGTCCGCACTGCTACAGGCGATTTGAGTGCAAGAAGGAGTTTCTTCGTCACCAGCGCAAAATGTACGTAGAAATGTTACATCCGTGCCCAAAGTGTAACGAAGAGTTTGCGAACCATTACGTGATGCAGAAACATTTGAAAACGTACCACAAGAAAAAGCTGATCATCGAGCGGATGGAGGAATTGCGCCAGGAATCTCACATTTGCTGCGCTTGCAAGCAAAAGTTTGAAAGCAAGGAAGCACTGAAAGCCCACGCTGACGATGTTCATCTGAAGGAAAGCCAAGCGTACGACGGGGACTTGGAGATTGAGTGTGATGTTTGCTATCGACGCTTTAAGACTCGCCAATCCATGAAGGTGCATCAATATCGTATGTTCAGAGGAAAGAAGTTTATTTGCAGTTTGTGTGGAAAGGCGTTCAAGGAGAAAAGTTTCCTGCGGGACCACGAGAACTCTCACCGGCGGGAGAAACCCTACGAGTGCCCCAAGTGTGATGCTCGATTCTCCATCAAGGGTTCGTTTGATGCCCACGTCCGGCTGCACGACGCAAAGGAGGAGTTCAAGTGCGAATATTGTGGTCGCGGATTCCGCACCAAGAGCCTGCTCAAGGGACATCTCACCGTTCATTCCGAGGATCGCCCATTCAAGTGTCATCTGTGTCCGATCACATTCACGCAGCAGCGACTGCTCGATTCGCACATTGAGTTTCATCTGGGCAATAAGCCGTTCAAATGCCAGCAGTGTCCGGCCTCGTATCGATACCAGCGGGACTTGCGCGGACACATTCGCGAAAAGCACGAAGGTATTCTAAGTTTCCAGTGTACGCAATGCCCGAAGGCGTTCAACCGGAAGAAGCCGCTGTTGGTTCATTTGAAGACCCACGAAGCCATGTAATGTGATCGGTGTAAGATTTGTCATGTATCAATAAAATGAAAATTTCTTGAAATATGAAGTTTTTTGAAATTGTTACCCCTCTGAGAAAACAATGCATGACCTACCACGAAAAGTTAACCGCAGAGATGTTTCGTTGGAACCCGCTTTGAGGATTTCTCTACCGCATTCTTTAACAGAAAGTTGCTTAAAATCATTTATTGAAAACAATAAAAACGAATACTGCTGAACAATGCTTTCTCCAATCACGTCTGAGTCAAATGGATAGCCATGTGTTTACGCAGATAGTCCTTCCGCGGATATCCGCGCCCACAGATTGTACAAACAAACGGCTTAATTCCCTGATGGGCCATACGATGCCGCTTCAAATCCGTCGAGAATGCGTAGCTAGCATCGCACTGGTCACATTTAAACGGTTTCTCTCCCGTGTGCATCCGCATATGCGAGTTCAGGCAAGACTTACGCGCAAAAGTGGCCGAACAAAGGGTGCAACTGAGCGGCCGATAGTCGGGCGCGTGTGTTATGTAATGATCCTTCAGATTTCCCTTGGTTTTGAACCCTTTCTGGCATATCTCGCACTTGAAGCGATCCTCTTCGATCGAGTGCGATTTCACGTGCTTCCGGAAGGAATCCTTAATGGCAAACGTTTTCGAGCAAACGGCACAAACAAACGGTCGCTCGCCCTGATGACACCGTTCGTGGTCTGAGAGGGCACATTTATCGCGGAAGATCCTTCCACACTGCGAACACTGGTACTGCTTTGTCCGGTATGGCTTTGATTTGTGATCCATGAGGATACGCTTGGATTTGTACCGACGGTAGCACACGTCACAGCTGAACTGGTTCTCGTTTTCGCTTGAACTCTTCTGACTTTCAGGCAGATGGACTTCGTTCCCATGTGCTCTGAGCTGATCTTCAGATTCAAACTGTTGGTAGCATGCACAGCATTTTGGAAAAGGTCCTTTCTTGGGAACCTTTTCCTTTCCGTGGCTATCCTTGTGTTCTTCTAGTTGGGATGCAGAATGGAAGTCTTCTTCACATTCGTCACACTCAAAAGCCTTATCGGCGTACATCTCGCGTTGGTGAAGCTCCAAAGCTCGCTGTTTAGTGTACCGTTTGTAGCAGTTCGGGCACTCATAGGGACGTAATTTGATTCGACGAGGATCTGTGATTTTGGATTCCTCGTGTATTTTGGAGTGCTCTTGGACCTGCTCGATACTGTGCAGGCGCGTTTTACACCTACAACATCGTTTAGGTATTGAAGAGTAGTTTGTTCGTTTAACTCTGACTTCCTCTGCTTGCACTTCATGATCTTCACCGTCGCTAAGCGCATCGAATTCGTCTTCATCTTCAGAACTTTCTGCCGATTCGTTTTTGATTGCTGTGTTTTCCACGGCATCGTTACTAGTATCCACAAATGGTTCGACATAGACAAGTTCCTCACCAAGTTTGTACTCCGATTTAAACGAACAATCCGTACGAGACTCTTTTTCTAATATCCTAAAATACCAGCCACTTTAAAAATCTTGATGGAAACATTTAATATTGCAATAGCTACCTCTCAACAGAAGACGTATCTTCTAACAGTTTCCTAAATTTGGTATCCGATTCAAGGAATCTAACCACCAAGCTGTAAGCAACCAACAGATCGTCTTTACAGCTTCTACAACATTCGTAGGGAAGACCATCGTTTTCGTGAACCTGTTAGTAAAAACAGTACATATAAGCTGAACAATCTTGCTTTGGCGTAATTGGTACTGACCTCTAGTTTAACACAGCAACGTAACATCTCAATGAGCGAGCTTCCATTGAAGGAATGACTCAACGAAATGTTTTCTCCCAATGATACGAAGCAAATCCGGCAGGGACTTTGTTTTGCTTCCATTTTTTTATCAGATAAAACCAAAACAAATGATAAATACACAAGCAAACGCACTACCTGCTGATGATTGTTTACACAACATTCCGTTTCGATCATCGATGTTGTCGGATGATACGCGATGCATTGAAAACGTCAACAACGCGTTCTCCAACATACACACTGATGGTGTTGTGTTGATGTATACAATCCAAACGTCAAACCCGTTGTCACCTGTCACACACAGTTCGCAATCTTCCTTCTTATTTACATTCTAATTGGTGAGCTTCGTCCGAATCTTACAATCCCAAAACGCGATACACTGCCACGACGTACGATGACCGCCCACCCGGGAACCCTATCCATGGACACATTCCACAGCTCCTGTCGGATCTGCTCGTCGGTGGTAGCGAGCGCTGTTCCGCTGAACAACTTCCCGGACAGCAGTACCAGTAGCTTGGCCGATATGCTGCGGTACTGTGTGAATCTAGAGGTAGGCGGAATCCGTTCTATAAACTTGTCTAGAACCGGATAAAATCTAGCCCTTTTTCAGATCAATGAATACGATGGTCTTCCGTACCAATGCTGTGAGCAATGCAAAGCGGACCTGGTTGTTGCGTACAAACTGGTCATCCGGTGCCATCAGTCCGATGCCAAGTTCCGGGGGTTGCTTATGGATAGCAAAACCGATGCTAGGTGAGTAGGCGGTGATGTTCTTTTTGGGATTTCACTAACAATTTTATCTACACCTTCAGGGATTCGTTGATGGAAAGTGATGAGTTTCCTCAGTTGGTAGACAGCTTGATAAAAACTGAAGTCTCCGAAGACGTGCTGAACGATGAGTGCGTTTACGCAGAACCACTGCAGCCGGAGGTGGATGTAAAGCCGATTGTGAAGAAAGAGAAACGCCGTGAAGTCTCGGAAGATAGTGATTCCGAAGACGACGATGAAGACTATGCTGATCCGGATTTTAAGCAGGAAAGTGAGGATGAAGAAGAGGAAACCAGCAAAAAGCCAGTAACGAAGAGAGGCCGGAGACCAGCGAATAAGGAAATCAAACGATGCTGCAGATGTAAAGAGAAGCTGTCTACAATGGAGGAGGTGCTCCAACATTCGCAAACGGTTCATGCCAACACCAAGGTTACGGACCGAGCAAGAATGGAGGCGCGTCCGTATGAGTGTGACGTGTGTTTCAAACGGTACACCACCAAGAAAGCTCTAGCTCTGCACAAGGAGCAACTTTACGTTGAAAACGAATTCAAATGTGATAAGTGTGAGGAAGACTTTAAGAGCAAAAGTCTTCTCGATCAGCACATCGAGTCACACGCAAGGGAAATGATTCAACCGTATTGCAATCGCAAGGGACAACTACCGCGATGCTGCGCGTGCTACGAACAGTTTGAAAATGACGAACTACTTAAGGCACACGCCGCAGAAATCCACCAGCCGGAAAGTCTCACCGCAGACGATAAAGACAATCAGTATTCTTGCGACGTGTGCTTTCGACGGTACAAAAGCTTGCGAATCCTTCGGGATCATCAACTCAAAGCGTACCGCGTGCAATCGTATCAATGCGCGACCTGTGGCCGTATCTTTCGGGACAAAACGGCAATGGCCGATCACGAACGCTCGCACGAAGAAGGGAAATCCTTCGTTTGTCCAATTTGTGCGAAAACTTTTGTCATGAAGGACTCATTCCGGAAGCACGTACGAGCTCACTCCATAGCAGCGGATCGATACAAGTGCGAGGTGTGTGGAAGAGGATTCAAAACGAATTCCAACCTGAAGAACCACCTGATTACCCACAATCCGAACCACCGGCCGCTCCAGTGTACGCTGTGTCCATCATCGTTCGCCTGGAAAACCTGTTTGCAGGCTCATATGAAACTGCACACGGGAGAAAAACCATTCAAGTGTGATCAGTGCGACGCTAGTTATGCATTCTCGACGGATCTGAAGCGACACATCATGGCCCACCAAGGCATAAAGCCGTTTGTTTGTACTATCTGTGGGCGCGGATACCCACGTAAGGATTACCTGCGAAAACACATGGCCAATCACTTGACGCAGGCGTGATTAGTTTGTACTGATAAAGTTGATAAATCTTCTTTGTAAGCCCGTACTTTTGTTAAGATTTAATAAATAAAGTGGTGAAAGAGCAATACAACATTCATGTTTACGCTGACAAGGATACAACACTGACGAATCCCATCCCTTATAATGACAGTATTCAAACATTAGTCTAAATTTCGAAGAAATTCTATAGCTATCCTTTGGCACATCAATTGCTAATACTTGACTTGACATAGTGCACTTACCTTTTTTAGTTGGTCTTGCCTCATTGTAAAAACCCTGAAAAAAGCAAGGAAAACAATTTATTAGGTATGGGATATTACTTAAAACCATCAAATGAGTTATATTCTATGCATAGAAAAAAAAATAAAGCCATACAGCCCATCATTGAAAATTTGGCTATTATGTCATGAATGCTATTGTTTGTTTGAGGTGTGCGTTGATAAAAATACTATTTGATCAAAGTAGCCATTTTTCGATTATTCTTCGGTCCAAATATGCCATTTGGCGAAACATTTTGGATATTGTGTGACATTTGTGAGTATTTGCTAACGCGTTGCAACAGCGGAATCTAATTAGAATCGTACACAAATTCCATTTCAAACGCAACAACCGGTTCGAACACGTTATAATTTAAAATCAATACTAACATTTCGAACGAGCCAAAAATTCAATATTACACCCTTTGGAAATGTTAGTCTTGATTTTTTTTTGAAAATATTGTTTTCGAAAAGATCGGAAAATTTCACGAATGTTTCATATTTTAACATTGTAAATCGGACCATTAGTTGCTGAGATATCGACATTAGAAAATGGTGGGTTGTTTGGGTGAGACTTAGAAACTATTTTCCAAAAAGTTACCTAAAAATGGCTTTAACTTGAAAACGGTGCACTTTATCTAAAATTCACTGAAGTACTTTTTGATTGCAAATTCGATTTTACAACAAAAACTAACTTAATCCACCTGTGTGGTTGATGCCTTCCTCACTTTTTACCAACAATGGGTAATATGAGTGGTTTGGACACATATTTCAGCTATTTTTTTAGGTCCAGAAAAATAAGTACACAGATATAACTTAAGTGGTCATAACTCGAGACAGGGTTGCCAGATCTTCAATGTTGTGGACTCGTTGGAAAGGTCTCTTGATTATCTAATCAACGATGGGTCGGATGATGGATCCGGACATCGTTTACATGCATTTAAGTGAAACCTGGCTTCAAAAAAGTACATAAATATCACTTAAGTGGTCATAACTCGAGACATGGTTGCCAGATCTTCGATGTTGTGGACTCGTTGGAAAGGTCTTTTGATAACCTAACCAACGATGGGTCGGATGATGGATCTGGACATCGTTTACATACATTTAAGTGAGATCCGGCTTCAAAAAAGTACATAAATATCACTTAAGTGGTCATAACTCGAGACAGGGTTGCCAGATCTTCAATGTTGTGGACTCGTTGGAAAGGTCTCTTGATTATCTAATCAACGATGGGTCGGATGATAGATCCGGACATCGTTTACATGCATTTAAGTGAGACCCGGCTTCAAAAAAGTACATAAATATCACTTAAGTGGTCTTAACTCGAGACAGGGTTGCCAGATCTTCAATGTTGTGGACTCGTTGGAAAGGTCTCTCGATTACCTAACCAACGATGGGCCGGATGATGGATCCGGACATCGTTTACATGCATATAATTGAGATCCGGATTTATATGAAAACACATTTTTATATATAACTTTTGAACTACTTATCGAAACTTCAAACAATTCAATAGCGATGTATGGGACCCTAAACCAAGTCGAATGCAACTGGTTCGATCAAAATCGGTTCAGCCAGTGCTGAGAAAACTTGGCAAGATTTTTGAACACATACATACATACACACACACACACACATACACACACACACACACATACACACACACAGACATTTGTTCAGTTTTCGATTCTGAGTCGATATGTATATATGAAGGTGGGACTTCGAGCTTTTAATAAAAAGTTCATTTTTAGAGCAGGATTATAGCCTTCCCTCAGTGAGGAAGGCAAAAATGAAGTTGAAAAATGTTTGCTACCAATATTTCGATTTTTTTTAAATCTGTATTGATTCAGAAAATCATAACTCGGTCAAAGATTTTTTGCTCATTCTGGAAATTTCTGGAAAGTTGGCATTTGATGTCCTCTAAAACATATCAAAAAATAAAATAAAAATAAAAATAGTATTTTTTTTGCAAATCAAGATTTATTGACAAAAAGTAAAATTAAAAATCACCAATTTTTTTACCGTGTATATTTTTTTTTTCATTGTAATCCATATCCATACCTAAAACTTTGCCGAAGACATCAAATCGATCAACAAATTCCTTGAAAAGATACAGATTTTTGAATTTTCACATATCATTTTTGTATGGACAACTGCAAAATTTGTATGGAAAATTATATGAACGAACTAATGATGCAAAATGGCTTCTTTGGGCATACCAAAGGCACCAAAAAAGTTTCAGCCGGATTAAAAAATACAAAAAAAAATCGAATGACCGAAATCTCAGAGAATTGCTCAGCTACAGGAGGTTGAGTGTCAAACTCGAATTTTGACATTCACTCAAGAAGAGAAAAGCAAAAAGAAAAAAAAAGAAGAATGCGGTCTGAAATGATCCAGAAATCTGTTCCTGGTGGCACGTCAGTTCATCAGTTCCATTTTAAATCCTTTGCGATCGAACAAAAGATACTCAGAAAAAGAAGCTACAGTAGTTGTTCGGTAACCGGGCGTTGTTTAACTGGGCTGTTTTTTAACTGGGTGTTCGATAACTGGGCCGTAGCCCAGTTAAAAAGCAGACAAACGTCAAAAAACCAAAACAAACCGAAATCACCGAGGGGTATAGATGCAAAGATCACGTTCAATAAATAAAAAAATCTTTTTTCAAACTTATATGTAATTTCAAGTCATAATTGAAGAAATATAAATAGTAATCAGTGTAAATAAATTTGAGTAATTTTAATTTTTATATTTCATTTAGAAACTATTATGCATCGGTAGTCCCCTCGTTATTTTTCGTTCAGCCCAGTTAGCGAACAGCATTCGGTGACTGGGCTACGTTCTCAGCCCAGTTACCGAACAAGTACTGTATATCGTTGTGAACAATAATATCACCTCAAACTGCATTAACTGAGTTAGGGACGATTTTAGCTCAAATTTAGCCTTGCGCAAAGCGAACTGTCAAACTTTGTGAGCGTTTTTCTCTGAACACAAAGTTGATTTACGATGGGATGGACCAATTTGATTGAAATTTGAGGTGAAGACTCTATAGATTCCTGAGAATTTTTGATTTACACTCAAAATACTGTTCACCACATAGTAGCATGAAAATTCAGGTGGCAGTCAATTTTTGGTCTAAAACAACGTTTTACAGGAGTCATGCAACTATCACAGTGCATTCCCATCAAACTGACTTGATTTTCATGCAGCCTACCCTCACACAACTAAATGTTGCATGAAATTCCAGCCTGAAAATTTGAAGGCGTGGTTTGCAGTCAGCTGTTTATTGGTTTGCATGAAATTCATGGAACACCCGCATGAAAACTGATACGGAAAAATTCCGCACACCTTTTCATGCAACAATGTGGTGAAAAGTTTGTTAGTGTTAGTTGAGATGATTGAGAGGTTACATGAATTTCCCGTCTGAAAATTTTTCGAGACTTGCCGATCACAAGCCAATGCTCAGTTGGTTTTGCTCCGTGACTTGCGACGGGTGTGTTTTTATAAAGAAGTTGAGAGTTGAACTTTACGCGTGGACTCTAACCATCATAAGATTTTCCGGTGCTTCCGTCAAGATCGTCTCACTCGAGGCGGACAAACCGCTGGAGCAGCAATCGTCGGCACGCCGGAAGCTCAGTGGAAGGCCCGGTATCTGATGCGGGAAGAGGGCTTCGTGTCCGGCACCGACGACGTGAGATTAACCATGGAGATCTTGGTGCCGAGTGCGCAGGTGAGTGTAAGCCATGACATGACCCGGCTGCCCGGCCCTCGACGGAGTTGACAGAACTAAAAAAAATCCTTCAATCATCCAACAGGTCCGACGCATCATCGGCAAGGGTGGCCAGAACGTGCGCGAGCTGCAGCGGGTCACCGGAAGCATAATCAAACAACCCGAGCACACGTCCGCGATGCACGTCCACACGTCACATGTTGAAAAAATAACCGATTGCATACAAATTGGTAAGTTTTCAGCTTTTCCCTGATGTGATTTATATTATTTTATCTAAGTTTTTTTTTCTATATTTTTTTATTTACAGAAGACGTTTGAGATGATTGCAAACAAGAATTCGATGCATTTTCTTCTTTGTCTATTCATCAACGGTTAACCTGCCGGCGTAGGATGGCTGAATGGCACTCGTAGCGGCCCGACCGCTCCCAAAAGCAGATAGATCAGTACTGGCCGGGGCCAGGGATCGTGCCCCCGAAGGATGATGGTGGGATCTCACCGTCCCGAACGTCACCGAGAAGGGAACTCCATGCCAGATGGACCAAGTGTGTCAGATGTACCAGGTGGATATAGTGGATTATGCAATAGTGTGTGAATATTGTGAAATTGTGATATTTTAATGAATTATAAATGTGAATAAAGCAAGCAAATTAAAATCTAGTTGATTTTCCCTCATACACTCTTCGTCGAGTATTTTCTAAAAGGTTTTATGTGCCATAAAGGCGCACAAAATTTTTTGAAAACTTATATCACTAAAGGAAAAATAAACCCCCACCCCCAACCCCCCTGTACTGAAAAAAACACTAAAGAATAACGCGATGATCACATTCCGAGAAGGTAAAGGCGGCGTGAACTGGCTGCAGCTATGACATGAAAATCATGTGATGTGGTTTATGACTGTATTGGTTTGTTGGAAAATGGACCAAACGTCGCCTCCTGAAGTTCACGTAGATTTGGCATGAACATCCATATGGAAAAAAATCACATATATGTTCATGCTACATTGTGGTGAACACTATTTTGAGTGTACCCTTTCAATTATTTTTGACTTTAAATTTAGTTTGGTAGGGCCAATTTTTTTACCAGGCCCAATTTACGGACATTTACCCCAGTATTGATTTACCTGCAAGCACCATGGCGAAAATTTCTTTGCAGCTCTATCCTAACTCTATTCAACTTTGTCATAACATGCAGATTTCTAAACATAAACCACCATCACTAACTTTTTTTTCCACTTGATTTGAACTAAACTAGATTGAGTGCCAACATAACCCCACATGTTTATGCTGGTTTATGTTGTGACATCAAACGCTACGAAAACATATTTTAATCATATCATAATCATCATTGGATAGAAACTATAAGTTTCGCTCGAATTTTAAAGTAAAACTACCTTCACTGGGTTCAAAAACACACAAAATTAACTGATTTTTCACTGAAATCTCTCGCGTACGGATCGTTCGGCTTCCCGCCATGTTTACCGTTTGTTAAACGGAGTGGGCGCACTCGATTTTACCGACTGAGGCTAGTTTGGCCACAGACTTTCCAGATGTCATACTGGGAGAACTCGTGATGCCCGTGATGCAGAGTGTAAAATGAAACGCAAGATTCTCGGTAATTTTAAACTATTAACTCGACTAATTGTAATTGATTGTTTATTTGTGACGAGAGCCTGTTGGTTTACAACTTTTTATCAAAAAAAAAAAAAAAGAATCCCGATGGTTTAACAAGAATCGCTGTCAATCTGTGGTAAAACCAACGAGGTACACTGATCTGCTAGGTTCGTTTCCAAAACACGTCCATTTGTGTCGGTTGACCTAATGAAGCTCGGTAAAAAGGAAAACTCCCCCTTTAGGAGCACACCTGCTTCCATGCTACAACATTCAGCATAAAAGGCGAACAAACCTCACTTTGATCTGTCATGTTGGGTTTTGTTTACAACCCCTCGTGAGTGTGTTGCTGTTGCATACGAATTTCCACCCACCACCTCTTCGGGCAAAACAATCGCGATTTATTTTTGGAATATTTTAAAACGCTTTTACGCTTGGTTGGTTTTCTAAAAATATTCATTCCACAGAAGAAGAAAAAACGCATTTCATGTTGTGACGCGTGTGTGAACGTGGCTCTGCATTTCTGGCTAGAGAAAGGCGCGGCCGTTGAACGACCACCTACCGATTCTATAGCATTTTTGAACCGTACTGTGAAACGATTTGGTCAATCGCTGCCTGCTTGCGAATCGTGGTTAGCTCAAGATTGGTTGGGCGTTTTGATCGGAACTGATTCAATCGCAATCATGCAATAGATTTAATAGTAAAAGATTATTTCAAAATACTTAGCTAAAATTTGGTAAAAAGATACTTAACGTTGTAATCGGTGAATTTTTGATTATGGCTAGTTAATCCTACTAAAGCTCAAACAAAACTAATGAAAACATTTTCCAACTTTCAGGTCCATCGTCACTGTCTCGCGCACCTAATCTCACCGGCCGTCATCACCTCTTTAGCTTTTGCACTCGTCGTCTCGTCCAACATAAACAGCAACCGCGCGTGCCGGCCAGTAAACACGACCAGATCACTTCATTTGCGAGTTGGCGCTCGAGACGGTGGTTGTGTGGTTTCACTTTCGTTCCGCAGAGACCGGCATAGTCGCGACGGCAGTACGAGGTACAAGTTTTCACTTACGCAATGAGGAAGTTATTCCACAAACAGGGCAGCCTGATCCTTAAGGAGACCCCGTTTGCTTGTGTCCTGCAGTCACGTTACCGGGCGGAACGCTGCGACAAGTGCTTCAAGCCGTGAGTAGAATTTTAATGACGGAATTTCCTAACTATGATGATTGCCTTAATTTCAGGGGAAAGGTATTGAAATGCTCGAGTTGTTTGTACGTGCGGTATTGCAACCGGCTCTGTCAGAAAGAGGCTTGGCCCGACCACCAGGAAGAATGCGGCAAGCTGAAGGAGATTGGCGACCGAGTGGTTCCGGATGCTGGCCTAATGATGTCTCGGATAATCCGTAAACTGCTGAAAGGCGGCGACGTCATGAAGGGATATTATACAGACAAGTGCTACCGGCGATTCTGGGACTTGATGCCTCGTGAGTAGAACCATAACTTGTGTTCCATTTCGTCCTCTGACCTCTTTTGTTCAATCGAGACTCAGAACGAGCGATTTGTCAGTTCATTGAGTCCAAAATGACTAACAGACAGAGAAACAGCGAGCGAGATTCGCGAGTTCGACGAAACATTTATGCGAATGTTATTTTTGTTCACCGATTTTTGCGTTTGCGCGCGCTCGCGTTTTTCTTCCGAAACATGATCAACATTGAAGAACGCACCGAAGACGACACCGTAAGAAACTTTATGTTGAGGCATTTGTGTTGTTTTCTTCCCCTAACAATGTGATCGCTGTGTTTTTGTTTTTTTTTTAAAGGGCGTCGAACTAGCGTACTAATCGATCGAACTGCTGCTGCTGATGATTGAAGAGTTCAGTTTGAACCGGTTGCACGGCGGTGATTTATTTCTGGATTGGTGTCGTTTTACTTTTATATAATGTTTGCTTCTAAATCGGGACGATTGATCAAAAAGAAAAATACGCAACCGGCTAAATGTCAGCAGCCTTCTCAACACCTCAACAATGCCTCAATGAAATTTCTCACGCCCGTTACAGATGAGGAGGATATCAAGAAAGATGAGAAGCGCATGGAGCACTTCCAGTCGCTGACGGTCGTGCTGCGTTCGTTGATTGACGAGGCGGCCATGCCGGGAAACCAGGAGTTGTTGCGGATTTTCGGAAAGGTAGGCAAATTATGAAAAAAATATTGCGTCCATGGATAGATATCCCATATTGCAAGTTACAAAATTCGAGTAAATATAATATCTGTATTAAGTATTTGACATTAAAAATGGTAATGCAATGATAAAATGTATACAACATTTTGGAAAAAAGAATTTAAGAATTTAAGAATTTAAAAATTTAAGAATTTAAGAATTAAAGATTTAATAATTTAAGAATTTAATAATTTAAGAATTGAGGAATTTAAGAATTTAAGATTTTAAGAATTTAAGAATTTAAGAATTCAATAATTTAAGAATTTAAGAATTTAAGAATTTAAGAATTCAAGAATTTAAGAATTTAAGAATTTAAGAATTTAAGAATTTAAGAATTTAAGAATTTAAGTATTTAAGAATTTATGAATTTAAGAATTTATGAATTTAAGAATTTAAGAATTTGAGAATTTAACAATTTAAGAATTTAAGAATTTAGGAATTTAAGAATTTAACATTGTTTTCGCAAGAGTTTGAGTAAGTTTGATTGTAGATAAGGTGCTATAGAAAAAATACATTGGTTTTGTTTTTGGAGCAACATACGTATAAATCTGTTGAGCAAATCTTTGAAATCTATCCAATGCCTCTGTGCTCTTGTATTAAGCTTACTGGTTTACCTACCAAGTTAGCATAAGAGAGCACAGTGGTATAGATAAAACGTTGTCGATCTAGGAAAAAAATTGCATCAAAATCCAGAAAATTGTAAACGATTTTGTTCAAAAAAAAAAAAAAAATGACAGGTTTTAATATTATTTTGAATTATTTCTGTGATTTTTTATGTAATATTTGAAATAAGAATATTTTTCTTCCAGAATTTCTGGGGGGCACAATGTATGGACTGCCCCCCCCCCCTGCCCAATTTAAAGTGGGGCAAAAAGTATCGTGCCCCCCCCCCCCTGAGTCGGCGCCTTTGGTTCAGATTCACAAAATTAAAACGAAAAGAATTAAAATGCAAACAAAATAACAACTCATCAGACAAAAAAGTAGAAAAAATGACAAAGATAAAATAAATAAATAATTGATTGCTGACACTAGATCAGTTGCAAATAGGTGACAGTCATTGGCCATCAACGGCGCCCGCCATGTCTGTTTGTAGATCTCGATTTTAAGAGTCAGGTTGCTACTAGGGCAGCTCGTTTACCCTGTGCAACCGTTTTGCCTTCCTCACATTACTGAGGAAAGGCTATAAAATCACTCAAAAAATGAACTTCTTAATTCGACCTCGTAGACCTACCTTCATGTATACCTATCGACTCAGAATCAAATTCTGCGCAAATGTCTGTGCGTGTGTATGTCTGTAAGTCCGTGCACCGAAAAAAATGCACTCGATTATCTCCGGACTGGCTGAACCGATTTGGGCCGTTCTGGTCTCATTCGATCCGTCTTAGGGTCCCACAAGACCTATATTAACTATTATGACGTTTTGTTAAGTATTTCAAAAGTTATGCTAAAAAAACGATTCTGGCTAAAGTTTGAAAGATTGTAAAAAGAGTGGTTTTTGTAAGAAAACCCGTCTGATCATACATTTTTAGAAAGGTATTTGAAAGACCTTTCTAATGAGCTTAAAAAATTGAAGATCTGGTAACCCTATTAAAAGTTATGAGCACTTTAGTGTCATTTGTACACATTTTAGAGGCCGGATCTAAAATATGTTGATGAAAAAGTTGTCCGGATCTATCATGCGACCCATCGTTGGATAGGTAATCAAAAGACCTTTCCAACAAGCCAAAAAGATTGAAGATCCGATAACCCTATCAAAAGTTATGAGCACCTAAGTGTCATTTGTACACATTTCAGAGGCCGGATCTCAAATATTTTGATGAAAAAGTTGTTCGGAGCTATCCGGAGATCTGGCCCCGGGGATTTTGTTGATTTGAAACTCCCGGGAAAAATGAACAGATATATTTTTTCACTGCCTTAAGGCTTAAAAAACTTTAAAGTAATATAACTATTGAAAGTGAACAATTTTCATGAAACAGCCCCGTAGGTGTTTCGTTTTCGTTTTACGGAGCAAGGTGGGGGACGCGGCCTCAAGTCAGTCCAAGTTCGGTTTCTTGTGGAAAAAAGGGTAGTGGCCGAACTAGTATTGCATACAAAATGAACACCACCGGAAGATATAGGGGATCGGGAGGGGGAAGGTGAAAGAAAATTAGTGTAGGTGTGAGTAGTAAGAACTTGGATGACATGAGCAGTTACGTTAATCTAACTTTAAAACTGAATAAAGGAAATCTGAAATTATGATTCAATCAAAAACTCATTTGAGATTTATACAAAGGGAACCTATGATGTTTTTCAAATTTAAAGGAAATCAAGTAAATTTACTGGAAAATGAAAGATGAAAACTACCTTGTCAAGGGCATTTTTTCTGGGCTTCATCCTGTCGCGTTCGTCAGTAGTCTTGTCGTACATTGCAACTAACTTTAATTTAACTAATCATTTATGTCCAATTATTCATTTCAGAAAACTAACTAACTTGGATCAACAACCTCAATTAAACTGTCTGAGAGTTACTTGAATCTCAAATCCCCGAAATTTTAATTACAAAGCCAAACATTCTTTTACCTATTTTTTAAACCTGTATTGCTGCTTCCAAAAACAATAAATATTAATGAAACGTTCATATTTTACAAGTTGAACACTCGTTGTTAATAAGACTATTTCGTGCCTTCTATTTCAATATATAGGGCACACAAGCTTTGCAAACAAGAGTGTATCCCTATCATACCTTAAGTAAACTATCATTTGAGTGAAAAGAGACACAATCCTGTTCACACCTGTGTGTCCTTTTGAAATGTTAGGCTCTATTTGATCGTCAAAACTCCAATAGATCCTCGATTCGCAACAATGGTCGATACAACCATAATCCGAAAACCGTTAGTTCAACAGATTAACGAATTTTGTCCGATATCATTTCATTATTGAATGATCGAGACTCTATGGATTTTATGACAATTCAGAATGGTTAGAATACCACTTCAATTGAAATCAGAGATTATGATAGCATTACTGAACTGGCTTACACATAACTGGAGTCTAGGATTATAAAACAACCTAAAAAAAAGTTACAAAAACAACTATCTATTCCTCCCCACTATCAAACAGATTTAAACCTGTTCATAACAGATTTTACGAACAAGACTGAGACTCAAATAAAAAAAAAACAATATCTTGCAATTTTACATATTATAAAAGTTTTGATTTCTATCAACACAAGTACATAAATATAAAATAAATGTGTGATATATATCAACATCGGAAACCATCTTTGCAAGTAGCCCTGAAACGACGGCAACGTGTGGCTCCATCTTCAGGGATGAAACAGCCCCGTAGGTGTTGTTCTAATATTACGTCCAATGATTTTTGGGATTCTATACCCCATACTCCATGTAAATATGTTGTAAGAAGTAAAATTTAGATAAAATTTGTAGGTTTGACATTCTTACTACAGAAACAAATATGTACATAATTATGAGGAAGGCACCAACCACCATCGGTGGATTAAGAAACGTTTTTATTTATTTAAGATGTGTATTTTTTTAAAGTCTTTTTTTTCAATTTTTAATTACCCCTTTAGTTAAAAATTTAGATAAAAACTTATAAATATTTTCCAGGAGATTAAGTAAAATATGTGTAATAAGCCAGGTCGAAAAAAAAAACTAACAGACGACGCGTGTGCTCCAACCCTTCCAGATGTGCATCAACAGCTTCAACATCCTGGACGACGAGATGAACAGCATCGGCACCGGGATGTACCTGGGCGCGTCCATCATGGACCACAGCTGCCGCCCGAACGCGGTGGCCATCTTCGACGGGTGCAACCTGAACGTGCGCCTGCTCGAGGACTACAACGGGGCGGAGATTGACTTCTCGAAGATTTTCATCTCGTACATCGACCTGCTCAATCCGACAGACGTGCGGCGCGACATGTTGCGCAAGCGGTACTACTTCGAGTGTGGCTGCGAGCGGTGCCGCGACGAGCAGGAACTGAAGCTGATGAATGGGGCCGCCTGCGCGAACGCCCAGTGCGACGAGCCGATCTCGATGACGGCACGGCAGGATCGGTGTCCGGGCTGTTCGACGGCCATCAAGCAGACCGAGCGGGACAAGTTCCGCGAGATAAGCGCCTTCACGATGACCCAGCTCGAGCAGATGAAGGACGTTACTTGTAAGGAGTGAGGTTTTGGAGGTGGGATGTTCTGTATTAACTGGATTTCTTTTATTTTTTTTAGATTTGGACATTTGCCAGCTGTGTTTGAGCAAGCAGGAGAAGGTCTTCCATCCGTTCAACGTTTGGTACTTGAAGACGCTGGATCTTGCGTTCGAAAGTGCCATCGAAATGGAAAAGTGGGAAGACGCGATCGATTACGGTAGCCGGCTTAAGGATGGCTTCAAGCGGTTCAACGGAGCGTTCCATCCGCTGTACGCTTTGCTGCTGCTCAAGCTGGGCAAAATCGAAATCTACCTCAAACACGGCAAGGAGGCGCTGATGAACGTCAACGAGAGCGAGAAGATTCTGCGCATCACGCACGGCGAGGAGCACGACCTGTACAAGAAACAGCTGATTCCGCTGCTGTGCCAGGCCGCGACCGAGTACGAGCAAATGGACAAATGAACCCATCCATGGAACGTGATATTCTGCTGGATCAGAGCGAGAGACAACTATCGTGTTAAACTATTGCTACCTAATTTATTCAACTTGTTTTTTTTTCTTCTTATTTGCAATTTTACAAAAAAATAAACTCAAAGACACTGACACACAACCGGTTCAAATTCCTTTGAACGCACTCACCTTCTTCAGCATCTGCCGCTTCCGGTGGGCCGACGTCTGCTTCTGCCGTACAAACTGGTGCTTCTCCAGCGTTTGCTTCGTCTTTCCCTCGCGCCGCACCAGCTTCACGTCCTGCGTTAGCCCGTAGCCTACAATATCCGCAAAGTTAGACCCGGCGAAGCAGTGCTCGTCCAGTTGCTTTAAAACACTGACCTTCACGCGGCACGTCACTTCGTCGTCGTCGTCGTCACCGTCGTGCTCGTCCTGTTTCTTCTTCTTTTTCTTTTTGCCTTCCGTGGGGACCTCGTCGGGAATCTGTTCGGTTTCCTCCTCAACGGGTTGGCAGTCCTGATCATCTTCCTGGGACTGTTTTCGCTTTTTCTTTTTCGACTTCTTTTTTGGCGCCTCGTCGACTTGCTCTAAAGTCGCTGCTTCTTCGACGACTTCGCCAACAACTTCCTCACTGTCGTCGGATGGCTTTCGTTTACTTTTCTTCGACTTTCGCTCAACAGGTTCCTCCAACTGTTCTAAACTGGTCTGCTCTTCTACAGTTTCTTGAGCTTCCTCCTCAATTTGCCTTTGTTTTTCCTTTTTGGACTTCTTTTTGGGAGTTTCTTCAACTTCCTGTGCGACCTCTACTTCCGGTGCTTCATTTTTTGAACGCTTCTTCTTCTTTTTGGGAATCTCTTCGACTTCTTGACAAACTTCAGGCTCTAGTTCCGGTTCCGGTTGCACTTCCTCTTCATGCTTTCGTTTCGACTTTTTGGACTTTTTCCTTTCCGGCTCTTCCACGGCAGCCGCCACCTTCACCCCCATCTTCTCCTGCATCTTCATCTTGAAGTAGTCCTGCACCGACACGGCGGCCTTAATCGTCGTCAACCCCAAAATGTTCCTCTCCTCCGAGGGTTCAGCTTCCTCCTCCACCTCCACCTCATCCGCCACCTCACCACCCACAATCTGACTCTTGACCTCCTCCAGCGACTTCTTCCCGAATATGTTCGCCAAGTCCTTCTCGCTAGCCCGGCTCAGATCCTTCCCCCGAGTAAACTTCTTGTAGTGCACCCGGGCGCGCGAATTCTTCGACTTTTCCTCCAGCGACTTCATCTTCGCCAGGTCCACCTCATCCTCACCTTGCGCGGCGTCATCCTCTCCCCCATTCAACGACTTGAGCAGCTGGTTAAAGTCCTGATCGTGCTGCGTCCAGTGGTCGTCCTTTTCGCCGGCGTACCCGAACCCCTCGCTGTCCTGCTTCAGCTTGGGCAGAATCGGCGCCGACATGCCGTCCTCGCGCTTGCCCAGCCCCTTGCCCTCGGACCAGCCCAGCTTTTCGAGCATCCGCACGCCAAAGTTGGTGGAATCTGCGAGGGAGACGGAACGCGGTTAGTGGCTTGAACAACCCATTAGGGTAGGGAAACACTCACCATTGTAAACAGGGTTCGCACGTGCTTTCATCTTCACCTGGCACAACTTTTTCTGGCGCTGCTTCATGCTCGGCAGGGCCACGGAACCGAGGTAGTCGTCCATGGTGCCGGATTTGGTTTGCACAATTTTAGTGTTTTAAATGATCCAAATTCCAATTTACTGAAGCAAATTCCGTTTAAATTCCACAAAATGATCCGAACATCGGCGCGAGAATGAAAACAGTGCGAAACAGCATGCTCGCGTTTGACAGATTAGAGGTAAACATTACACTGTGAAATGAAATTACAACTTGCGAAGAAGGTAGAACTCTTGTCATTTTACCGAGCGGCTTTGGGTCAACACGGTCAACTCTGGATCAAGCGTGATTTGGAAACGCACCTTGTTGAAAATGATAAAAAAGATGATTTTCAATCACTCCTAAATGTTTCATGATCAAACTGAGTAGGGAAAATTCTCGTATGTTTGGCAGGTTAAGCTCTCACTCCTAACTCCATCCAATTTGCTGATTTTCACTATTTAAACAACTAATTTTGCAAAACTTTTGATAGAAACTTGCTTGCTCACTTCTTATTGAGCTATTTATCACTCGATTTCAGTTGAAAACGCTTTTAATTAGCTTTAATTGAATGTCAAAGTTTTCGCCTGCCAACATTAGAGGCACGCTGGAATTAGATGCTGTTCGTCTAAGAGATGATTTAAGCCAAAATTTAAGCTCAAAATTTTGCCAGGCACAAAGTGAACTGTCAAACTTTGTGAGCGTTTTTCTCTAAAACATAGTTGATCAATTACGGTTGCCGCGATATCTCGAGATGGGATGGTGGTGGGCAAAAAAAGAGCGAGCCACTCAAAGAGCCGGTTCACTAAAAAGAGTGAACGAACCATGGCTCACAAGAACCGTGGTTCTTTTTTAAACTCCGGTCTTTTGAAAGAACCGTTCCAAGATAGAATGATTTTTAAACTTGTTATAAATATAACTTATCGAATTTTGAACAAATTGCATAAAAAAATGTTTTTAGAATTGAAAATACTATTCTCAATTGAAAAATTATAGCTTATAAAAATTAATCCCAAAATAGCATTGCTGCCAAAAACCACTTTAAGCGGTGTATATACTTCGGAAGGAATCGGTTAAGAAAAATTTCAAATGGACAGGAGTAGCAGTGGAAGCAAGCCAGAGAGGGTGAAGAAAAGCCCCAAGAAAACGCTCCCTCTCCTTTGTTCTGCTGTTCGTAAAGCTGTTTCTTGACCCCTCATCGATGAAATCAGAATTTAGAAAAGAGTTCGCAAAATCACACAATTCTTTAAAAAAAACCTTTATATCAACATTTTGAAAAAGAGCGAAAGAGCCGTTCAAAAGAGCGGCTCTTTTTAGTGAGCGAACGAAAATGAGCGGCTCCTAAAAAAGAGCGGTTTTGCCCACCTCTAGGATGGACCAAGTTTTACCACAGACAAGTTTTACGAAACATTGTGGCTTGTTCACGTCCTGTTGTATAGCAAGAGGACTACAAATAAGCTACGATGCCAGATTATTTTATGGGAGATCTGTATTTTCTTAAAAATAAATCTGTATTTTATCTGTATCATGTCAAATTCGTAGCCACAGAAGATTTTTTTTGAATTTTAACAGCAGATTGAAGCATTCTAGTCATATAGAATCATAATTCAGTTACAAAATTGTTGAAATTTTTAAAATTTAATCATTTTAAAAAAATCTGTATATACAGATTTTTGTGATTTTTGGGATCGAATAATCTGTATAATACAGATTTATCTGTATACACTCAAACCCCGATGGTTTGACACCAACTGTTGTCAAACGAACGGGGTCACTTTTTAGTTTGACACACCTTTTACACGGAGTTCACACACACTACCAAACGTTTGTTTTGATAGTGTGCGTGAGCGCCGTGTAGAAAGTGACAGTTCGTCACTTTTTAGTTTGACTTTGACCAACCAACGGGGTACAAACTAAAAAAGCGTCAAACGAAAAAGTGACCAACCACCGGGGGTTGAGTGTATCTGGCATGGCTGCAAATAAGACTGAACAATGGAGCATTTTCATTCGTTTCTACCACTCGAATAGTGTGCTCCATTAGGTTTTACGCCGACTCGGTTTTTAGGTTAGAAATTTGACAGCTTGGCTGCACTGTTTACATTTTTTGCACCTGTTTTGCACGTGTGTTTCAGCAAAAATGTGTGTGCGTGTGCGCTCGTGACGTCACGCTGTAAAACCTAACTGCTAACTGGGGCGATTAGGGACATATAGGCGAATAGGAACCCATGAGACAATTATATGCAGAAACAAAGAAATCAGTCGTGAAATTTTAATCGCGTTTTCTCAAAAATGGGGTTGATAATATACAACAAAAATTTTGTTGATTCAAACCTCGTACAGGCTGATTCTACAAAACATTTTTCTGCGTGTACAAATCTGTTATAAAACAAATAATTTTTCAAAAGATCGATCCACTTAAAAAATCAAACCAAATACCAAAAACTTTAAAGCTTTGAAAAACGCATTTTTTACCGATAGAATATTTTGATTTGTACAGATCCTGATTCAGGCCGGTAAAATTATCTTTCTACGTATAAATGGAGCCTAACATTTTAAAAATGCACAAAACTTCTGTAAACAATAGTGCATCCCTTTCACTCGAATGACAGTTTGTATAAGGTGTGAGAGGGATACACTGTTGTTTACAAAAGTTTTGTGCCCTAATGAAATGGAAAGATTTAATGTCCGATGGGGTATCTCGGTTTGAAATACATATTTTGTTCCAGACACACCATGCACCTCGTAATTTTGTGTTAGCAAAAAAAATCCAAATTTTGTGTTCGCAATTCGCAATTCGCAATTTTCAGTGTAAGAACGGGCCTTGACCGATCTTATGCACTAGGTTCCCGACGAACACGCACTGCCCTTACACCTACATCTCACCCTTGCTCTGAGTCAGTACGAGCAGCACGCTAGAACACGCTTTGAGTGTTCGTGCCAGGCATGCACACCTTCTTTTCCGGTTACGCATTTTAACTCGGCCGGGGGTGTTACATTACGTAGGGTTTGATGTAAGTATAAGCGCCTAACCATTTAAAGTGTGCCTATCAACTTTCTTTAAAGCAAAAACTGTTTTATTTTTAGTTTGATTTCAAAAACTAGTTGTTATTTTACTGTGTATTGTTTTCTCCTGAAATCTTTCCTAGTGATGAGTCGTGTTTATATGTTGCTATTTCTTTTGTCGCGGTGTTTTGTTACAATTTTTGGTCCTAAGCATGTTATAAAAGTTTACCAAAAATACAATAGCAATATTTGTGTTAATCATTTAACCATTCCATAAATTGAGTAAGGGCTCAAACCTCACTTGTTTGAAAAAAGGGTAAAGATTGAAAACAATAGACAGTAAAAGAAAATTTATTTTATAAAAATCAAGTATCAATAGTAAGAGAATGATGAGCGTATTTTGAAGAATAATAATGAAAAGCTAGATGTATAAGATGTAAAATTGGGCAATAGTTAATAAATAGAGATAAAAAACAAGCTTAGATTATAGTAATTATTATTTATAGGACAGATAAAGAATTATTCAAATAAATAAATTCGCAATAAAATCAAAAAAGATTAGGCGAATTTTAAATAGACTTGATATTACTAGTACATTAAGGAAAAGTATATTTTTAAGAAAAAAAAAACAAAACAAAGTTTGTTATAGCAGTATCAATTGATAGAAAAGAGTGAAAAAGCTTTGAGAGATAAGAGAATCAAAAGTTAGTAAAATTAAAATCAAATGTTGGATATTAAATAGAAGAATCAGTGAAGAATTGGGAATCAGAAGAGCAAAATAAAAATAGGAAATAGGTGGTAGCTGAGAATGAAGAGAAGAGAAACCCCGTTGTGCGATGTTTCAGGTACATCCACAGCAGTTGACTCAACATACTGCGAATCAAAACAATACCGTCTACAATCACAAATTACTTCCCTTTCCCACATTGTCGCGCCCCTTTCTTTTAGCCGAGACTTTGACCCGCGGTGGTCAAAGGTTTACGATCCGTTTCCACAGGCCACCAGCTAGGTCATCATGAAAACCAAGCCAACGTGGAGGTAAGAAAATAGGACACTCGCAAGGAACCAGAGCTATACTGTTCTGATCAAGATAATTCGGATGATCTAACAGAACTACGGATGTAGTTAGTTACGCTCCTTCCAGGATGTTCCTTACGTGGACGTCAACCGAAGAGCACGCAACAAGGTCAGTGCCATTGCATGCTCTTAGGTATCAATCCTTGGCCTGCAGAAAAAAAAATCCAAATTTTGTGTTATCACAAAAAAGAATGATTGCTGTCTTACAAATTTTAATTTATCACCTCCGTGTACGCACGAGTGCAAGCAGCAGTCAAGTGCTCAGTGCTCCATCGTTTTTTCGAAAATTTTCGCCGTAATTTACCGTGATTAGCCGCGAGTTTGCTCCAACAGCATGCCAAGGGCCGGCCGTGGCCGTGGCAGTTCGAGTGCGGCCTCGAAAAACCCGCGAAGTTCGTCTACCGGCCGTGTGCAAAAAGGTAAACAAACCAACGCCGCGTCGACCGCCATCGCGCCGGGGAGTGTGAGCGCCAAAGGATTCGACCCCAAGTTACTACACGCTAATTACCGCGTCCAGGATCGCAGCCCTATTAGGCTCCGTTCAGCTACTTCCGGCAATCCGTCGACCGATGGCGCTTCAACATCCGCCAACATTCCCACCAGTAACAAGTTCGCGAGGCTGAGTGACGAGGAAAGCAGCTACAACAACACCGACGGTAGCACTACCCTGTTTGAAAAATGTCGCACGTCGTACGAGCTGTCGCGCGGTTTTGATTTTACCGTTTCGATATCGATTGGTCGAAAGGACGACAAACGTACGACAAACACTCGACATGCCCGACATTGTTTTTTCCATCGATTTCCCTTCAATTCGACGTCACGATTTTCGTCGACGCAAACAGTTTGACAGTTCTCTTCAGTTGGTCTTGTTTGGACTTGATTGCAACCGAATCGAACCAGTTATTGTTGATGTTGGGATTCGGAAGGATTTTGACCGGTTGATAGGTAAGTTGTGCTTCTTTTTCTGTCGGAAAGTTCCGGCCGGAGTGGGCGAGTGGCCAAATTATAGTTTCTTATGTTCCAGATATTCAGAATTCGGTCTTCGTGGCGGTGGAGGAGGAGGACGAGACGCATGAATCCGGCAGGCCAGGTCTTCGTGGCGGAAGACGGGACCGGAAGGAACCGAGCTTATGGAGGATATGGTTCATTCCAAAGGAGGAGGAGGATGAAACACCGAGTGTCAAAAGTTCTACCCAAGGTAAGAGAAAAAGGGGTATAGAAAAAATCATTTCGTGGCGGTGTTTCTGATCCACCGGAAGTTTTAATCAATAGAAATGTTGCTTCAAGTCATTGAAATGATGGAAGAGGCGCATTTCAAAGTATCGGGAGTGAGCTTGGAAGACGGAAAGTATGAGGGCTAA
The DNA here is from genome assembly GCF_015732765.1 of Culex quinquefasciatus. Taxonomy (NCBI): domain Eukaryota; kingdom Metazoa; phylum Arthropoda; class Insecta; order Diptera; family Culicidae; genus Culex; species Culex quinquefasciatus. Next base: position 166,649,968 of record NC_051862.1, on the reverse strand, counting down.
TATTGGGTGTTATTATTACTGGACTTCAGAATTGTATAATAAAAAACTCTAACATAAGTGCTCCGCCAGGAATATCTTGATGATGAGCTTCAACATTTGAAAACTACCAACATCCTGAATAATATTGTACAGATTTTTTTTTATTTTTTTACTTAAAAAAATAAAAATAATTTAAATAAAAAAGGTTGAAAACAAAGCAGATTACAAAAAAATAAGTATTTCATTAAAAGGTTTGCAGAAATCTAAAATTCTAAAATTCTAAAATTCTAAAATTCTAAAATTCTAAAATTCTAAAATTCTAAAATTCTAAAATTCTAAAATTCTAAAATTCTAAAATTCTAAAATTCTAAAATTCTAAAATTCTCTAAAATTCTAAAATTCTAAAATTCTAAAATTCTAAAATTCTAAAATTCAAAATTCAAAATTCTAAAATTCAAAATTCAAAATTCAAAAATTCAAAATTCAAAATTCAAAATTCAAAATTCAAAATTCAAAAATTCAAAATTCAAGGTTCAAAATTCAAAATTCAAAATTCAAAAATTCAAAATTCAAAATTCAAAATTTTCAAAATTCAAAATTCAAAATTCAAAGGTTCAAAATTTCAAAATTCAAGGGTTCAAAATTCAAATTCAAAATTCAAAATTCAAAATTCAAAATTCAATTCAAAATTCAAAATTCAAAATTCAAAATTCAAAATTCAAAATTCAAAAATTCAAAATTCAAAATTCAAAATTCATTCAAAATTCAAAAATTCAAAATTCAAAATTCAAAATTCAAAAATTCAAAATTCAAAATTCAAAATTCAAAATTCAAAATTCAAAATTCAAAATTCAAAATTCAAAATTAAAAATTTAAAATTTAAAAATTCAAAATTCAAATATTCAAATATTCAAAATTCAAAATTCAAAATTCAAAATTAAAATTCAAAATTCAAAAATTCAAAAATTCAAAAATTCAAAATTCAAAATTCAAAAATTCAAAAATTCAAAAATTCAAAAATTCAAAAATTCAAAAATTCAAAAATTCAAAAATTCTAAAATTCTAAAATTCTAAAATTCTAAAATTCTAAAATTCCAAAATTCCAAAACTCCAAAATTTCAAAATACTAAAATTTACAAATTCTCAAATTCTCAAGTTCTAAAATTCTATTTTTTTATTTCAGAATCTTTTAAAATGTTTTTGAATTTTAGGATTTTAAAATTTTAAATTAAAGATTTATAAAATTTAAGAATTCTATTTCATAATTTTAAAGTTTTTAAACTCTAAATCCTGAAAATTTTAATTTTTATGATTTTGAAATACTTAGGTTCTACAATTTTTAATCTCTTAAATTTTTATATTGTATTACACTCAGCCCCCGGTGGTTGGTCACTTTTTTTTTTGTAAAATGGGTGTCAAACTAAAAAGTGACCCCTTTCGTTTGACAACAGTTGGTGTCAAGCCATCGGGTTTTGAGTGTATTCTTGTAATTCTTGATATTTGTAAATTTCAAAAATATCAAAGAATAAATTTCATTTTTAAATTATTCAGATATTTTAAATTTTTACGATTAATTTAAACATTCGAACATTTTAAAATTGTTTAAAGTCTTTTAAGTTCTTAGCTTCCTCAAAGCATGGACTTTGGGGTCTTCAGAAACACAGGCACTTTAAATTAAAAAAAATCAAAAATATTTAAACAGGTCCAGATGGGTTTTCTCCATAAAACTTTGGAGAAAAACCATGTGTTGATGTTGATTTTCAATTTAGAAATTTAAAATGTTAGAATTTTTGGTTGTCTTAAACTTTCTTTTATCTTTATTTTCTTAACAATTTATATGTTTTAATTAACTACTCTTTTAATTTTTTTTTTTTTTTCAAAAATTTTACATTGAGAGTTAAATTTTTGAATGTTCCTTAATTATTTATGAATGAATTTTCACAGATTTTTTGAATATGATATCTGTCCTGAGATTACCTTTGTTTCAACAACAAAACTCTAGATATGATTTGGATATGAATTCAGCCGAATGACGTTATCTTTTTTTCAGGTAACCAAAAATATTCCAATCTGATCCTGCTATCAACCCAGGGTCTTCGTGTTGTCCCACGCAGTTTGTTGAACGGAAGCTGTAACGACCGCAAAAACACCTGCTCCGGAAGTGCGTAAACCGACGTTGTCCCGTACTCCGGATGGCCATCAATCCATGGGACATAAACTGTGGCGCCGCACCCCGCCGTATCTGCGACTAGTCGAGGAGCAATAGTCCATCTTGATCAAGATGCTGCCTCGCACGCTGGCGTCGGCTCGAAAGATGGCTGGCAAATTCCGGACCCGGAAGACAACGCCAAAACTTCCGGCCAAGATGAAAGACCAACCGGAAGACAACGCCAAAAACTACGTGGAGGTCGCGACACACAATGAATGTATTTTAAATCGAGTGAAAAAGTACAATTTACAGTAAAAATACATCTAAAAATAAATAAAAATAAAACAAACATCATTTTTTTACTGCAGCATAACCTAAAAATCCGAAATGACATCACACGACAAAGGTACGACATCCTAAATAACAAAACCATCCCTGACTGAAAAGTCCGTCAGACGTCCGTCGTTTGTCGTCCGTGCAACCGTACGACGTCGCACGACAATGTCGTGCGACTTTCGCGCGAATGTCATACGTTTTTGCACCAAAATGTCGTATTTGTCGTGCGATCGATGATCGAAATTGTACGACATTGTCGTACGACATTCGACCGACGTCGCATGGTTTTGTTATTTAGGATGTCGTACCTTTGTCGTGTGATGTCATTTCGGATTTTTAGGTTATGCTGCAGTAAAAAAATGATGTTTGTTTTATTTTTATTTATTTTTAGATGTATTTTTACTGTAAATTGTACTTTTTCACTCGATTTAAAATACATTCATTGTGTGTCGCGACCTCCACGTAGTTTTTGGCGTTGTCTTCCGGTTGGTCTTTCATCTTGGCCGGAAGTTTTTGGCGTTGTCTTCCGGGTCCGGAATTTGCCAGCCATCTTTTCGAGCCGACGCCAGCGTGCGAGGCAGCATCTTGATCAAGATGGACTATTGCTCCTCGACTAGTCGCAGATACGGCGGGGTGCGGCGCCACAGTTTATGTCCCATGGATTGATGGCCATCCGGAGTACGGGACAACGTCGGTTTACGCACTTCCGGAGCAGGTGTTTTTGCGGTCGTTACAGCTTCCGTTCAACAAACTGCGTGGGACAACACGAAGACCCTGGGTTGATAGCAGGATCAGATTGGAATATTTTTGGTTACCTGAAAAAAGATAACGTCATTCGGCTGAATTCATATCCAAATCATATCTAGAGTTTTGTTGTTGAAACAAAGGTAATCTCAGGACAGATATCATATTCAAAAAATCTGTGAAAATTCATTCATAAATAATTAAGGAACATTCAAAAATTTAACTCTCAATGTAAAATTTTTGAAAAAAAAAAAATTAAAAGAGTAGTTAATTAAAACATATAAATTGTTAAGAAAATAAAGATAAAAGAAAGTTTAAGACAACCAAAAATTCTAACATTTTAAATTTCTAAATTGAAAATCAACATCAACACATGGTTTTTCTCCAAAGTTTTATGGAGAAAACCCATCTGGACCTGTTTAAATATTTTTGATTTTTTTTAATTTAAAGTGCCTGTGTTTCTGAAGACCCCAAAGTCCATGCTTTGAGGAAGCTAAGAACTTAAAAGACTTTAAACAATTTTAAAATGTTCGAATGTTTAAATTAATCGTAAAATTTAAAATATCTGAATAATTTAAAAATGAAATTTATTCTTTGATATTTTGAAATTTACAAATATCAAGAATTACAAGAATACACTCAAAACCCGATGGCTTGACACCAACTGTTGTCAAACGAAAGGGGTCACTTTTTAGTTTGACACCCATTTTACAAAAAAAAAAGTGACCAACCACCGGGGGCTGAGTGTAATACAATATAAAAATTTAAGAGATTAAAAATTGTAGAACCTAAGTATTTCAAAATCATAAAAATTAAAATTTTCAGGATTTAGAGTTTAAAAACTTTAAAATTATGAAATAGAATTCTTAAATTTTATAAATCTTTAATTCTAAAATTTTAAAATCCTAAAATTCCAAAAATTCAAAAAAAAACATTTTAAAAGATTCTGAAATAAAAAAATAGAATTTTAGAACTTGAGAATTTGAGAATTTGTAAATTTTAGTATTTTGAAATTTTGGAGTTTTGGAATTTTGGAATTTTAGAATTTTAGAATTTTAGAATTTTAGAATTTTAGAATTTTTGAATTTTGAATTTTGAATTTTGAATTTTGAATTTTGAATTTTGAATTTTGAATGTTTGAATTTTGAATTTTGAATTTTGAATTTTGAATTTTGAATTTTAGAATTTTGAATTTTGAATTTTGAATTTTGAATTTTGAATATTTGAATTTTGAATTTTAAATTTTAAATTTTTAAATTTTAAATTTTTGAATTTTGAATTTTGAATTTTGAATTTTGAATTTTGAATTTTGAATTTTGAATTTTGAATTTTGAATTTTGAATTTTGAATTTTGAATTTTGAATTTTGAATTTTGAATTTTGAATTTTGAATTTTGAATTTTTGAATTTTGAATTTTGAATTTTGAATTTTGAATTTTGAATTTTGAATTTTGAATTTTGAATTTTGAATTTTGAATTTTTGAATTTTGAATTTTTGAATTTTGAATTTTTGAATTTTGAATTTTGAATTTTGAATTTTGAATTTTGAATTTTAAATTTTGAATTTTGAATTTTTGAGTTTTGAATTTTGAATTTTGAATTTTGAATTTTGAATTTTTGAATTTTGAATTTTGAATTTTGAATTTTGAGTTTTGAATTTTGAATTTTGAATTTTGAATTTTGAATTTTGAATTTTGAATTTTGAATTTTGAATTTTGAATTTTGAATTTTGAATTTTGAATTTTGAATTTTGAATTTTAGAATTTTAGAATTTTAGAATTTTGAATTTTAGAATTTTAGAATTTTAGAATTTTAAATTTTAGAATTTTAGAATTTTAAATTTTAGAATTTTAGAATTTTAGAATTTTAGAATTTTAGAATTTTAGAATTTTAGAATTTTAGAATTTTAGAATTTTAGAATTTTAGAATTTTAGAATTTTAGAATTTTAGAATTTTAGAATTTTAGAATTTTAGAATTTTAGAATTTTAGAATTTTAGAATTTTAGAATTTTAGAATTTTAGATTTCTGCAAACCTTTTAATGAAATACTTATTTTTTTGTAATCTGCTTTGTTTTCAACCTTTTTTATTTAAATTATTTTTATTTTTTTAAGTAAAAAAATAAAAAAAAATCTGTACAATATTATTCAGGATGTTGGTAGTTTTCAAATGTTGAAGCTCATCATCAAGATATTCCTGGCGGAGCACTTATGTTAGAGTTTTTTATTATACAATTCTGAAGTCCAGTAATAATAACACCCAATATTAGCCCTCATACTTTCCGTCTTCCAAGCTCACTCCCGATACTTTGAAATGCGCCTCTTCCATCATTTCAATGACTTGAAGCAACATTTCTATTGATTAAAACTTCCGGTGGATCAGAAACACCGCCACGAAATGATTTTTCTATACCCCTTTTTCTCTTACCTTGGGTAGAACTTTTGACACTCGGTGTTTCATCCTCCTCCTCCTTTGGAATGAACCATATCCTCCATAAGCTCGGTTCCTTCCGGTCCCGTCTTCCGCCACGAAGACCTGGCCTGCCGGATTCATGCGTCTCGTCCTCCTCCTCCACCGCCACGAAGACCGAATTCTGAATATCTGGAACATAAGAAACTATAATTTGGCCACTCGCCCACTCCGGCCGGAACTTTCCGACAGAAAAAGAAGCACAACTTACCTATCAACCGGTCAAAATCCTTCCGAATCCCAACATCAACAATAACTGGTTCGATTCGGTTGCAATCAAGTCCAAACAAGACCAACTGAAGAGAACTGTCAAACTGTTTGCGTCGACGAAAATCGTGACGTCGAATTGAAGGGAAATCGATGGAAAAAACAATGTCGGGCATGTCGAGTGTTTGTCGTACGTTTGTCGTCCTTTCGACCAATCGATATCGAAACGGTAAAATCAAAACCGCGCGACAGCTCGTACGACGTGCGACATTTTTCAAACAGGGCATGCGACGTCGGTCGAATGTCGTACGACAATGTCGTACAATTTCGATCATCGATCGCACGACAAATACGACATTTTGGTGCAAAAACGTATGACATTCGCGCGAAAGTCGCACGACATTGTCGTGCGACGTCGTACGGTTGCACGGACGACAAACGACGGACGTCTGACGGACTTTTCAGTCAGGGTACCGACGACGACGACGACGATGGTCGTGCACGGAAAAAAGTGCCGACGCCAAAAAAAGTAATTACTCCAAAGGAACGACGACCACCACCAATTTTTGTTTTGGACACGTTGGCGGACGATGTTGACGAGCAGCTGGAAGGCCTCGTGTACTGCCTCAAAATAGGTAAAGCGTCAGTGCAAGTGTTCACATTTGACCAAAAGAACTTCGACCTGGTTGTGGAGAAATTTAAGCGTAAAACTTCAAATTCTACACATTTGACCCCGCGCAGAAGACCGCTGTAAAGATTGTCTTGCAGGGGTACCAAGACCGCCCGACCTCCGTCCTCAAGGAGCACCTCTTGGGTGCCGGAATAACGCCGCGAGACATAAAAGTCCTCTCGCGGAAGACAACAGTCACAGGTACACACACTGTACCTGTTGTACTTCGACCGCGGCACCGTCAAGATTCAAGACCTGCGGCGGACTAAGGCGTTGGACGGTTTTGGGTAAACTGGCGGTTTTACTCCAAAAATCCGACGGACGCAGCGCAATGTCACCGTTGCCAGAAATTCGGCCACGGCTCGCGGAACTGCAACCTCCAGCCCCGCTGCGTGAAGTGCGGTGAGTCACACCTCTCGGAGGTGTGCGCACTGCCACGAAAGGCGGACTTGGGGGAAAACGCAGAACAAACCAAGCCGCGCGTAAAGTGCGCGAACTGCGGCGGTAACCATACCGGTAATTACCGCGGATGCGTCGCGCGCAAGTCCTACCTCGAGGAGCAGGAAAGAGGAAGAAGAAAGCAGCAGCGTCCCACCCTCCTCAACGAAGTACGAGTGCAGCCGTTCCTGCAGCTGGCCAGCGTACGGTTCCAGCGGACAACCCAGCGATCCCTCCTGGCTGGGGGCGATCGTTTGCCAGCGTGGTCGCGGCCGGTAGCGGCAATGCGGCCCAGCAAGAAGTCACCGGGAAGATCTCTTTACCCTGCCGGAGTTCTTTGCTCTCGCGGGGAGATGATGACGCGGTTTCGGAGCTGCCGTAACAAGGCGGAGCAATTTCTAGCCCTCGGGGAATTAATGATTAAGCACATCTATAAAGGATAAAAAACTGTGATCTAGTTTTAAGCTTTCTCTATTTCTATCCCCTTTTCCTAGCAAGTTTAGTAAGTTTTTTTTTTAATTTTTCTTACTCTTGGTAACACCTTTATTTACAAGCAATAACTGTTCCAAAATGGATTATGATGTAACACACAGCTGAAAGGAACTCCAAAACTCTGTTTTGTACCAAAAAAGAACTTATTGTATCTTGATTATTCACCAATAAAACCGAATTTGAATTTGAATTTGAAAAATTTTAATTTATTAATTCACATAACATTGAAGATTTAAACGTTTAATGCTTTCACTCCTTCATAGCAGCATCTTGCGAGGCGGCCGCTGCCGCCGCGGCCATTTTCGCCTTCCGTATCTCCAGCGCCTTCAGCCTGTTGGCGGCGATTTTGGCCCGCATCTCCTCGGTCATAGCCGGAGAAGGTTCCTTCGGGGCAGGCGCAACCGGTGGCGGAACCGGCGTCCGCATACTCTCGTCCCGCACGGCGTCAAAGTTGCACTCCGAGACGGACAGATCGGCCACGCCCGAAGTGTTGGCCGCTCGCGAGATTGCGATCTGCTCTTCGATCATACTGTCCAGCGGATCGAGCGGTTGGTTGAAGGCGGCGTTCGACTCGTACATCAGCCCGCCAGCATTCTCGTCCCCGCCGTCGTCTGCTTCGGCATCGTTTGTAACCACCGGATCGAGCATTCCCAGCCGGTACTTGTTCATGTAGGTGTGCATCTGCTTCTTTTTGCCGAGACGCTCGATCGTGCTGAGGCAATCGTCCAGGTTGTACTTGGGGTACATCCGGTGGGCCCAGTGCTGCATTCGTTTCATGATCGCGTTCAGATCGTCCGCTTCACGCCCTTTGCCGCGAAATTTGAAACCCTTGAAGTAGTTCTCCAGGTCGGCGATTCCGCGCGGTCCGCAAAGGCGTTGGACGTTCAGCAGGTTCCGAGGGTTTCGAACGGTTCGCTGCTTCGGCTCGATCTTGACCGGTTTACTGGGTCCTGCTTCGTTGTCCCCGCCATCACCATCGTTGTCCGGCTGACCTTCGTCCTCGGAGAGGATTCGGCCGTCGTTTTCGTTGCCAAGTTCATCCGCATCGCCAAACAGATTGTCGTAGTGGGACATTTTACTGGCAAAGTTGATTCTAAAATTAATTAAATCTTACAATTTTTACAAACTGTGTTTATAGCAACAAATTTCAAAATATGTTTACAAAATTTCGCGCCAAATCGAATTTCTACTGACGGGCACACCTTCTTCGAGGTCCTCAAAGGCAAGTTGTCGCCGCGTTCGGTAAAGTCGGTAAAAAGAGATTCCGATGAAGCGCGTGCACGCGCTGTCATTTCAAAACGTCACTTTTCGGCATCTCGATTTGTTTTCTTGTAAATTACACACGTGCGGAGAACGCGGCTAACAATTTTCCGACTTTTTCGCTGTAATTTCGCACAGGTAAGTTTTGAAAAAGTTCGCTTTTGATTGCTTTATTAGACTACCTCCGAAATTTGCCTGGGATTAGAGGAAATCGTTGAAATTAGCAGAAATATTGACGAAACAACTTTTTCCTACCGACAACGGAACATAACCTTAAAAATCGTTGCTCAGAATTTCGTCAGTTTTGATTGAAATTTCATCCGTTACAGACCTTCCCACAATGACTGAAACCGAGACGAAGGTGGCCGCCGCCGAGGAGCCCACAAAGACCACAGAGGAAGAGGCACCGGAAAGCACGGACGAAGCAACGACGACCCCGGCAAATGTGTCCAAGTTGGAGGGATCCATCATTCGCCAGCTGGAGTACTACTTCGGCGATGCCAACCTAGCCCGGGACAAGTTCCTGCTTGAGCAGATCTCCAAGGAGGAAGGCTGGGTTCCGCTGGACGTGCTGCTTACCTTCAAGCGGCTCAAGTCACTGAGCGAGGACAAGAAGGTGATTGTCGATGCCATCGAAAAGTCCGACGAGGGACTGATCGAGATTAGCGAGGACCGCGAAAAGCTGCGTCGCCACCCGGAACGTCCCGTGCCGGAGCTGAACGAGGAGAAGCGCAAGGAGATCTACGCGCGCACCGTCTACGTCAAGGGATTCGCCCCGGAAGACGGCACCCAAATGAACGAGCTGCTCGAGTTCTTCGAACCGTACGAGAAGGTGTCCAACATTGTGATGCGAAAGTACCACGACAAGGCCACCAAGAAGTACCTGTTCAAGGGCAGCGTGTTCGTGACGTTCGCCAACAAGGAACAAGCCGCGGAGTTCCTCAAGAAGGAGAAACTCACCTACAAAGAGAAGGAGCTGATCTGCAAGAGCCAGGACGATTACTTCGAGCAGAAGAAGGCCGAACGCAAGAAGAAGGACAAAAAGAAGGAGGAGGAAAAGTTCGACATCGGTCACCTGCCAAAGGTCGCCTGCGTCCATCTGGACGGCTTCGGCAAGGAAACTAGCCGCGAAACCATCAAGGAGACGATTCTCAAGCTGGACGAGTCGCTGGAGGTCGCCTTCATCGATTACCAGAAAACGGACAGCAACGGCGTGGTGCGGTTCTCCACCGAAGGCAACGGCAAGAAGTTTGTCGAGAAGCTGACCGACAACAAGATCACAATCGACGACGAAGAAATCACCGCCCGGCTGCTCGAAGGGGACGAAGAGACGGAATTCCTGCGCAAGGTCGTCAAGGACCAGGCGGCGCGGCGAGCGGCCCAGGGCGGACGCAACAAGGGACGCTTCCAGAAGGGAGGCCACCGGAATCACAAGAATGGCGGTGGCGGCCACGGTGGCAAGAAGCGAAAGACCGAAGACGAGAGTTCGGCCGAACCGGCCACCAAGAAGGTGACGACGGAGGCGAAGGCCGATGCGTAGATTCGATTTTCTCTTTTAGCTTGATAAGGTCAGGTTTTTTTTCCTTTCGTCGATAAGATTTTACGTTCGTACACTTGAATTGTTTGAACTTGAGGGGCAGTTTTTTCAAAGAGAGATGCTTGAAAGACGAGCTCTGCGTTTGATTTGAAGTAACTATTTTCACTAATCTTTCCAAATAACGTATTGTTAGGAATAACCACAGAAATACAATAATTAATATTGTAAACATCAACATTTACTAAGATCTCTTTTTTATGTACCTAGTGTCAAAGATATATCACAAATGCCTTAACTCTTTTTTTCTAAACACCTCGTTAATTTTTTTAAAACAAAAAACAAGAGTAGCAAAGTTGTTCGTAGGGGAAATTCTCGTATGTTTGGCAGGTTAAGCACTCGCTCCTAACTCCATCCAATTTACTGATTTTCACTATTTAAACAACTAATTTTGCAAAACTTTTGATACAAACTTGCTTGCTCACTTCTTATTGAGCTATTTATCACTCGATTTCAGTTGAAAACGCTTTTAATTAGCTTTAATTAAATGTCAAAGTTCTGACCTGCCAACATTAGAGGCACGCTGGAATTAGATGCTGTTCCCCTAGAACAAATTAGGTAATTCTGCCTAAAATTTGAAAAAAATGAAAATGTGGGCAGTAGAGGATTAATATTGTTGATCCGACCTTTAGTTGTTAAAATATAGCCTTTAATAGAATGGAAATTAGGAGCGAATCTGCAGTGTCAAAAAGTTATGATCATGGCATGAGTCGCATCATAAACAGAATTTTTTTTTAAAAAACGATCAACATTTCAAAAAAGCAAAATTACACATTTTGAAATGTGTTTGGTGATTTTGCAATTCTAAAAATATGTTTTTGAACAAAAGAGAAATTAAAAAGTCCTAACAAGCACACAAGAACAACAATTTAGAAAATAAGTCAAGATTCATCGACGAGTTCCCGGACATGGACGAGTGGAAGGAGAACGAAGAAGGCTCCGGCAGCTTTAAAAGGCAGAGTGAATTGTGAAGCGGAGGTTTGGTTTTCAAGCATCCACAAAATCCTTAACATCAAAAAATCAAACCATCCACATTGACGACCCCCGGGTCTTTTGTGGTCCCTATTGCAACCTAGGAGTCCGAATGGGGAGAGCACCCAAACCTCTTTCTACTCCAAGGAACCTTCCACCCCAGTGTTTGAACTGACGACCTTTGGATTGCGAGTCCAACCGCCGCCAGCGATTCCACTGGAGTAGGCTTGGTTTGGTGTGTTGTTTGTACTTATGGCACGGAGCGACTCCTACACCTGGAATGACTTAACGGCCTAACAACCAAGGCCGGGACCGACATTTTACTTCCTCATCCGATGGAAGGTTGGAGCAGATGGGAATCCTAGAACGCAGATATTACAAAGATCAACGAATTTTACCTTTGAGGAGGGTGCGGATGTATGTACCACGCGAAGTAGAAGCGCTACGTAATGTTTCGCATGATTCCACTTGGTCATATGAACGATCTAATGAAACAGTACGTACTACGTAGCCAACTGCCTAACAAATCTCATACCGTTGAACGGAAAGGTGAACACCGGACCCAGGGCAGCAATGGAACGTGGGGACATAAAGGAGGCAATGAAATACAGAAAATCGGTAATCCACGTAGGGGAGTTGAGACTACCTCCTAAAAAGGTAGAATTTGAAATTTATAAAGCTATTGATAATATGGTTACAGTAGGTATTTAAAAAGATTTATCGAGCGAGAGAATGCCACGACGAACTGGGAAAAATACACTTATTTTGTCGTGGCTTCGAAGATGCAAGACCATCCGTTTTTGACTTAGATTATTACAACATTTCGCTTATTGATGTTTGGGTTTGGGGTGAACTGATATTCTAAGGAACAAAAATAACTGAAAATTGGTTAGTTTTTAGTTTAAATGAATTTATAAAAAAGTTAAAGTAGCTTTGTCCCCAAGTTTGTCCCAGACATAAACGATGATTTTCCCTCAAAATAGGTACTTGACCTTCCCGTCCGTGTTTGGGAAGCGCTCATTTTGCTTGCAAAATCTTTGCATTATTTCAATAGTTAAACTATTTTGACAATATTGAAAATTCAGTATCAAATTGCTGCATAATTTCTCAAATTGAATGGAACAAAAATCGTGCCGATTCGAAATAACATTTTTGTCAGAGCTGCGGTCTTATTTAAAACGACTCCGACTCTGGCCTAAGAAACCGTATTTTAAGCTGAATGCTCCAAGGGTTCTTACTTGTTCCTGGCGAGTTTTGCACCCACGCAGAGTTGTTGTCATCTCGATGAAAATGTTCAGAAGTTCTTGTGGTGAAAACAGGTCACTACCGCCTTCATCCGTTGATGCTGGTTGGTTTTCCCTCGCTGACTAAAGCCAGGAGGTGTTGTATTCTCTGCAACTTTTTGCCGCTGATTCAACGGCAATGGCTGCAGATTTGGAACCACTCGAGCAGATCCCGCTCCTGGTGACGCCAAAGCAGGAAAATCCACGTCCACGTCCACGTGGTGTTTTGCGACGATTTTGTTGGTGCCTCGCACTCAGCACGTTTTGGGCAGCTTCGATCCTTGGTCGGATGGTCGCCACCGCAATTGAAGCATTTGGCTTCGATGTTTTCGTTGATTGTGTTGCAAGCTAGTGTTTTGTGCTCACCTCCGCAGGTTGCACAACGACTCTTGATGAAACAGTTCCTTCCACCATGTCCACGTCACGTCACGGTGCACTGGACGATACCGTTCCCAAGTCACGATGATGTTGAAAATTGCCCGAACTGCTTTCAGCTCAGACGGCGTTGTCGATCCTTTCTCATGATGAACCAGGTACAGTTGATCACGATACTTGAAGGCATTGCTGTGTCTCGTCATCTTGAAGACTTCGGTCACGTTCAACTTAAGAGTTTTGAGCTAGCTCTTCTTTCAGCACACTCACATCAAGACTCCTCAACTATTTTTGATATGTTTTGTCAGTTTCAAATGTTGTCAACACGACCGTGGTGATTATTGCATTCGATCGTAATATTACGATCGTTATTTCTCGACTCACGATCGAGATTTCTCGATAGTAAGATTACGACTTACCATCGACAAATCTCGATCTACCATCGACAAATCGTCAGCTGTGTGCTATCTTGTGACAACGACCATTTAGTACTTTTCGAGAAAATCGATTTTTAAAGTTTGATCATAAATATTTTCAAAACTATGAATGGTAGAGCTAAACTTTTTGAAGAAATCTGTTCGTATACTATCGCTTAACAAACGCTCAAAGTTTCAACTAATTTGGTTACACCAGTTAAAAGATACAGTAAATTATGTAATCAAAAATCTGAAAAGCACGTGTCACAAGTGTGTTTCGAAAGTAAAATTGTACTACGTGTCACAAGTGTGCACAGAATTCCCATACAAACTAAAATAGACTTAAATCAATAGTTTAAATGACTTAATCAGTATATTTTCAAAAACAAACAATTGCATTGCCTTCAGAAAATGTGTATCAACATAAATTTGTGAAAAACAAGAAAAAAATTCCACATTTTCCAGCAACATGTATGACGTGTCACAAGTGTGCACAATCATTTTGATGATAAATTAGTCTATGTCACAAGTGTGTATTGCGATATCCGGGAAACGGAAGCGAGTTTCCAGAACCGGGTTAAAGCATCTTGTAGTGTTTGTTAAGTATAGCAAAACGTCTTCATTAACTCATTTTCAACCAAAATGGTCTATGTCACAAGATAGCACACAGCTGACGAAATTACAACTTACCATCGAGAAATTACGATCGTAATTTTACTGTTGTGAAATCTCGCTCGTTGATCGAGAAATTACGATCGTAATTTGTAATACCATTTTTTAAATATTTTTTATTTAAACGGCATTTTAATTTAAAAAATTTCAAAAGTTTCAAAAATTTCAAAATTTTAAAATTTAAATTTTTTTGAAAATTTTAGAAAAATCAGTATTTCAAAAATTTCAAAAATTGTAAAAATTTAAAAAATTAAAAAAAATAAAAAATTTAAAAAAAAAATTTTAAATTTGAAAATTTTTAAAAATTTTAAAAATTTTAAAAAAATTTAAAAACTTTAGAAAATTTTAAAATTTTTAAAAATTTTTAAAATTTTAAAAATATTTAAAATTTTTAAAATTTTAAAAATTCTTAAAATTTTTAAATTTTTTAAAAATTCTTAAAATTTTTAAATTTTTTAAAAATTTTCAAATTTATAAAATTTTTTGAAATTTTTTATTTTTTTAAATTTTTGAAATTTTTACAATTTTAGAAATTTTTGAAATACTGATATTTTTTTAAATTTAAAAAAAAATTGAAATTTTAAAATATTGAAATTTTTAAAAATTTTGAAATTTTTAAAATTTTTGAAATTTTTAAATTTTTTAAAAATTTTGAAATTTTTAAGTTTTCTAAATTTTTAAAACTTTTGAAATTTTTGAATACTTGAAATTTTTAAAACATATATCGAGATTTTCTCGATCGTTAGTCGTAATTTGTCAATGGTAGATCGAGAAATTACGATCGAATGATCTCAATCTACTATCGACAAATTACGACTTACCATCGACAAATTACGATCGTAATATTATGATCGAGAAATCTCGATCGTGAGTGGAAAAATTACGATCGTAATATTACGATCGAATGCAATAATCACCACGGACATTTTGATATTTTCGGTATTCACTTACAAAATAATATTACAATATAGTATTTTTTTGTTAATTTGAAAAATTTATAAAAGAATCTATTTTTTTTCGAGAAATTTTAGACATTTAAGAATTGCTGAAAGTTTTTCGCATTATTATAAGTTTTTAAAGTTTAAAATAAAATTAAATCTTCTGATTTTTTTTGAACTTTTTGAATTTTTATAATTTACAAGCTAAACTTGTCTTGTCTTTTTTAGTTTCTTGACGTTTTTAACTTGTTTGCCCATTCGGCCTCCTGTGATCAAAATTTCAGTTTACGCAACTTTTCCCAAACAATCTGCAAATTTTCCGGAACCGATTCTAGAGTATTTTTTTTGTTTTTTTTTTAAAGTTTGAATTGCTTGAATTTTGAATATTTTTTGGTTAAAAAAGTGATTTTTTAATTATTTCGAGAATATTACGTTTTTTTATAGCTTTTACAACTTTCGGAATAAATTTAAGATATAAGACTTTTTTTTAAACTTTCAGAATTTGAAAATTTTTAAAACTATGAAAAATAGATTTTTAAAATATTTTAGAGATTAATATAACAAAGTTTTTCATTTAAATAAAAATATATAAGTTTTGTAAGTCCTGCATTTTAGAATTTTAGAATGTTACTACTAAAATTTCAAACATGTAGTATTAAAAAAAAGTTCAATGTACTTTTTTTCAGCAAGAGTTTGATAAAATTTGATCAAATTTGAATTGAAAGAATACATAAATACTGGCAAAAAGAAGCAGTCAAGAATTAATTGAATATTTTTTTTTTATTTTGACTACACAACCACACTTGTTTACTATTTTATGAGTTATGACAATACAAACATGGGTAAGACAGGACTAACAGGTTATTTTTAAGTGATCATATTGAAATATCTCAAAATAAAGATGCTTAAAAACGTGATGGCATCTGAAAAATGTTATGTTTTGCAAAAAATCGTGATTAAAAAAATAAATGTAAAATATTTTTAAGTTTGGCGAACTAACTTGCATTATAGCAAATATTGAACAGTAAAGAAGTTCATAAATTTTGTTAAATTTTAGATTACTCCGAGTCCGGCTTTATCAGAAATTTTCGACTCCGACTCCAGCTCATAAAATTAAGCCCACCTCGACTCCGACTATTCGAGTTTGACGACTCCGACTCCGAATCCAGTTTCCCAGAATGACCCGACTCCGATTCCACAGCCCTGATTTTCTAAACTATTTAATTTCTAAATTTGAAAGGTATTAAATCATTCATTTTTTTGTTGAAGATTGACATTCTAGAAAATTAAAAATAAAAATAAAAAATAAAACAAAACTTTTGTGATAATCAACAGTCAAGCTTGGTGCCTTTCGATGATGAAGATTTTCGACTAACTCTTCAGGAAATTCTCCAAAAACGTTTGCATTTTTGTCGTCCTGGATGAAGTTTTGGATATGTTGCGCAGTCAACTGGGAACAACTTTCTGTGAAGGAATTTTCCTCAATTTATTAGTTGTTTTTCCTCCGTTCCAGGAACAGTTGTTGTTCGTTCCATTTCTATAATTCGTTTTCCGGCAAATACTCGTTCCTATTTGTTTGTGTTTTTGTTTTTGCTACGCGTCCAGTTCTGTTGTCGTTTTCCCGTACTTACAATGCAACAAGGATGATTTTCATTTACTATTGGTTTCGTGTTTTCAAATTGTATGTTATTTGGTGCTAAGATAGCTTCTTGCGTGCTCTCCTTTAACCAACCACCACCAGGTTGTCCTCGGGGAATTCGTAAAAGGGCACCTCCAGGTTCAGCGGGGCCGGTCCCTTCCGGATGCGGCCGGACGCGTCGTAGTGGGAACCGTGGCACGGACAGTAGTAGCCGCCAAAGTCACCGGCGTTCGCGATCGGGACACAGCCCAGATGCGTGCACACGCCAATCACGACCAGCCACTCGGGGTTCTTGACGCGCTCGGCATCGGTCTGCGGGTCACGCAGCGTTCCGGTCGCGACGGCCTGTTCCTGGGAAATTTCCGCCGCCGTGCGGTGACGGATGAAGAGCGGCTTTCCGCGCCACTTGAACGTCACGGACTTGCCCTCCGGGATGTCCGACAGCTTGATTTCGATCTTGGCCATGGCCAACACATCGGCCGAGGCGCTCATCGACGACACGAAGGTGGACACCAGCGACTTGGCGACGTACGCCGTGCTCACACAGGCACCTAAAACGAGGGAAGGGAGAGTGTTTTAGCGTTTGTTTGGGGTTTTCCGATTGACAGATGGGACCAACCTCCGACCATTAGGTAGGTGAAGGCGGCGCGCTCATCGGCCGAGCTGTTCTTGGCATTTGCCCGCTTGACCTGGTCCCGGCGGTAGTCGGAGAAATCCGGCGTCTGGATGTCGGTGTGCGCTAGACGGATCTGGCTGGGGCCTGCAAGAGAAGTCAAATCGGTTAAAATGCCTTTAGGTGGATTCATCAGTTGGTTTGTTGTTGTCTTGATAGGTTATGTTTTGAAATGATTTTCCTACGATTTTCTACCTATTTTTACTTTAATTCAAGTGTTACACTAAACTGTTCTGTTAAATTCTCACTTAAACAATTTTTAATCACAATTTCTCAACTAATAATCGCAATATTTCGTCCTTTGCGAATGTTACATAACAAATAAATTTTCATCTGTCAAAGTGCAATCTTATGCAAGAGAAAACAGGAGGAACCGCTTCCGGCCGCGGAACCATCAACACCGCACGAAAATAATAAGTTCGCTAATGACCTGAGAATCCGGTCGAAACGCGGACAACGTTCCGGGGCAGATCGCTTCCCACGACCTGGGTCTGACCTGCGACGGCGCCTGGCTTGCCCTCGGCCTTGACGGCGACGGTGGCCACCTTGAGGCCGCTGGCCACGCTCTGCGACACGCCGCGGACGTACGACAGCTTGGCGAGGTTTCCAATCATCCTGGCTGCTGGGAGGTCTTCCGGAATCGATGGATTTTTCCTTTTTCCGACTTTTTTTTTCTCGCTCTTCAGCAGCACACACACTGGCTGGTGACGGGAGGAGGCGCGATGACAGAACGTTTGAAGGAAAAGACGCAGACGATTTTTTTTTTTGCTCGCGGAGTTTGACGTTTGCTTGGCAGGGTTGCCAGATTGATGTTTGTGGAATATTTTTGGCTTCGAGAAAGTCAAAATTTCATTCCTTTATGAGTTTTGTACAAGTTTTGTTGAACAAAAATATGTTTTTGATATAAATGAAATTTTCTTTCGTATAGCTTAAACGTTTTTAGCGATTTATTCGCTTTACAAATTGCATTTTTAAGCTATTCGAAAATATTGAACCACGTCTAACCACGAATTAAATCATCTGGTAGCCCTGAACAGTTGTCAAAGACCTTGCGCAGCACGCAAAACGGACATTAGGTATAAATTCCTAATTTTTAGTATTTTTTGAACTTATGTTCTAGCTTGTCAAATTATACCTAAAAATTAGTATTTTTTTCTTCCTAAAATTTAGGATTTTTTTAGAACACTGAAGTACTTCTTAAAAATTCCTAAATTTTAGTATTTTTTTTAGTTCAAAATTGCGATTCACGTTTTGACAAGTCAAAACAAAATAATTTCGTGGCTGTGGGTTGGTGTTCCGCGGTGCTGCTGAAAACTTCGGAACTTTTGCAAGGTAAGTGTGCAGAAGAAAAGTGGTTCTCCGGTTCTGCACGGAGAACGGAACCCGGAGCATCCTTATTAGAGGAAGTGTGGCTCGCGTGCTTGTGGTAGAGGAGGAGGAGGAGGACGGAACCTTCAACTCCCGGCGGAATTAAAAAAACCGCCTCTTCCCTCTCGTGCTCTGGAGGACGGATCTCGGTACGGATATTTGCGGAAGAGCTGGAAAGGGGAAGTATAAATATGTATATGTATAAACGGACCCCAACCGTGGGGATTGTGCGACCGTGGCGATTGTGTGAATGAAATCTATCTTTTTGTGATTTGGTTGGACGTTGCAGGTGTGTGTATGTATGCGTTTGTGAAAGTGTTCGTGTGTGTGTGTGTGTGTGTGTGTGTGTGTGTGCTCGTGTGTGTATGAGAGACTGAAAGTGAGAGGGTGGGGGTAGAGGAAGAGAAAGAGAGAAAGAAAGAGAAAGTGGGTGAGAGAAGAGGAGAGGGAGAGAAAAAGTGGGAGAGAAGAGGGAGTGAAAGAGAGCGAAAATGGGAAAGGGAGAGAGAAAGTAGAAAAGGAAGAGAAAGGGGGAGTTTGTGAGAGAATGCTGGAGGGGAAGAGCGAAAGAAAATGTGGGAGAGAGATAGGGTGAGGGTAGAGGAAGAGAGAGATAGAAAGTGGGAGTGAGAGGGGCAAAGATGAAGAAAGAGAGAGATAAGAGATAAAGTTGGAGAGAGAGTAGGAGATGGAGAGATAGTAGGAGAGGGAGAGATAGTAGGAAAGGGAGAGAGATAGTAGGAGAGGGGAGAGAGTAAGAGAGGTAGAGAGAAAGTGAGAAAGAGAGAGGTGAGAAAATATGGGAGAGAAAGAAAGGGAGAGAGGGTAGAAGAGAAAGAGAAAAAGTTGAATTGAGAGGAAGAGAAGAGAGAGATAGCAGGGAACAGGAAGAGCGAGAAAATAGAAAGAGAGGGGAGAGAGAGAAAATTTTAAAAATCTCTAATTCCAAACTTTAAAAACTCCAAAAAATCCAATCTTATATTCTACAATTCCAAATATTTAAAGATTAAAATGTTGAAGTTGTAAAAATAATAAAATATTAAAATAATAACTGATGTTTAAAATAAATAAATATTAAAATATTAAAGAACTAACATATTATAAAATATTACACAAAATAATAATGTTAAAATATTCAAATCATTAAATATTTATTTTAGGTAAGTACATTTATGAAAAAATTGTGTTTTAAGTAAATAAAAAAATTTATATAATTTAAAAAAAAATATTCTCCCTGCATAGCTCTTGGAAAATACCTAATTTAAAAGTTAAAATATTGAAATTTAAAAATATTAAAATATTAAAATATAAAAATGTTAAAATATTAAAATATTAAAATATTAAAATATTAAAATATTAAAATATTAAAATATTAAAATATTAAAATATTAAAATATTAAAATATTAAAATATTAAAATATTAAAATATTAAAATATTAAAATATTAAAATATTAAAATATTAAAATATTAAAATATTAAAATATTAAAATATTAAAATATTCAAATATTCAAATATTAAAATATTAAAATAGTAAAATATTAAAATATTAAAATATTAAAAAAAATATTAAAATATTAAAATATTAAATTATTAAAATATTAAAATATTAAAATATTAAAATATTTAAATATTAAAAAATTAAAATATTAAAATATTAAAATATTAAAATATTAAAATAATAAAATATTTAAATATTAAAATATTAAAATACTAAAATACTCAACTATAAAAAATTAAAACATAAAAAAAAACAAATATAAAAAAATTGATAAATTTAATATTAAAAATTTAGATACATTTAAAAATTAAAATTTAATTTAAATTTTAATATTTATTTTTAGGTGTGAACATTTATGAAATAGTTGTGTTTGATGTAAATAAAAATATTAATATCATATAAACCATTGTTTTCTTCTGCCTGCATATATCTTGGATAATACTTAATACCTAATTTGATCTTTGATTATTCTTCAGTATAAGTAATTTTGGATCATTCACTTTTTCTGAAAATACCTCAAATTTAGGTATTTATTCCTAGAAATAAGGAATAATCATGGTCCGCCATCTTGGATTATACCTAAATATTAGTAATTGTGGATCCCTCACTTTTTTTCTAAAAAACTCAAATTTAAGTATTTATGCCTAAAAATTAGGAATAATCATGGTCCGCCATCTTGGATTATACCTGAATATAAGTAATTTTGGATCTCTCACTTTTCCAGAAAATACCTCAAATTTAGGTATATAAACCTAGAAATAACGAATAATCATGGTCCGCCATCTTGGATTATACCTAAATATTAGTCATTTTGGATCCCTCACTTTTTTCTGAAAATACCTCAAATTTAGGTATTTATTCCTAGAAATAAGGAATAATCATGGTCTGCCATCTTGGATTATACCTGAATATAAGTAATTTTGGATCCCTCACTTTTCCAGAAAATACCTCAAATTTAGGTATTTTTACCTAGAAATAACGAATAATCATGGTCCGCCATCTTGGATTATACCTAAATATTAGTCATTTTGGATCCCTCACTTTTTTCTGAAAATACCTCAAATTTAGGTATTTATTCCTAGAAATAAGGAATAATCATGGTCTGCCATCTTGGATTATACCTGAATATAAGTAATTTTGGATCCCTCACTTTTCCAGAAAATACCTCAAATTTAGGTATTTTTACCTAGAAATAAGGAATAATCATGGTCCGCCATCTTGGATTATACCTAAATATTAGTCATTTTTGATCCCTCACTTTTTCTGAAAATACCTCAAATTTAGGTATTAATTCCTAAAAATTAGGAATAATCATGGTCCGCCATCTTGGATTATACCTGAATGTCAGTAATTTTGGATCCCTCACTTTTCCAGAAAATACCTCAAATTTAGGTATTTTTACCTAGAAATAAGGAATAATCATGGTCCGCCATCTTGGATTATACCTAAATATTAGTAATTTTGGATCCTTCACTTTTCCAGAAAATACCTCAAATTTAGGTTTTTATACCTAGAAATAAGGAATAATCATGGTCCGCCATCTTGGATTATACCTAAATATTAGTAATTTTGGATCCTTCACTTTTCCAGAAAATACCTCAAATTTAGGTATATATACCTAGAAATAAAGAATAATCATGGTCCGCTATCTTGGATTATACCTAAATATTAGTTATTTTGGATCCCTCACTTTTCCAGAAAATACCTCAAATTTAGGTTTTTATACCTAGAAATAAGGAATAATCATGGTCCGCCATCTTGGATTATACCTAAATATTAGTTATTTTGGTTGCCTCACTTTTCCAGAAAATACCTCAAATTTAGGTATTTATACCTAGAAATTAGGAATAATAATGGTCCGCCATCTTGGATTATACCTAAATATTAGTTATTTTGGTTGCCTCACATTTCCAGAAAATACCTCAAATTTAGGTTTTTATACCTAGAAATAAGGAATAATCATGGTCCGCCATCTTGGATTATACCTAAATATTAGTAATTTTGGATCCCTCACTTTTCCAGAAAATACCTCAAATTTAGGTATTTATACCTAGAAATTAGGAATAATAATGGTCCGCCATCTTGGATTATACCTAAATATTAGTTATTTTGGTTGCCTCACTTTTCCAGAAAATACCTAAAATTTAGGTATTTTGGTTCTACAATTATACCTAAAATATAGGAATTCTCGTACTAAAACGCTATTAGTAATTTTATTACTAATAGCCGATTAGTAATAAAATACCTTATTGCAGTCAGGTTCGATTATACCTAAAAATTAGGAATTTATACCTAATGTCCGTTTTGCGTGAGGGCTGGGATTAGATCAGCTGGTGTTCAAACTAATCAAAATAGCCTGCATGTATGCAGCCCGCCAATCGGATTGACAGACAAGACAAAAATATACTTATCGGAAATCATCAAGCTTAGAATGGGGCAGAAATTTTGTTATCAGATTGCATAATTGCAAACATTTTTCAAATGTGCATGCAGTGTGACAATTTTTGCCTTCCTCACCTTACTGAGGAATGGCTAAAAAATCACTCGAAAATTGAACTGCTCAATTTGACGTCCTAGACCTACCTTCACGTGTACATATCGACTCAGAATCAAATTCTGAGCAAATGCCTGTGCGTGTGTAGGGATGTTGATCGAAAAATTGTGGAGTTTGACCGTTGTGGCCTAATTTGATCCGTCTTGGGGTTCTCTAAGTCGCTACCGCTAGCTACAAATCATGATGCTTAGTTGAGTACTTCAAAAGTTATGCTAAAAAGGGTGGTTGAAAGAAAAGGTATTTTTTTTAGAAAGGTATTTTTTTTTCAACGAGTCCAAAACATTCAAGATCTGACAACCCTATCAAAAGTTATTAGCACATAAGTGTAATTTGTACACTTTTTGGTGGCCGGATCCCATATATTTTGATGAAAACGTTGTCTGGATCTAGCATGCGACATCATTGTTGGATGGGTAATCAAAAGACATTTCCAACAAGCACAAAATATTGATGATCTAATAACCCTATTTAAAGAAATGAGTGAAAAAGCTTAACGTGTTAAATTTTTAAAAGGGGAATGATGATATTTTTACAAAATATATTTAATAAATGAATGTGAGGAAGTCATCAACCACCTTACGGTGTTTTTTCAATATAATTTCTGGAGTTTTATTTTAGGAAATCTTTCAGCTTATATAACCATTTTTTTTAATTCTAGATTTGCATGCAGTCAAATTAAATCAAATTATTCGCTCTGCAGCATTGCCTTGGCTGCGAGATTCCTACTCGAAACTAAGTGTCAGAAGGCTTGATTGTTGAGGCAATTGTAAAACCTCTTTTTACACCTTAGCTTCCCATCCACCCCGGGATTCGAACTGACGACCTTTGAATTGTGAGTCCAACTGCCTACCAGCGACCCCACCGAAGCAGGACCCAGGGAGACGACTCCTACACCTGGATTGAGCTAACGACCTAACACCACGGTCCCATTAGGGTGTAATATGGTTGTATGGAGAAAAATAAAGTTGTCCAAATTTAGCGAGCACAGAAATTTTTCAGTTCCTTTTGAGGTCCTAAACAACTCCCCAAAGTTTGGGAACGATTGGTTTAGTCCTCACTTTGCGCAAAGCGATTCAATTTTCCATATAAATTTGTATGGGAAAAACCATTTTTTTGGATTTCGATATTTATAAAATCCTCGTTTCACGCTGTACTAAAACCGGATTCATATTCAGATGGTCTGGAAGGTGCTCTACAACTTTCTCGAAGAGAGTATGGTGCTAACTTGCTCCTAATAAAAGATACAGCGTGTTCAAAACTCGTCTAAAACGTGTTTTTTGCTCGAAAATCACGTTTTAGACGAGTTTTAAGGACGCTGTATCTTCTTTCAGGGACATGCTAGCACCATACTCTTTTCAGGAAAGTTGTAGAGCACCTTTCAGAGCATCCGAATATGAATCCGGATTTAGTACAGCTTGAAACGTGGATTTTATAAATATCAAAATTCAAAAAAAATGTTTTTCCCATATAAATTTATATGGAAAATTGAATCGCTTTGCGCAAAGTGAGGACTTAACCAATCGTGCCCAAACTTTGGGGAGTTGTGTAGGACCCCAAAAGGAACTGGAAAAGTGCTGTGCTGGAAAATCGATTTTGATATTACACCCTACGGTCCCATACATGCAGTATTTTTTGTTATAAAAAAAAGCCAGAGACACAGTGCAACTTTTTGACTTTTCGACAGATTTTTTCGCGACAAATATATTTATCTGATGAGACTAACTTCATTTTGCGTCTAAGTTGTTGATCGAAGAGCGTGTTCAAAACTCGTCTAAAACGTGTTTTTTGCTCGAAATTGTAGAGCACCTTCCAGAGCATCCAAATATGAATCCGGTTTTGATATCGCGTAAAATGTGGATTTTTTTAAATATCAAAATTAAAAAAAAATCTCGTTCAAATTTATACGGAAAATTTAATCGCTTTGCGCAATGTGAGGACTTAACCAATCTTTCTCAAACTTTGGGGAGTTGTTTAGGACCCCAAAAGAAACTGAAAAATTGATGTGCTGGAAAATCGATTTTATTATTACACCCTAATGACCCAATCGCACCCACAGACCCACCGTCACGCCTGATAACGGTATTTAAAAACACCCAAAAAGCGTAATGTTTCAAATAATTTTGATAATGTTCTAAAATATATGTCTTTCCCTGAAGGAAAATTTTCTCAACCTCCAGCCCTTTCTGCTAGAGCATCGTCGGTGCACTGAAAGAAACCAACATAGCAAACTGAAGTGTTTTTTCACGTGAGTGTCTCCAAAAATCTACACGATGCTTTCACGTGCTTTTCCATTGGCCCTCACGTGTTTTACATTTCAAATGGATGTGAAAATAACTTGAAACCAGCTGATCGTTAGCGAGAAACCTTCCACTCTTTTTTCACATGAAGTTCCCTTCAAATTCAAATGAATTTCTCATCGATTTGCCCCATTCGACATTTCTTTTGATTTTGAAGTGGAAAACACGTTAGATTGGAATGTTTTGGTTTTGAAATGCGTCTGACGAAAAATCTCCATTAGTAAGATGGCCACCGACGATGGTGGTGGAAAATTTGCTTTTCGGATCGCTTCGTATTAAAATGATCGTTTAGCCAAATAACAAATTTCTTAACGATACTTTTACTATTTTAAGCAGGTGATAGGTATAATATAGTGAAAGAGTTAATTTGTTTGAAATTAATACGTTTTATTTTTCAGAAGATCAGGGTTTTCTTCGGAATCTGCTCTAGATCCGGAGCTGTTCGTCCTGAAAAAAGGTGTTTTTCGAGATGCATTATGGATATCCAGGGCGAGCTACGGATTCGCCAGCTACCGGACCGAGAAGTTCGTGGTCGCCTCGGTGCACTTTTGCTCGGCCAGGTTAAACCCGTTCCCGAACGTCCTGGTCGTTGTGATTCTCCGGTCCGGCAGGGCGTGCACAAACTTCGTGGTAGATCATCAAAACGCTGTCGGAACCTGATCAAAATTTAGCAACGCAGCGTAACCACGAGCGTAACAGTGAAGTGAATTGAAATGAGTGATTTTTTTACATGCTTTTAAAAATGTTTTTATTTACATTAATCATAGTTTAAATCGAGAAATAAATTAATAAAAAAAACGAAACCCCTCTCATTTTTTACACAAATGAAAATCATTGGAAATCTGTTCCTATTACACTACAAACTCATTAAACATTAATAAGAAAAGCATTGCAAATTCATGTGCGTGGTCACGTGAAGGTAACGTGTTTTGCTGTTGAATTTACCGTGTCGCGCGATGAGATTTTTCGAAGTGATTTGCACATGAGATTCACATGTAAAGTCGTATGGGGCAGATTCACGTGTGAAACATGTGACATTGTTGTGAGCCTTTCATTCAGTGTAATAAAGTTAAGTAAAGGGTATAAAGTTCTGTTTTGGGTAATTTTCTTCTCTTGTTTTTTTTTGTTAAATTGAATGTTAATTTCAATATTTTTTTCAAAATCTTTAATTAAGACATAAATCGAAAACAAAAAAAATGACTGATTCTCTGACCTTATCTTATCACTTTCAACAACTGGTCGGAAAACTGGACGGGAGATGAATGCTAATGTTCTGGATACTGCTGGTAGAAAAAAAAATCCGTTTTGTCGTCCCTGATGGCCACCACCACGTCAGGGAAAGCATTTTCAGTTTTCCACGTAAATGTGTGTTGCTATCCAGTGTAGCTTTTCTGGGAAACTTTTCGGCCGTATATATGAGGAAAAGCTTGCACGTTAAAATAATATGGGATTTGCTTGAAAATTTTCAAAAACGTGCCATATTTTAATTTGACAACGGTTACAGGATCAATTAATCAATTAATAATATAATGTAGTATTACAATCTGTATAGGAATGAATATATCATTAAAAAATATGTGAGTTTTGTGTAAGTAAAAAAATATGTTTAAAAAATCAACCACACGATAAAATATTAAAAGTATTGAATGTTTAATTCAACACAGAAAAAAAAAATCAATTCTCGTAATCGTGAATTAAGTTCGCGAATGTGAGAACCACGAAGGAATTTGTTCATGAGTATGGTTCATTAGGGTGTAATATCAAAATCGATTTTCCAGCACAGCACTTTTCCAGTTCCTTTTGGGGTCCTACACAACTCCCCAAAGTTTGGGCACGATTGGTTAAGTCCTCACTTTGCGCAAAGCGATTCAATTTTCCATATAAATTTATATGGGAAAAACATTTTTTTTGAATTTTGATATTTATAAAATCCACGTTTCAAGCTGTACTAAATCCGGATTCATATTCGGATGCTCTGAAAGGTGCTCTACAACTTTCCTGAAAAGAGTATGGTGCTAGCATGTCCCTGAAAGAAGATACAGCGTCCTTAAAACTCGTCTAAAACGTGATTTTCGAGCAAAAAACACGTTTTAGACGAGTTTTGAACACGCTGTATCTTTTATTAGGAGCAAGTTAGCACCATACTCTCTTCGAGAAAGTTGTAGAGCACCTTCCAGACCATCTGAATATGAATCCGGTTTTAGTACAGCGTGAAACGAGGATTTTATAAATATCGAAATCCAAAAAAATGGTTTTTCCCATACAAATTTATATGGAAAATTGAATCGCTTTGCGCAAAGTGAGGACTAAACCAATCGTTCCCAAACTTTGGGGAGTTGTTTAGGACCTCAAAAGGAACTGAAAAATTTCTGTGCTCGCTAAATTTGGACAACTTTATTTTTTTCCATACAACCATATTACACCCTAATGGTTCATTTGCACTATAAACGTGAATATACTCCTTCGCATTCGTGAATTTAATTCACGATTTCGAGAATGGATTTTTTACCCGTGTAAGTGTGCTTCAAATTAATCAAATGTTTGAAAAAAGAATATACAGTCCAGACTCGATTATCCGAAGCCTCGATTATCCAAAGTTTCGATTATCCAAAGTTTCGATTATCCGAAGTTCGATTATCCAAAGGTTTGTATGGGACTTTGGATAATCGAATCACGAACAAATATTTTTTTCGTGACTGGACTGTATATGAGCAATTCACTGAGATTTCGGTCAATCGATTTTTTTTGTATTTTTTAATCCAGCTGAAACTTTTTTGGTGCCTTCGGTATGCCCAAAGAAGTCATTTTGCATCATTAGTTTGTTCATTTAATTTTCCATACAAATTTGGCAGCTGTCCATACAAAAATGATATGTGAAAATTAAAAAATCTGTATCTTTTGAAGGATTTTTTTGATCGATTTGGTGTCTTGGGCAAAGTTGTAGGTATGGATATGGACTACACTGAAAAAAAAATATACACGGTAAAAATTTTTTGGAGATTTTTTATTTCTCTTTTTGTCACTTAAACTTGATTTACAAAAAAAACACTATTTTTATTTTTTTTATTTTTTGATATGTTTTAGAGGACATAAAATGCCAACTTTTCTGAAATTTCCAGAATGGGCAAAAAATCTTTGACCGACCGACCAAAACATTCGTGAAATTTTCCGATCGTTTCGAAAAAAATATTTTCAATAATTTAAAATCAAGGCTAACATTTGAAACGGGCGTAATATTGAATGTTTGGCCCGTTTAAAATGTTAGGCTTGATTTTAAATTTTTGAAGATATTTTTTTCGAAACGATCGGAAAATTTCACGAGTGTTTCATATTTTATCATTGTAAATCGGACCATTAATTGCTGAGATATCGACATTTGAAAATGGTGAGTTGTTTGGGTGAGACTTGAAAACATCAATTTTCCTGTTTTTTAACCTTTGCATGGCAATATCTCAGCAACTATGGGTCGTATCAACAAAGTTCAAGAAAGCAAAATATAGAGAATTTCTCAGCATTCCAAAAATATTTTTTCAAAGCTGGGCACTAATTAAAAAAAATGAAAAACTGCGACTATTTTCAAAAAAGTTACCTAAAAATGGTTATAACTTGAAAACGGTGCACTTTACCAAAAATTTAGTAAAATACTTTTTGATTGCAAATTCGATTTTACATCAAAAAATGAAGTTTAAAATTTTTGCGACCAATATTTCGATTTTTTGAAAAAATCAGTATTGATTCAAAAAATCATAACTCGGTCAAAGATTTTTTGCCCATTCTGGAAATTTCAGAAAAGTTGGCATTTTATGTCCTCTAAAACATATTAAAAAAAAGTGTTTTTTTGTAAATCAAGTTTTAGTGACAAAAAGTGAAATAAAAAATAACCAATTTTTTTTTACCGTGTATCATTTTTTTCAGTGTAGTCCATATCCATACCTACAACTTTGCCGAAGACACCAAATCGATCAAAAAAGATACAGATTTTTGAATGTTCACATATCATTTTTGTATAGACAGCTACCAAATTTGTATGGAAAATTATATGAACGAACTAATGATGCAAAATAGCTTCTTTGGGCATACCGAAGGCATCAAGAAAGTTTCAGCCGGATTAAAAAATACAAAAATTAAAATTAAAGAAAAAAGACCGATTCCGTAGAGAACTGCTCATATTCTTTTTTCAAACATTTGATTTGTACAATGTTAAGTCATAAACCAGAAATCTGATATGGGGCTCTCAAAAACATCTCAAATTAAATTGCGAGTGGGGTTCCAAATGCAGGACCCCAAAAATGACACTAAAAATTCTAGACACATGTTGCTGCTGCTTCTAATATCTGGAGCAACATTTGAAAGGGGCGATACGACATTGCTCTTACGGCCTTTCATTACACGCGTTTAGATGGGACGAAAGGCCGTTAAGAGCAATGTCGAACCGCCCGAGGTACCGCCTCTTCCAAATGTTGCTCCAGATATTATAATATCATATAAGAATGGTTACTGTTGAGAAGCTTTGATGGGACAGCTGACTCTCGACGTTATGTACAAGCTCCATGAATAGCAGACTTGGTTGGTGGATTTGAAACTGACCGATTTATTCAACCTGTTTAAGAATCCTTTATTTTGCTTCTACACTCATCCCTCGGTGGTTGGTCACTTTTTCGTTTGACAGTTTTTTAGTTTGTATCAAGGTTTGTATCCCGCTGGTTGGTCAAAGTCAAACTAAAACAAAAATATTTTTTTTATTAATAATTCAATTTTTGTTATAAGAATTACTGTAGTAAAAGTCAAATTACACAGTAATTAAGTTAAATGTTTCATGTGATAAAAGTGCAATTTTAAATGAGGCCATCGGCCCGATGTGTGCCTAATAGTCCCAACTATACCTCAAAAACATACATAAAAACTAAAACATACATAACAAAAACATACATAATATAATTTTACATAAAAACAATAATTGCTTCATTTCCATTCTATGCCTGCAGTTTTTGTACTTTTTTTTACAGTGCGCAGTTGCTTTGTTTTGGTTCCGTAACGAACAGCTGATCTTTTGTGCTGGCGCCGTAATTGACAGCGCCCTTTTGTTCTGGTGCCGAAGTTGACAGCTTGTGTTGGCTGCGGGCGAGCTGCCTGTAGTGAGATATAGATGTCGCCCCCCTGCTCTATGCACGTTCGTTTGACAACACTTGGTGCCAAACCATCGGGGTTTGAGTGTAATACATTAAAAAAATATCTTGTAAAGTCGCTCTTGGACACTTAGGGTAGATCTGGCATTGCATTTTAAAAGTGATTGTTAATTTCAGATGTCAACAAAAATTTCGTTTTTTAAGGATTTTTAATTTTTAAGGTCACCAACTTGTGAAGTCATATTTCTATGCAATTTCTCTGACACATTTTCTGTTGGTAAAATTTAAAAACAAAATAAATACACGTTACCTGTTAACCCCGTTCCCACATCATGATGTAACCCCACGCCACCGCAGCATGAAACTTTCCCAATCATCAGTCTCATCTGTTTCCCGAAAGCTTTCCCAATTTTTTCATCACCAGGTCGCATCCACCTAACCCACAACCCTCTCATACATAACCTGAACGTGTACCTATTTCGTCACCGCACAATCGTTTTAAAGAGTTCGTCCTAGAACGAGTAACTAGCCTTGGCAAGTGAGAGATAGAGCGAGCGAGAGATTTAATTTAATACATAACATTATAATGAAAAGTTTGCTGAAAAAAAGAAAGTTTGGTCTCCGAGCGATCTGAGTGCTTGGTTGAGTCCATGGTGGCTTCCGCTGGGGAACATCCGGTGTGAATTCTGAGGGTTCCGGTGTTGGCGCACTGGACAAAAACTGAACTGAACTGACAGCGTGTCAATAACAGGCGCGAACTTTGTTGTAAATGACAATGAATACATCATTTTGGCGATGAATCTGACGAGTTGTTTAGTTAGATTTTTACTCGGTGAAACGAAATTTGCTCAAATGTTAGCTTTTTATGTCTATTTAGACATTTATTAAAATAACTGATTTTGTCGAGGTTTTTGTCAATTTTAAGTTTTTTTTTTGGAGAGAGGTAACTTAGAATTGAGTTTTGAAAGTGTTATTTTTTTCTCTAAACAGTTTTAATCCTTACCCAAAAACTTTGATGCAGACAACAGGAAATAGACATTCAAATATTTACGTAAACTTGTGCTGCCAAATCGTTAGACGGACGTATTTTTGAAACTTCCTTATGGAAGGTTGAATATTACCTAAACTTAGACAGAAAAAGTGACAAGGTACCAGAAAAGTGGAAAAATTACACATTTTGAGAGGTAAAACTACATTTTTTCTGACGTGAAAGATATTTTTTACCAAACGAAAAACAAAGAGGCACATGTTTTATCATTAGCACTCAGTGGCTCAGCGATCTCAATCGAATCTCCAGGCTTTTAAATTTTAGACCGTGTACCTAAAAGTCTGAATCTCTTCCAATGTCCCCGGGAATCCTTTGTCATCCCACGCACCGTGTGTACCTGTAACTAGTATGAGAGGAAAAAAAACCGTACACATTTCGCTATTAAATTTTAAACAACTTTCACTCTTCCACGCACAACCCACATAAACTATGAACGAGGAGTGAAAGTGAAACTGCTCCTGATGCCATGACACCACCGTCGTCGTCGTCGTCGTCGTTGACTGCCGGCTGTTCAAGGCTTTCCCATCCTACCCCGAAACCTGCCAACATCAACAGTCAGCCATCGAATATCTCCTCTCTGCATCTCAGGACCAAAAACCACCATCCGCAGGGGCTTTGAGCAGCAGCAGCAGCTTCATCTTCATCCCCTCGTTTCAGAGACAACATAAAACTAGGCTGAAGAGTCTCAAATATGCTTTTCACAAACACACAATATACTGGGTGAAAAGCTTTACCCAGTGCCCACATCGGCTTTACACTTTTCGTCAATAGAATATTTATCTCAAAACTGGGTTGGAAAGTGTTTTGGACCCTGATGTGAATTTAGTTTTAAGCCTCAACACAAGAAAAAGACTGAAGCTTAAAGCCAAAAAATTATTAACAATTTATGCAACGTCCAAATGGAAATCTTATGAAAAATTCCTCAGACGCAAAAGGAAGACACCGACTTCATCTTGTCGAGGAAAAATCAGGAGGAGGACTCTCTTCTAGTTCTCCACCCCCTCCCTCCAGATCGCATTTTCAAGGGTGGCCTCTTCGGGGCGGAACGATCGCCAACCAAGTCAAAGTGGGTGCGTTTAGTAAGATGAAAACACTCATACTTTGTCCTTTTTTTCGAGAGGCTTTTTGCCTCTTGGACTTCGTTGCGTTGCAAGAATTTTGGAGATTCAGGGCAGATTGGCTCTGTACAAAAATCTATATTGCATACTATCTGTAGAAAATAACCATTCTTCAACTCAAAATAGGCTTATGTTCAAATGAGCTAATGTTGTCAACAATATATTTTCAATCTGACAACACTGACATGAGATATAAAAACTTGTGACATTTTCATAATTTATGATGATTTATCGATGTAAAAAAGATTTTGAAGAGTTAAAATCGAATAAGCTGTAGAAAGAAAAACCTGTTGAAAACAAACATTTGTTAAATTACTAGAAGCCGTTCTTGAAGAATGGGAAAGACAGCTAGAAAAGTTGGTTAATATAACTTTGTAACATTTTAGAAAATGAAATAAACATCCAATGATAAATTCGAAACCTTGTAAAATTTTCAAAACAAAATTCAAGTGGCACATTCGACTTGCAAAATGCAAGAAGAAGTGGCACAAGAAAAAAAAGCCATTCTAGAGAGCAACCCTTAAAGCTTATAAAAGCATAAACAGCAGAAGGACGATCCATGTTGGCCTTCCCAGAGAGCTCTTGCTCTCCTGCTCGTGCTCGTGCTTCTACGAAAGTCAACTTTTCGCCCAAAAGATGAAGAGTGTCCCCAAAAGCTGAAAACCAAAGGGGAAGGAAGCGGGGCAGGGGCACTGAAAGTTTTTCTCCATCACATCTCGGTGCCATCACACGCAATTCACGCAATGCCAGGGAGGCAGGCCACCCCGGCTCGGAGTTGAGGGACTTGACGCAAAAATAGAAGTTTTCAAGCCACCGGAGACCGAGCGATAGTGCCTAACCCTGTTTTTCATCGTGGCCCCAGCATTTTTGGTGGCCCAGATGCGACTCGGTGATCCTTGGCTTCCAGTCGTCTTTGGGAAGGGAAGCTGGGGTATTTTTCTTTGTTTTTCAGGATTATCTTGAAAAAATGGGTATTTTACTGCAGCTAAATCGGTTGAGCCCTCGCTTGAATATAAAAAAAACAGTTTTGACTCCGTCGCATTATTCTTCAAAAACCCTTTTTCAAACTATGCTATCGATACATGCAAAAACTCTAATATTAATATTTAATATTTTTATTGTCAGTTAAGACAAAATAGACAACTTGCGCTTAAAAATCTTTAACAATCGATTTCATGAAAATTTCAACGTGAAATGCAGATAAATTTATAATTTTTCAGAAACTTTATAAAATCACACTTCATGAAAAGAGTAGAGATCTCAATTTTTAGGGAAATTTGGGCAAAATGGATTAATTTCATTACGTGACATCCAGGGTTGTTAAAATATCAAAATATCAGCTCTCAGCAACTACAATTATCCCGCCTGAATATTCATGCATCAAATACAACTGCTCTTCTCTCTTCATTGAAACTCTCAGCGCCGAACATAGCCGAACACGTTTTCGTGTTTACCCACTCGCGATTGACATTTTCCTTTCCCAAGTAACATTTTTAAACCAACTAGCCACCACCAAGTTTTATTGAGGTTTTATTGTAGCATCTTGATTGCTTAATAGTTTTATTTGGGCATTCACCGCAACCAACAAGCAAGAGCTAATTAATGAGTTCTAACAGGGTTTTATGCCTCGGACATAAAACCGGGTGGAAATAAAAGCCGACTGGCTTTCAATAAGGTTTTATGAAAGTTTTAATAGAGGCTTGAAAACCAGATGGCAATGCCATGCCAAACGGTTTTATCGCATGCTTTGTTAAAACCTAGGGTGTTGTAGCTGTCAAGTGCCATTAGGCATGTAAAAAGCTCACTTAAAACCATAAGCTCCTAAGAGAGCAATTATCGCAGCCAAATAGCAGTGCATAAATATGGCGCTAAACGCGTGCTCTGATTGACCACCATCTTGATTTAAAAAATGAAAAACTGAAAAATTTGAGCTAAATTTGATGAAAACACACATTTATGCTGAATTTCTGGTATGATTAATATAGCGATAGATGTTAAAAAATATTTTGAACATTTTTTTCAAAGAATTGCAATAAAATATTTTTTTACAATAAACACTATGATTACAAAATATTGATTTTTGATGAAGCGAGTTGCATTTTTTGGCTCTATATCCCCTACATTTATCAATAAAATTTCAACCGCAGCTGAATTTGAGCCATCAATTGCGAGAAATAAGTAAAGTAAAAATTATTTGGATTACCTCTAATATCTATTATTTATCATCGCCATTTTTGACAACCATCTCCATAATTTCATTTGGCAAGACGAAGACTTATTTTTGCCAAAATAAAACCTATTTGGCATAAGACGTTTGAAGACGTATGAAATATCATTTTTCCATAACTCCTGACTAGGTTTTAGCAAAGGTTTTATCAAGGCTTTGAGGATGTTGTTAGGATTCAGTTGTAAAGCCTTGAACTCCTATGTAGGTTTTATAAATAGGCCCTAACAACCTTTTGCGGAGGTCTTTTTGGGTTTTAAGTGTGGTTTATCAAGGTTCTGGGGAGTTTGTTACGACTAAGGGGTTTTAATGTTGGTTTTGGCTGATAGGTTTTATAGCGGTTGTGACAACTTTGATAAAGCCTAAAATATTACTATGGTTTCTCTCTCATTCCCGCTTCCACGATCATCCTACCGCAATAGCGTTTAACCACAAAACCAATTTCGCAAACGCCCGAGTTGTAGTTTATGGCTGAGACTATCGAAAAATAGTTACACGGAAAAAATGCCATTTTTCAAATTCAAAAGCTTAGTTTAGCTTAATTTTTACCACCTTTTTATTTTTTTTCCGAAAATCATTTTTTAATATAAAATTGAATTTTGAATCAAAAAGTACTTTTATGATTTTTTTTTTGATTAAATGATCCTTGGCCACAATTTTCTTTTTTGTACATTGTTGATCCGAATTGTAATTACAAAAGGCGAGTTTTTCTGACCGCTACCTATTCGGCCCTCACTGTTTAATCGATGATATATTAAAATTAATGAATCGATTTTTAATTTAAAAAACTTAAACTCGTGTAAAATTTCTCAACCTCCTGAAAAAAATATTTAAAGATTTATAAAATTGAGACTTACATTTCAACAAGGCTAAATAATGGAAGCGTAATGAGTTATTCTTAAGAATTGATTTTTTCAGAGGTTTTTATTTTGGTATTTTTGGATTTAGATGAAATTTGTCCATGCATGTCTTATGCCAAAAAAAAAAACATTTTGCATCATAACTTTTTACGGGTGCGGAACATTTCGCCTATGGTCGTTTCGCCGAATGGGCATTTTGCCGATTGAAAAAATGACCTAAAACGGATCGTGAAGAGTGAATCAGGCTGGTACAACAGCTGTCACTCATTCCCCTCATCTTCCTTTCTATGTTGACCCGAAAAATAAGTTGGCAAAAAAATGTTTTTTTTTTCTGAAAACTTCAAAATTATGCAAACAGTTTAAATCAATTTTTTTTGGATTGATTTAAAAATCGTTTGAATCTTTGAAAATTTTCGATGTTTAGTATCGCAAAAAGTTTTTTTTCGCAAAAATTTTTGTTTTCGTCAAATCTTACACTTTTCGAAAACTATTGATTGCAAAACAACTAAATTAGTGTAGTTCAAATGTTGAGACGATGGCTTTTTATTTACTTTTTTATATTTGTTTCCCCCCATCGACCAGGACAAAAACTTTGAAAAATATTTGCATCGGCCGAAGTAGTTCAAAATATTTTAAAATTATTTTTTTTTCTCTCCTCAAATATGATTCGATTTTTGTACAATTAAAACATGATTTTATTCATTTCTAAGAGTTCTTGCATTTTTTTCAAAATGGTCAGTTCTTTCAAAATGAATATGTGTGTGTGGTCCAATTCAATACTCGCGAACCAGTAAATATTTTTTGCAAAAGTGGGCAAACATGTGCACTATTTTGAAAAAAAAGGAAAAACTGCGACTATTTTTTAAAAAGTTACCTGAAAATGGATTTAATTTGAAAACGATGCACTTTATCTAAATTTCACTAAAGTACTTTTTGATTGCAAATTTGATTTTACATCGAAAAATGAAGTTGAAAATTTTTTGCGACCAATATTTCGATATTTTGAAAAAATCAGTTTTGATTCAAAAATTCATAACTCGGTCAAAGATTTTTTGCACAACCTGGAAATTTCTGAAAAGTTGGCATTTGATGTCCTCTAAGACTTATCAGAAAATGAAAAAAAAAATAATAAAAAAAGTGTTTTTTTTTGCAAATCAAGTTTTAGTGACAAATAAAAAATCACCAATTTTTTTAACGTGTATCATTTTTTCCAGTGTAGTCCGTATCCATACCAACAATTTTGCCCAAGACACCAAATCGATCAAAAAATTCCTTCAAAAGATACAGATTTTTGAATTTTCATACATCGTTTTTGTATGGTCAGCTGCCAAATTTGTATGGAAAATTATATGGACAAACTAATGATGCAAAATGGCTTTTTTGGACATACCGAAGGCACCAAAAAAATTTCAGCCGGATTAAAATACAAAAATTAAAATTGAAGAAAAAATACCGATTTCGTAGAGAATTGCTCATAAGTATCCATAGCATCGTTGCTTTCTATATTGATAGACGGAAACACATGGAAATTGGTGGAATATAATTCAGAAAAAATAATCTCTGTAATATTTTTCCATCATATCCTATCCCTGGACAACTATGAACAGTAAGACACAAAACTACATACCTTTGATTCATGAAATCCTGTTCTAAAATTGTTTGTAAATTTTAAGTTATTAGAAAATTACTCATAACATAAGATAAAGTTGCCAGATTTGCGATATTTTTCGAATAAATTTCTTCAAAGAAAAAGGTTTTTTGCGCAAAAAGTGCATTTAGACTGTTTAGCCTAAAGGGTTCATATTTTCAATAGAGAGCTATGAACGTTGTTTTTTGTTCTTTAAAGATAAAATAAACAAAACATCCTCCAGTTTCCCCTATCCGTTGGGAAAAAAGCACCTAACTTGCAGGTTTCTCCGGGTGTAGCAGCATCCGAGATGAAATGGAAAACGGGGAGGCTTTTGAATAAACTATACCGAAACAGCATCAACAACGAGGAGACGCACCGCCCAAATTCCCTGGAAATGTGTCCGCATCAGGAGGCTTAAACCAAAGAGCAACTGCTGTCTCTCTCCTTCCCCCGCCACCTCCCCTCATTTTCTGTTGGTTTTGGGTCTGGGAAAAAAGTGGGGCTTTTCCTTTTTCGGTTTCAACTTTTTCCTTCTGGTGGTGGCGTTTTGCGGATGCCTGCATAGAAAACTAGTTTTGGGGTGACTTTTGGACCCCTTTCGACCGTTTTGAGGGGTTGGGAAAGCTTCTGAATGTTTCGTCCGAAACCGGTCGCTGGGAAAGGATGATGTTGTGAGCTTTGGTCCCAGAATGGGGTTTTATCAGGTTTTTTTGCCTAGTTTTTTTTTTTGCTCGGGAAAGGTAGCCTTGCTACGAAATGATGAAACTGGATTAAAAAGTAGCCAACTTTACGTATGTGCGTGTCGAGAATGATGATAAGTCTTTCTTTTTTTGCATCGAAATGAAGGTTGAATTCTTCATAACTCGTCTTACTGTGCAGAGAAGAATGGTTCTCTTATTTTTGGTGAGCACAAAATAGCTGATATTAGCCATATCTTATTTTTTTAAAATTTTCTCAATCATTACATTTATATAACAAATTTGACGATATAAATTTCAAAAGGAATCGATATTTGAAGTGTTTATTTCTATACAAAGGAGTTTGAGAAACCAATTATATTACACGTCTTGAAAAAAATTTCAGACACGTTCAAAATACCAACCATTTTCACCCTTTTCCATCGCCAAATGACTTCCAAGACGCTACCCC
Organism: Culex quinquefasciatus; assembly: GCF_015732765.1. Lineage (NCBI taxonomy): Eukaryota > Metazoa > Arthropoda > Insecta > Diptera > Culicidae > Culex > Culex quinquefasciatus. The sequence continues at coordinate 166,611,793 of NC_051862.1, read as the reverse complement.
GCGTCAAAACTCAAGAACTCGACGCAGACGAAATAAAATTATTTGCCTTTTCGTACTGCGCTCGTCAAGTGTTTTTTTTTCGTTTTTCTTTCCTTTTGCTGCCATCACCTCCGAAATGCAGCATAAAAAGCAACATTCCTCGAGTACCACCCCCCTTCTCCTTGAGACACGGTCTCGGTCATGCTACATAATTTCGTGCTAAATTATGCAACGAGACTGCAGCGAGACGCTCCTGAAGGATTACGGGTTGTTCTCCATCTCCACGGAAAATCTCTGTGAAATTAGTATTTTTGTACATTTCTTTTTGTCAATTCTCCTAATTGTAAGAACATCTGCTAAAAAAATGTTTTTCTTCTTCTTCAACAAAAAGTGTTCTTGAACATTCTGTAGTTTTAATTTTTAAAATGATTTCCGACAGAACTTCCCCATAGAAAAAAGAAAAACTTTGATACTGTGATTCACTGCCAAACCAGTTTGCAGCCGAGGGAGGGATCAAGGGGCGGTTTCCTTAAATCCCACCCTTCTGCATTTATTTTGCACGTGCAATGCAGTATTTATGTGTATTATCCACCCTCTTTTCCTTGGGGGGCACGCGAAACCTGCAGTCTGGAAATTGTTTCCTCCTTGGGGGAATTTCACTTTCGGTGGGGCCTGTCTGGTTGCAGTGCATTTTGAGCTGTTTTATATTTTTCATTTTCTTTTTTTTTCGCTCGAGTGGAAGTTATGTTTGGTAAAGATTTTGATTTGATTACGAATTTAAATAATGCAAAAAAAGAAACTGTTTTTAAATATTACTTTTTTTACATGGATTTTTTTCCGCTAAACATTCGAGCAATTCCAGCTCAAAACAGTATTTTATCAGGTACTTTTGTACTCGACCCCCTCCGATTTCAATGAAACTTTGTAGACGCATTTTGGATGATTTTAGCGTCACGTACCTTATGGATAAAGCCAGAGAATTTGAGCGATTTTGCAAACATAAGCAAATTTATGAAAATAACAAGATTCATAAAATAATGTTTATTAGCTGAGTCTGTGATTAACAGAGCAGCGAGTCAGACGTGCGTCCATCCAACACCAAAAAAGTGTTAAAAAGTGCAAAAAATGCCTCACGGCAAGAAAAAGAGGCGGTCCTCACCAGCAGGATCGGCAGATTTGAAGAAGCTAAAGAATGCCGAAGCGCTACCTGCAAAGCCAGGCAGTTTGAGCAAGGACGCTCAAAAATTGTCTGGAAACCAGTTCGCTACCCTCCCTGTGGACGTGAGCGAGAAGGAAGAATTTGAACGACGGGAAAAGTTGCCACCCATTTTTGTGAAAACATCGTCATCGGATTCGGTGCGAAAGTGGCTGACCGGATTTATCAAATCTGGTGCTTTACGAGCTTCCATTCGCTTGTGTGCTGATGGACTCAAAATTCTGCTACCTACCAGAAAGGATTACAACTACGTTCGGGATTTCCTGAACAACACAAAGATTGAATACTACAGCCATGACGATCCAGGTAAACGCCCCATGAAACAGGTCCTCCGTGGCTTGTACGACATGGATGTGAGTGTGCTGAAAGAAGAGCTCAAAACTCTGAAGTTGAACGTGATCGAAGTCTTCAAGATGACGAGACACAACAAGGACATCAAGTATCATGCATGATCAACTGTACCTGGTTCATCATGAGAAAGGATCGACAACGCCGTCTGAGCTGAAGGCAGTTCGGGCAATATTCAACATCATCGTGACTTGGGAACGTTATCGTCCAGTGCACCGTGACGTGACGCAATGTTCAAACTGCTTGCAGTTTGGGCATGGTGGAAGGAACTGTTTCATCAAGAGTCGTTGTGCAACCTGCGGAGGTGAGCACAAAACTCAAGCTTGCAACACAATCAACGAGAACATCGAAGCCAAATGCTACAACTGTGGTGGCGACCATTCGACCAAGAATCGAAGCTGCCCAAAACGAGCTGAGTTTGTGAAAATTCGGCAGCAAGCGACGACGAGGCACCAACCAAATCGCCGGAAAACACCACCAGCATTCACGGACGTGGATTTTCCTGCTTTGGCGTCACCAGGAGCTGGATCTGCTCGAGTGGTTCCAAATCTGCAGCCATTGTCGTTGAATCAGCGGCAAAAAGTTGCAGAGAATACAACACCTCCAGGTTTCAGTCAGCAACCGAGGGAAAACCAACCAGCATCAACGGGTGAAGACAGTAGTGACCTGTTTTCACCACAAGAACTTCTGAACATTTTCATCGAGATGACAACAACACTGCGTGGTTGCAAAACTCGTGCGGAACAAGTAAAAACGCTTGGAGGATTTATCTTAAAATACAGTTCGTAGTTTACTCGTTCTAATAATTTTGAATATTTCAATGAATTTACTTTTTTTAGTTTTAAGTTAGGATTAGTTGTTAAAGTGATTTTTTTTCTTTTTACCCAAATGTATTCGATTCAATGCAAAAATGTAAAACAATTTTAATTAAATAAATAAATGTGAACAGTTAATAATAAAACGAAAAATATGACAAAGATAAAGAGCATTTAGCCATACCACTTAGAATGTAAATGAAATGTAATTATTATAAGAAAGTTCAATAAAGACATATTTAATTTAAAAAAAATGTCTATTAGCTAAAGTTAAAAAAATGAAAAAGATTGTTAAGATTAATTTGTTAATCTCTCAAACTTAAACAGTTCTTGGAATAACTATTCTGCCCACCATTGAAAAAACGGCTAATATACACTTTTGGCAAAAACGAGTTATTAGCACCAGGTGGATGTTCCAGCGCATCTTCTGAAACTTGAATTTCAATAAAATAGTGTTTAGATTTGGCTGCCGATGCGAAAAACCAAACGGCTAATTTGTCATTTTTATCGTAAATTGCCTTGTAGAGATTTGGTGACAAACACTAAAACGCGTTTTCTCGGAATACTTTATTTGGCATAATAGTCGAATTTTAAATTATGGGGGTTTAATAGGGAGCAAAAAAGCAATCTGCAGATTTTCCGGAATCGGTTCCAGAGTGGCAAAAGTTGTCACTTTTTGGCGTAACGATATATACGAACCCAACGCAACAAAGAGCACCTCGATCCGACGCTCCGTATTGAACTGATTCGCGTTCGAACAAAACTGTCGAATTTTGTCATATATATAGAAGATATATACTGCCCATAATTGAAAATTCGGCTATTATGCTAAATCAAGTAATCCGAGAAAAACGCGTTTTAGTGTTTGTCACAAAATCTCCGTCAAGGCAATTTCCCATAAGAGTGGCATATTAGCCGTTTGGTTTTTCGCATCGGCAGCCAAGTCTAAACACTATTTCAGTAAAATTCAAGTTCGAGAAGATGCGTTGGAACATCCTCTACCACCTGGTGCTAATATCTCGTTTTTGTCAAAAGTGAATATAAGCCGTTTTTTCAATGGTGGGCAGTATAGAAGACCGTCGTGAAGGGGTAAGCGTGATTGCCTCTCACCCAGTCGGCCTGGGTTCGATCCCAGAAGGTCCCGGTGGCAAATTTTGAGACGAGTTTGTCTGATCACGCCTTCCGTCGGACAGGGAAGTAAATGTTGGCCCCGGACTAACCTAAAAAAAGGTTAGGTCGTAAGCTCAGTCCAGGTGTAGGAGTCGTCTCCCTGGGTCCTGTCTCGGTGGAGTCGCTGGTAGGCAGTTGTACTAACAATCCAAAGGTCGTTAGTTCGAATCCCGGGATGGATGGAAGCTAAGGTGTAAAAAGAGGTTGTCAATTGCCTCAACAATCAAATTTCGGACACCTAGTTTCGAGTAGGAATCTCGAAATCGAGAACGCCAAGGCAATGCTGTAGAGCGAATAATTTGATTTTGATTTTGATAGAAGATAATGTATGTATCCCAAATAAACCGATTTGGCTCAAAATTGGCACAGTAACTTATTATTGCCTAAAGGCTAGTATGGAGATCGGAAGAAAAGGGGTCAAGAAACAGCTTTACAAACAGCTGAACAAAGGAGAGGGAACGTTTTCTTGGGGCTTTTCTTCACCCTCTCTGGCTTGCTTTCGCTGCCGCTGCAGCCCACTTTAAAAATTTCTTGACCGATTCCTTCCGAAGTGCATACACCGCTTAAAGCCAAAAGAATCGAGCCAGAGGGTATCCCAGATATAACAATGCGTATTTTTTAACATTCCAACTCCCAAGGCTCCAAAAAAGTTGGAACGGTAACTTCAACTCAATGATTCTCGGGCATAACTCAACCAATCAAGATAATTCTTCTTTCCAGTGATTTGTTAGGATGTCTAGATGATTCTAGAACCTTGCAGAACTTATTTTGATCAAATCTGTATTTTTGCGATCAAAAACATCGTTCCAACTTTTTTTCGAGCAAAAATTCCGCGGAGGCAGTCGTTTTAAAAAAGGTGGTACGATGTTTTTGGTCGCAGTAATTACAGATTTGTTCAAATCAAGTTCTGCCAAATTCTAGGATCATCTAGAAATTCTTACAAATCACTGGAAACAAGAATCGTTCCGATTGGTTGAGTAATGCCCGAGAACCAGCGAGTTGAAGCTACACCCAAAACTGGCAGCGCTAGTACGAGAGAATGATGGTCTCGTGTCGAGAGAATAGTGGTACCATTCACGGACGCAGAGAACACAGCTCGAGATGGGCGATAGAACTATTCTCTCGAGGTTCATTTGCAAAAAAAGTTCATCCGTCAAACAAAAAACCAAAAGTGTCGACAACGGGAATCGAACCAGAGACCTTTGATAAACCAATCCAATGACTTAGCTGCCACGGCCACCACAGCTTGGTGACCATGGAGAAGTCAGAAGTCGATGTATGACACTTGTTGGAGATTTATTGATTCAACTATCGAATGAACTCATTTGTTATGATGGTGTGAGTTGGTACCATTATTCTATCGATTTTGGCACTGAGCCCTCAATAAATTTGGAGAGAACGGTTATCTCGATTCTGAATTTTGGGTGTAGGGTAGAGTAGTCATCAATGAGACACGGGGAACAATGATAAAATGGCTCTCACAAGTCGTAGTTTCAAGCAATCAGGCTCATATTTGGGGGAAAGGTGTGTCTACTGGATACACGTCTGCCATAATAGTGGCTTTGGTTAAGGACGCTCCCTTGAAAAGTTATTCATAAATGTTTGATTCTGGGGTGTAAAAGTAAATTATGGACAAAAAATACTTTTTCGCTCGTAGGCTGCCATTTACATCAAAACTAATATTTCTTCAAATTTCTTTCGATGTTCCATAGGCATTGAGTTGGGCTTCAATGTCCTTTCATTAGGTTTGACCAAAATTAAGAATATACCCAGAATCCAGGGCTGTCTCATTGTTCCCCACTCATTTTAGCTAATGGGTAACTATGAGACACTTTGATTTTTCGTCATTAAACATTTCAAAATCCATGTAAATCTTTCAAAACATGAATTGAAAGTGATTTATGGCATATTTATAGAGTTTTAACGTCATTTAACCAAAAATACAAAGTTATTTAGTATAAATATATGGATTTTACAAAATTTATATACTTTTTAGTATAACTTTTGTTAATTAAAGTTTCATGTTAGCAAAATTGCCCTAAAATGTTCAAGGCAAGTCACCTGTAATGGAACAATACAAAAACATGATGTTTTACTAGAAGAGTATTGATTTTCGTAGAGCGTCTCATTGTTCCCCAGCTGTCTCATTGTTCCTGCCAAGTGCGTCTACAATGAGACAGTTGAATAACTCTGACTGTAGATGTCGGATCGATCTCATATTTTGGTCAATGTTAGAACACATTAAAAGAAAAAAATGCAACAAAAAGCTCGTTCAAATATGGCGATGAAAAAAAATAGAAAATCGTTGAAAGTTGAAAACCAAAAGTGTCTCATTGATGACTACCCTACCCTACCGTTCCATTTTTTCTGGGTGGCTTGGACGTTCGTGTAAGTTGGACATGTGTTGGACGTTCCAGTGTTAAGAAGTAGGTGCTCGAAACAAAATTCAATCCCAACTCTTTAAATGCTTCATAAATTGTTACAGTTTGCAATATATCATGCAAAATAGTGCGTCCATCCCGGGAATTACCGGGACAAACTTCCCGGGATTTTCCCTAAACCGGGAATTCCCGATTCCCGGGATTTATTTATATTTTGTCCCGGGATTTATTTATATTTTGTCCCGGGATTTCCCGAAATTGAATAAAATCAATTTTTCTGTCTGGAAACTCAGATTAGGTTGTGGAAATAGATGAACAGTTCAATACTTAGTATTCGATAGGAATTTTAAAGCATTAGCAAATTTATATTGGGCTTGTAACAACATTTATTTGGCTTATAAAGGAAAATTATTAAAATTTTAGTTTACGGTTCCGCAAAATGCTTGATGCTTAAAAAAATTCATTCAAATTTATTTATTTTTTAATTACCTACGTTTAGTGATGATTTTATACTTGAAAAAATCATATTTTATTATTTTTCATCAAACATCGGCATCTGGAGCAAATCAGGACAATAGTAACGAATTGAGAAAACTTTTTAAGCCATTATTTTTTGCATAATGTTCTGATATTTTTTAATTAAAAAACAATTGGTACATCGATTTTCAAATTTATTGCACTAAAATATCCTATACCTACTCAGACTGCAGTCCCAATTTTCTCCCAGTTGGCGGTAGTGACTCAAAGATAATTTGTAAAATATGTTTTATGTAAAATATGAAATTCTAAACTTTTCTAAAATTTTACATTGGATGGTATCATTTTAATTGTTTTCGTTTCTTGTTTTTAACAGTTTCAATGATTTTTTAGAGCTTTTGTAGTCATTTCATATAAAAAATAAAAGAAATATATTAAATAAATACATTGGATTGAAAATTATGATTCATTAAAAACCCAAAGCACAACAAAGAACAAAAAACAACAATTTTTAATATTTTTTAAGCTAACTAGAAGCTGCTGTTCTTGTTTCGATTTAACCCAAGTAACATTTTTTTCCAGGAGTTCTACAAGAGCTCTTCAAGATAGCTACAGCATAGCAGTTTGGACTGCGGTAGGATAAAATTCTCTTCAAAACTTTTTCAGGAGTTTGGAAGAGTATTTGAAGAGAGTTTTATCCTACCGCGGTCCAAACTGCTATGCTGTAGCTATCTTGAAGAGCTCTTGTAGAACTCCTGGAAAAAATGTTACTTGGGAAGTATAGATTATCACCAATTAAGAGTATTTAGCTAATTCTAAGATTTTAAGCTTGAAAGGCATAACAAATTAAATAAAAACGTAGATTTTATGGATGTTCCAAAAAATTCCCGGAATTTCGGAAATATTTTTCCCGTTTCCCGGGAAATTCAAAACCCGGGAAAATTGGACACCCTGAATTGCAAAATATCATTGATTTTATGAAATGCATTTTTTTCTAAAGTTTTATGTCGGCATTACTATCTATGGTAAAAAAGAAAAATGCAAAAAAAAGAAGGGCACTCTTTGATTGAACATGCACAAATTAATGTTATATTAAGTTATTGAAATAGATTACAACATTTAATTTTACACTTTTTTCAAAAAAAAAAAAAACAAATCAAAAATATTTATTTTTTGCCCTCCGATTTCTTGGAAAATTTTCGAAGGAAATTTATTTAAACCGTTTATTAAATCCAACTACAGACTAAAAGTTTATTATTAGTTTTTATCATTTCATCACCGTTGTGCTAGCTAGACGCAAGCCTGGGTAATGTCGAACCCCAAATCTCTGCTGATTGATTAAATTGTCCAATGGCCCCTAAACTTTCAGCCTGCCTGGCGGCGACATCGCGCCATGACGCCGTGAAACAAAATAGAAAGTAAAGCCCGCGTAGATTTGATTCAATTAACGGCGCACAAATTTTCAAAATTCTCGCTCGTTTTTCATGTACAGCGACACGGGCTTATATATTTATCATTTTCTCGAGAGTTGGCGGAAAGCGGAACTCCCGGCACTACTAAGTGGCGCTCTAGTGTAGGTACACAAGGCGAATGTCCTTTCAAAGTCATTTGTTCCAAGTCCTGGTCCTGATTCCAGCGGAAGATACTGTGCTGTGCAGCAGAACATGGAGGAGTCAGGAGGGGCAGGAAGTAGAAGGCACGCCAAGTGTCCTTCTTTTTGCCGTTGACACGACGCCAAAACGGAGTCGCATTGGTTCCCCAAAAACACACTTTTCAGGCTTGGCTGAGTTTTCGGTTTTCCCTGCGGCGTCAGGGCCAACCCCCCATGCCTCCCCCCGGACCCCCTTTAGCAAACCCAACTCAACTCTATGTGCAGGAAAAGCGAACAAACACACGCACGCACGCACGCACTTTTGCTGCTGATGGCGTACTTTTTGCACTGCCGGGCAACTAAAAAACAGCATTTTCAGGAAAAACGTCGAGCGGCGGCTGCTCCAGTGAAATACATAAAGCATATCACAGAGCAGGAGGGACGAGGGGAGGAAAGAAAGAGGAGGAAAGGGGGAGTCAGAGCGGAAGTGAAGGAAGAAAGAAAAGCTCTCTACGCACCACGCACAATTTTCCGGTTTCGAGACCACTCCACTTCTTGTGTCCTTGCTGCGCTCTGGGGCTGGTTGGTTGGTAGGATGGAGCGAACGTAGAAACAGCATCCACAGGCTCTAGTGCTTTTGTGCTTTGTGCGTGAGGACAGTGGCGGAATAATGAAGGAGGGTATCTATTTTTTGTTTCGTAACATTTCCCTTTCCTTCCCTTGATTTTTTTTGTTCGACTTATTTTAATAAACATCAATAAAGTACAAATCTTTTTTTAATTGGTCCTATACGGGTAATTCTCTACCAACTCACACGAAATCGGGAAAAGTTGCCCCGACCCCTCTTCGATTTGCGTGAAACTTTGTCCTAAGGGGTAACTTTTGTCCCTGATCACGAAACCGAGGTCCGTTTTTTGATATCTCGTGACGGAGGGGCGGTACGACACCTTCAATTTTTGAACATGCGAAAAAAGAGGTGTTTTTCAATAATTTGCAGTCTGAAACGGTGATGAGATAGAAATTTGGTGTCAAAGGGACTTTTATGTAAAATTAGACGCCCGATTTGATGGCGTACTCAGAATTCCGAATAAACGTATTTTTCATCGAAAAAAACACTAAAAAAGTTTTAAAAATGCTCCCATTTTCCGTTACTCGACTGTAAAAAATTTTGGAACATGTCATTTTATGGGAAATTCAATGTTCTTTTCGAATCTACATTGTCCCAGAAGGGTCATTTTTTCATTTAGAACAAAATTTTTCATTTTAAAATTTCGTGTTTTTTCTAACTTTGCAGAGTTATTTTTTAGAGTGTAACAATGTTCTACAAAGTTGTAGAGCAGACAATTACAAAAAAAAATGATATAAAGACATAAGGGGTTTGCTTATAAACATCACGAATTATCGCGGTTTTACAAAAAAAAAGTTTTGAAAAAGTTACTTTTTGCGTTTCTCTTTGTTTCGTCGTCCGTGTCTGTCGCGGGTGACCATGAACGGCCATGATCGATGACGACCAACTTTTTCAAAACTTTTTTTTGTAAAATCGCGATAACTCGTGATGTTTATAAGCAAACCCCTTATGTCTATATATCAAATTTTTTGTAATTGTCTGCTCTACAACTTTGTAGAACATTGTTACACTCTAAAAAATAACCCTGCAAAGTTAGAAAAAACACGAAATTTTAAAATTAAAAATTTTGTTCTAAATGAAAAAATGACCCTTCTGGGTCAATGTAGATTCGAAAAGTACATTAAATTTCCTATAAAATAACATGTTTCAAAATTTTTTACAGTCGAGTAACGGAAAATGGGAGAATTTTTAAAACTTTTTTAGTGTTTTTTTCGATGAAAAATACGTTTATTCGGAATTCTGAGTACGCCATCAAATCGGGTGTCTAATTTTACACAAAAGTCCCTTTGACACCAAATTTCTATCTCATCACCGTTTCAGGCTGCAAATTATTGAAAAACACCTCTTTTTTCACATGTTCAAAAATGGAAGGGGTCGTACCGCCCCTCCGTCACGAGATATCAAAAAACGGACCTCGGATTCGTGATCAGGGACAAAAGTTACCCCTTAGGACAATGTTTCACGCAAATCGAAGAGGGGTCGGGGCAACTGCTGTGTGAGTTGGCGGAGAATTACCCATACACAATGTATGGAAGACAATAGTTTATAAAACCTTTTAAAGAAAACTCTAGAAATTTGCTGTTGAAAGCTGCTTTTCTAGTTGAGATGTAATCAGTGATTGGTAGTCATGCTGAATTTCTGACGTTTTGGTTCGTCGATTAAAATGTGGATCTAATGAACTTTGATTAAGAAGTTACATACATGTAAATCTTTAACAATGTTAGAGGTTGGTATGAGCACAAGTTTACACTTTTTTAACGTCTTTTTGCAGGGCATTAAAATATACATTTTCATTTATTAAAAAAAACAAATTTGAAGTCATTTGGCTCTATAATTGCCGCTGCTATTTAAAGTTCAAAAAAATCAAGCCATCCACTTTAACGACCCCCAGGTTTGTCAAAATCATGTATTTTTTTAAAAGCAACATTTCGAAATCGGACTTCGTCATGCAAACGCGACATGTCTTGGGAGTCTTCATCCCAAATTTCAGCAAATTTGGTCTCCCGTCTATCGTGGCACCCGTAAATCAACTCGGTGTTTAGAGAAAAAAAAGTTACTTAATCCACCTTTAGGTGGTTGGTGCCTTCCTCTCATTTATAGAGTGATTACAATCCCCTAAAGTGTCCACATGGTTTATGGATCTCCTCTAACGTGATCGCAGCACCTAAGAGGTCCTAATGAAAATAAGTGACGAGTAAAAAAAACAGACTTCCTACAGACTTTTTGTCAAGATTATACAGACACCACCTTTCAGGAAAATGGCATCCCTCTACAACAGCTATTCTCAACGGGGGTACCGAGCCTACTTGATTTACATGGCAGGGGGTACCAGCCTAGAAGAAGGTTGAGAATCGCTGCTCTACAAGGCTTTTTATGTGGCGATCAGACGGGACCATTTGAGGTTATGTAAATTCAGACCATTTTTTAAACTGCTTGTAATTTTAGATAGGTAAGTCAGATCTTGAAAATTCTTAATCCACAAGAAAGGTCTTCTCATATGCTTTCTAAAAATATATAACATGTGAGGGTTTTACCATAACAAGTTCGTTTTTCGAGTGATTTTATAGCCTTTCCTCAGTAAAGTGAGGAAGGCAAAAACGTTCACAAAGTTTGACAGTTCGCTTTGCGCATGACGAAATTGTGAACTTAAAGCGATTCTTACTCCGTTTAGTAACGAAATATCTTCATGAAACTTTCAGGAGAGATTGAATATATTTTTGCCTTCCTCACTTTACTGAGGAAAGCCTATAAAATCACTCGAACAACGAACTTTTTAGTTAGATCTCCTAGACCTACCTTCATTTGTACATATCGACTCAGAATCACCAGCTGAGTAAATGTCTGTGTGTTTGGCTGTACGTAGACATGTGTACCAAATCAATGTCACTGGAATATCTTGTCACAGGCTCAACCGATTTTGGCCGGAATGGTTTTAATCGATCCGTCTTAACGTCCCCTAAGTTGCTATTTAAATTCATGCAGTTTTATCTAAATACATGAAAAGTTATGTTAAAAAAACTGTTTCATATTAAATTAAAATTATGGTAAAAAGGGTGGGTTTTTCATGAAACCCTCACATGTTATATATTTTTAGAGAGCATATGAGAACCTTTCTTGTGGATTAAGAATTTTTAATATCTGACTTACCTATCTAAAATTACAAGCAGTTTAAAAAATGGTCTGAATTTACATAACCTCAAATGGTCCCGTCTGATCGCCACGTAAAAAGCCTTTTAGAGGGATGCCATTTTCCTGAAAGGCAGTGTCTTTATAATCTTGACAAAAAGTCTGTAGGAAGTCTATTTTTTTTTACTCGTCACTTATTTTTATTATGACCTCTTAGGTGCTGCGATCACGTTAGGGGAGATCCATAAACCATGTGGACACTTTAGGGCAGGGGTGACCAAAGTACGGCCCGCGGGCCAAACGTGGCCCGCGACGTGATATTTTGTGGCCCGCGGACCCATTTTAAATGATCATGTAAAATGGCCCGTTGACCACTTGTAAAGTGATTTTATACTTTTTCAAAATTAAGGATTATTTCAAACTTTTATATGCTAATCTTTTTTTAATTTATGTTAATAAAAAAAACTTATGATTCATCAATATTTTGATCCCCACTTTTGGATACAAATAATTTGTTCAAACAATTTAATAATTTAAACAATTTCACACGTTTCAATGTGCATGAAACTAGCAAATATCGTCAAAACTTTCATCAAGCATTTTTGGAAATTTAAAAAAAAAACGTTCAAGTTTGACTTAGGTTGAATTCTGTAATAATTGTAAAAATATTAGTTTTCTTTCTGACATGCAAGTCATAATGAAAAATGTGGAAATTGTAGTATCAAGTTTGTTGCAAATATTTTACAAAGCTTTTGTCGATCAACCCACCCCTCCCCCATTATTTAAAAAAAATGGCTCAAAAAACCAGGAGCAAAAATATATTTTCAAAAAAATTCAAAATTTCAAAAAATATATTAAATTTAAGTGCAATCAGCTGAAATTAAGTAAATATGTATTCCTTTGCATTTAGAATCATTTGAGCATGTTTGGGTTTATTAAAAATAATTTGAATGTTAGTGAATTTTCGATGAAATAATTAAATATTTTTTTCTCAAAAATGTTTTTTTTTTGTCGAACCTTATTTTTTTGTTGAAAATAATGATTGCAGTTAAACTATACGGAAGCTTAAAACTTTTTTTTTTCATTGAAATGGTGAAATTCTGGCTCTTAACGATTTTTTATTAGCCTCACTTAACTTATAGATAAAATTACACCTTTAGATAAATTGTTCAACATGTGATGTCACCATTCTCGAAATATTATTATTTTACATTGATTTTTTTTAAATAACAGAAATTAAATCATGTAAATTAAAATAAAGTAATTTAAATTTTTTAATAACTATTTGGCCCGCAAGCTCATTTGAGTTTCAAATTTGGCCCGGTCTCCAAAAACTTTGAGCACCCCTGCTTTAGGGGATTGTAATCACTCTATAAATGAGAGGAAGGCACAAACCACCTAAAGGTGGATTAAGTAACGTTTTTGTGGATTAATTTAATTTTCTGTAATATGAAGTTTTGTGATTTTCTACATGTATGTAACCCCTTAAGTATTGATATTGCAGGTGTTTACGATTTTTGTTGTTGTTCATCGAAAACACCTTCCATTAGCATCCCAAGTAACCGTGAGGCACTAAATAGCGGCATTCAGCATTATATTGGCATTAAATACCAGCAAATAATGCTTCAAAATATTAAATCAGCACTTTTCCCTTGAGAAATATTTCAAGTGGCGCACAGTGATGCTGATTTAGTGCCTCACCGAAAGCTCGAACAAAAATAAACTGCTTTATCGACGTCAAGGCTGGGGACAAAAAAAGAACAGCTGCTCCACACACTTGGTGGTGGGCCTCCTTTGTTTTTTTTTTCTCCTGTTACGTTTCATGTGTGAGTGTGACATTTTAATGTTATTCTTGCGTTTTCTCGTCGATCTTCAGGATGCGCGCCAGCCAACTGATGTATTCTGTAATGAGTGTTTGTTTTGAAACTTTTAATCGATGTGGTTGATGCATCGAACATTAAGGAAGACTTTCTTTCTGCTGTTTCGAGTTTCTTGTTCATGAGGAAACCCCGTTGTCATTTCGTTGGGCGGAAATTTTTTACGAGTCGCTCAGCAAATAAGGACGTGGCGTTACATCGTGCTGCCATCTGGTTTTTTTAAGCGCAAGAGTGGAAAAGTGCTGAGTCATCGTCTAAAAATAGACGGCGTCCTATCTCGCCCAGCAAAATGAAGTCGATAAAGTAGTCGGTTTCGATGAGAAAAAGTGGAAAACGTGGTCTAAAAATAACGACGCCATCCCCCTATTGCGGCCAGCCAGTTAAGTGCAGTACAATCAATTACGGAAAGCTTGGGGTTAATAGGGACACTAGCGGACGGCTAACGTAAACTGCTTTTCCGAGGAGTGCTTGGTCCACGGTTGGCAAAATTTCACAAAGTGTATCAGACTTCCGGAAAGCAGCTTTTTGCTTGTGAGAAAAGTCATTCAATATCGATGGGTTACTTTGTTGATAAACATCAAATGCTTTGAAGCACGTTTTCAAGGTCGTAAATATTGATTTAATGCCCATTGTAATGCTGCAAAGTTTTGGTACTTTGAGGCACTCGCAAAGCTCATTTACTACTTCAAAACATTCCAGTGCTGATTAGGTGCTGAATTAATACTTCAATTAAGTGCTTGTGGTTACTTGGGTAGGCCTATTTATAAAACCTTCATAGGAGCTAGATGCTTTACAACTGAATCTTAACAACCTCCTCAAAGCCTTAATGAAACCTTTATCAACACCTAGTCAGGAGTTATGGAAAAATAACGTTTCATACGTCTTTAAACGTTAAATGCCAAACAATTTTTTTTTCTGACAAAAAATTAGTCTTCGTCTTGCCAAATTATTTGAAATGATATTATGAGATGGTTTGCAAAAATGGCGATGATGAATAATAGCTATTGGAGGCATTTAAAATAATTTGGAATGACAATAGGTCGAAAAACATAATCGAAAGGGCAAAAGATTTAACGGGCAAAAGGTCGAAAAGAACAATTTAAAAAAATCGATCTATTGCCTTTTTGATTTTTTGTCCATTTTTGAACCTGACCTTTTGTCATTTAATCTTTGTAGAATTTTTAAAATTAATTCTAGGTTTTATTTGATTTGACCGAGCCACGTAGCCCAGTGGTAACGCTTCCGCCTCGTAAGCGGTAGATCGGGATTCAAATCCCGACTCGGACCAACACAACTGGTGTTCTTTTCCCTTCTGGATTCGATTGTTTAGTAAAGGGAAGGTAGTGTATTGTCACAAACTGGACCTTATCAAGACACCTTAGGGACCTATGGACTTATGGAATGTAAACATAAACCTTAACATGTTAACATTAAGTTGAGAATGAAACTGCCACTGAATCCGCTTTGTAAATGCCGGCCCCGATACTCTGCAAGGGTATTCCCCTCAAGAACTGGGAAAGATTTACTTTACTTTTATTTTATTTGACACAGAAAACACAACCTGACGCCTATGCCTTTCTATTGCTCACCGTACAAAAACTGCCAAAAGCATGATGGGGCTTAAATTTAAAACACTGGAGAAACCATCACGGGGGGGAACCGTTTGCCAACGGAGGGTGGTCGGACAGGAAAATGCGAAGGGGGGCAAGCACAGAGCCTGCGAGGCGAAAAAAACTACTTTTATGTACAAAACTTTCTATTTCTTCCCACACTCTCCCGAGGACAGCACAGCAGGGGCGTGCTTTTAGGTAACCGACACAACGACGACGACGACAAGACATAAGGTGAAGGATGTGCTTCTCTAGAATTTGAACTAGCAGAAGCAGGCAGAGCCGGCAGCATCAGCCTCGCCAGCAGCAGTTCGAGTTGTGGGTGGTTGGTTTTTCCTCTCCTCCTCCTCCTCCGTAAGGAGGAGTGCTGTGTGCGTTTTCGGTGCGTGCTGGCTGACGATGCTGGTAGGAAAGCGGTGGGGTGGTGGGAAGGTGGTTTTTCTGATGTAGAGACGAATTTCCAGCACTGTTTCTTTGTGCAGAAGATGAAGGTGCCGGTTTGTGTACCGGTTGTGGAGGGGGTTTTTCTTGCTGGGAAATGATGCTGGAAAGGAAAAGGGATGAGGGAAAGGGGATGTTTACTTGTATTCTAGTTTGAAAAACGTTGCCAACGGAAAGTGAAAGTGGAACGACATCGAGATGGTTGGATTTTAGGCGGGAGGGGAAAGCCAGGTGGGGGTGCAATGGAGAGGTGAAGCAGTGGAGAAATATTGCTCCGGAAACTGAAAATCGTCCTTGAGGAAACTCATACCAGATAGGAAAAAATGAACTTAGTGAACAAATTGATTGTGTTTAAAAATCTAGTATAATTGTAACATAATATCCAACAACAAAATCAAATCTTTCGTAAACCGTTTCAAGCAATGCTTGTTTATAGATTGATTGATCAAATTTGCAATCGAAAGGGACTTAACAAATGTAAGGTAAAACTTAGCCCAAATAACGCCATGATTTGAAATCCGGACACTTAGTAGCATACAATTTTTGTTATAGCTGGCAAAAAATCATGTAATAAGTTGGAAATATAGAAATATCATCAGGATGTAGTATAAACAATCAGTTTTAAGAGAATGTATGCAAAATAGGTCTTTTGTTACAATTTTTCATCAGATTTTTAAAATTATTTCAATTTCAATTCGGTTTATTTGTGAATAATCAAGATACAATGAGTTCATTAAGGTACATAACTGAGTTTTTGAGTTCCTTGCAGCTGTGTGTTACATCGTAATTCAATCGAAAGTATTATTACTTATAAATATTAAATAGAAGGCAAGAGTTAGAAAAAGTTTTCAAAAAACTTACAGAAAGTGCAATGGGAAAAGGATAGATAAAGAGAAAGCTTAACACTAGATCACAGAAAAAAACAATTGTAGATGTGCTTGATCATCAGCTCCCCAAGGGCCAGGAATTGTTCCGCCTTATTCCGGCAGCTCCGAAACCGCGTCATCATCTCCCCCGCGAGAGCAAAGAACTCCGACAGGGTAAAGAGATCTTCCCCGGTGACTTCTTGCTGGGCCGCATTGCCGTTACCGGCAGCGACCACGCTGGCGAACGAACGCCCCCAACCAGGAGGGAACGCTGAGTTTTCCGCTGGAACCGTATGCTGTCCAGCTGCAGGAACTGCTGCGCTCATACTTCGCTGAGGAGAGTAGGACGCTGCTGCTTTCTTCTTCCTCTTTTCCTGCTCCTCGAGGTAGGCCTTGCGCGCGACGCATCCGCGGCAATTGCCGGTATGGTTACCGTCACTTGGTTGTTCTGCCTTGTCCCCCAAGTCCGCTTATCGTGGCAGTGCGCACGCCTCCGAAAGGTGTGACTCACCGCACTTCACGCAGCGGGCCGGAGGTTGCAGTTCCACGAGCCGTGGCCGAATTTCAGGCAACGGAGGCATTGCGCTACGTCCGTCGGGTTCTTGGCGTAAAACCGCCAGTTTACCCAAAAACCGTCCAACGTCTTAGTCCGCCGCAGGTCTTGGATCTTGACGGTGCCTCGGTCGAAGTACAACAGGTACAGTGTGTGTGTACCTGTTATCGTTGTCTTGTGCGAGAGCACTTTAATCTCCCGCGGTTTTATTCCGGCGTCCGAAAGGTGCTTCTTCAGGTCGGAAACCGGACGGTCTTAGTAACCCTGCAAGACGACCTTGACAGGGGGCTTTTCGGGGTTGAATGTGTAGAAGTTGAAGTTGCTACGCTTCAATCCTTCAAGCACCAGGTCGAAATTCTTTTTGGTTAGTATGATCACTTGCACTGACGACTTGCCGATTTTCAGACAATATCCGAGGCCTTCCAGCAACTCGTCAACATCGTCCGCCAACGTGGCCAAAACAAAACTTGGAGGTGGTCTTCGTTCCGTAGGAGAATTGTTCTTTTTTGACGTCGACACTTTTTTCCATGCACGACCATCATCGTCGTCGTCGTCGTCGTCGGTAGTCCTGCTACCGTCGGTGTTTTCTTCATCATAGCTCAGCATCTGGAACTCGTTCCTGATGGGGATGTTGGCGGATGTTGATGTGCCACTGGTCGTGGCACCGGAAGTACCGGAACGGGTTCGCACTGGTGATCTCGGAACGTATCCGGGATGTAGTAACTTTTTGTCGATTCCATCTGCGCTCACGCTCCCCTGCGCGATGGCGGCCGACACGGCGTTGGTTTGTTTACCTTTTTGCACACGGCCGGTAGACGAATGCGTTTTTCGTAAGTGCAATTCGTTGCAAAACTAGATTTTTTCAGCACTCGTCATATTTGTCCAACTCGGTCAACCTCGTTGGATAAATGTACGACTGAAATTGAAAAAATCTTCTTTTCGCAACTTGTTGAATAAACTACTATTTTGCAACGTATTGCATAGACCACAGCAGCAATTCTACACGAAAACAGCACGGCCAAAAACAAAAGTGCTCAAAGTTGAACCTGCTTTTTTTTGTTTGACCATTAGGGTGACCTACGCTGTGTTAGGATGGTCCGAAAAAAAATAATTTTCGGTAATTTTCGCAAAAACCACATTTTTTTTAAAACTTTTTCAAATGTTACAATATATTTTTTTGAAACACAAAACTATTTTTTTGAAAGCCAAACTAATTGCGCCAAGACAGGTAAAATTGTTTAAAATGATGCGAGTAATGATTTTTTCAAAAAAATATTACTTTTTCGAAAATGGACGAAAACGATTTTTTTTGGTTAACCCTAGCCCGGTGTAGTTCACCCTAATTGTCAAACACAAAAATACCGGTCTAATTATACTTGCCAAGGAACCTCTAGTCCAATTTTGTATTGTTGTATTGTATTATTGAGAAATTCAAAAACCTTTACAGAAGTTTCATTTTTTGACTTTGGCAATGGAACTTATCGTTGCAAATACATCGTCAGTGTTGAAGGTTAAGAAATAGCTTTTTTTAAATCTATTTTTCCATATTTATTTATTTTAGGTCCTATCTAGGCAAACTAAACCTAGTTTTTTTTATTTTAAAACTAAAAGCTTTAGGTTCTCTAAAAACTACTAACCCTATACAGAAAAAAAATCAATTCTCGTAACCGCGAATAAAGTTCACGAATTTGAGAACCACGAAGGAATTTATTCATGAGTATGGTGCATTTGCACTATAAACGTGAATATATTCCTTCGTGGTTCTCGCATTCGTGAATTTAATTCACGATTTTGAGAATTGATTTTTTCCGTGTAACGGTAATACTAATTTTCTTTGTGTTTCATAAAAAATCTAAAAACTTATTATTTGAACTTTTAATAAATATCTACTCCAATTTCCTCCAATTGTTATAAGAATCAATTCAATTCAACTTAAGCAAAACAACGCCTTCACCCAGCATCAATACCCCCATCGTCACGGTTCGCTTCCAATATCAGAGCTGGGCCAAACTGATCCTCCCCATTTACGTCGCAAACTTTCACAATTAATTCCGGTACCGGTGGCCCATATTTTCCCATATCGCAAATAAATCTCTCACGCGCGCTGCTTTAAAATGCAATTTTGTCATTATTTAGCCATGAAATACAGGCCACCCCCCCCCCCCCCCCAACCCCACAAAACAGCTCCTCGAGGGAAGAAAAGTCTCCGCCGAAGCACGCCGGAAACCCATTTATCTGAAATCTGTAAACGGGGAAAACTTTTATCATTTCAGCATCTTTCGTCGAGCTGGCAGGCCTGGCCAGGACTGTTGTGCGTTTTTCTTCTCCCGGGTCCCATAAAGACATAGTTTTCTCGTAACGCCAAAACGGTCTACCCGGACCGATAAATCAAGCTCGCGGAAAAAAACAATATCGAAGGCAGTATAACATCCCACCGGCGGCGCTGGCAGACACACACCGAGTTGGTCACCCGATCCTGGTGGAGCCCTACATATGGGGGGAGAGCAACCCATCCATAGGGGGTGGGGGGTGGCGATGTCGAGGGAAACCCAGGGCATGGATGTTATTGTCGTTGCTACTGCTGAAGACGGTTGGCGGTGCAGGAAAAGGACGCAGAAGATGAACACGACAGCAAATAACAGACTTTCGGCAGGACCTGGACAGTGGACACGGGCAGTGGTGCAGGTCTATGGAGTCCTAGTCAGAGGTTCTGAACTTTGATATTATTTTTACGTAATGCATATTTCAAGATTGATAGACATTTTAGTGTTTAAAAATATGAACATTCTGGACAGTATAGTTGGGGTCTAAATCAGGGTGATTCACTTTAATTATTATGCTAAGACCACATAAGCGATTAAATCCTTCCTCCTAAAATCAATTGCAAAAGCCTCTGTTGGTAAATACCTGAGCCTGAAACATTTATTTAAGAAGTTAATTTTTTGATTGATTTATGCTTTCCTCACTGCAGAGGGCAAAACGTCGAAATAGAACCACTGCATCAATCGCCCTTCCCAAAGTACAGGAAACGACCGAATTCTCAAGGATCTGTATATTCTTCCGATCGCGCAGCATCATCTTCTGTTGCTTCACAAAAACCCCATAATAAAACGCTTTCACTTTCACTGGAGCTTCTCGACCAGCTGTATCCTGAAGCACACAAACACACACAGACTCTCGAGGACATGAACCAAAGACGACGACGAAGACCACCCATCGATTGCCGTTTCCTTCCTGCTTTTCCAAATGCCATTCTCTTCTGATGATGGCCGTAACTAAGAAGGAACCAGAGGTGGGAGAAGTGGGGAGCAAGGATGGCTGGTGGCACCCGAGGGTAAAAACGAAGAAAGACTCACTAAACTACTTTTCCCTTCACTTTCACTGGAAACTTCTTATCATTTCGTCTTACCCTCTGACCTCCCACTTGAGTTTTCCAACGAATTGTCATGCTGGGATGTGCTGGGTGTGCACTTTCACTTTCTTTCAAGGAATACGGAACGTTTATTTGACGTGGCATGGTTCTGGGAAAATGATTCTTCAGATGGTGTTTGTAAGCTGATAAATGATTGCTTTACACTGACGAATTTATTTTAATTGGATTTTTTCAATTGAAGAAATATTCTAAACCATCAAAAAAAAAATTAAGGGCAATGCATGTTATAATTATTTAAACAAAATAAATCAGAAATCAGAAAAATCTGAATTTTCTAAAAAAAAATCAACTGCATTTGGCAGTGATGCCGAATTCTAATAAGCAAAATGCATCAAAGTTTAATTCCAATCAAAAACCCGATGAAGCCATTCAGTTCAGCGTCCAATTTCCTTAAAAAAAGCAGTCGGGTTTTTCTTTATCCTTTATTGTTTCAAAGATACCCCAAGTAACATTTTTTCCAGGAGTTCTACAAGAGCTCTTCAAGATAGCTACAGCATAGCGGTTTGGACCGCTGTAGGATAAAATTCTCTTCAAAACTTCTTCAGGAGTTTGGAAGAGTACTTGAAGAGAGTTTTATCCTACCGCGGTCCAAACTGCTATGCTGTAGCTATCTTGAAGAGCTCTTGTAGAACTCCTGGAAAAAATGTTACTTGGGATGGCCAACAGATGGCCAAAATCACAAAACTTTGGGGCGGTACCAAAAAGAAGGGGTGGTCCAATTTGGTTCAAAATTGGGATTCTTAAATGTTTTGATACTATCAATAGCTCCACCAAATTTGAGCTTGATCAGAAAAAAAACAATTTCGTGTGGTGTGCCAATTGGCGATATCATGATAACTGTTATTCCGACTTTCGTTTGAAACTTTTGCGAAGTTTTCTGATGTAATAAAAAGTTATTTTGAAATATTAAAATCAAGCTTAAGTTTTGGAAAGGTTTAAACATGTAGGTATGTTTATTATATCACATTTTAGACTTAATCTTTTTTTTTAAATATTTGTATTCATTTGGATGTGTTGTCTATTATATGAAAATTCTTGGATAAAATGCCCAATTTTTATTTTATAGCCAAGTATTTATTTTGAAAAATGTTGATTATTTTTCCTGTAGACGTCACGACAAAACTAACATTCTTTTTTGTAGAGAAATGATGAGTGACTATATCCAGAGTTTTTTTTTCGAAAAGGTCTTATAAGCTATTGTGTTTCATATGTTTTAGGAACAGTTCTTTCAGATTTCGGTCATTCGATTTTTTTTTGTATTTTTCAATCCGACTGAAATTTTTTTGGTGCTTTCGGTATGCCCAAAGAAGCCATTTTGCCTCATAAGTTTGTCCATATAATTTTCTATACAAATTTGGCAGCTGTCTATACAAAATTGATGTATGAAAATTCAAAAATCTGTATCTTTTGAAGGAATTTTTTGATCGATTTGGTGTCTTCGGCAAAGTTGTAGGTATGAATACGGACTACCAAGGACTACACTGAAAATCACAATTTTTTACCGTGTATCATTTTTTTTCAGTGTAGTTCATATCCATACCTACAACTTTGCCGAAGACATCAAATCGATAAAAAAATCCTTCAAAAGATACAGATTTTTGAATTTTCATACATCATTTTTGTATGGACAGCTGCCAAATTTGTAAGGAAAATTATATGGACAAACCAATGATGCAAAATGGCTTATTTGGGCATACCGAAAGCACCACAAAAGTTTCAGCCAGATTAAAAAAAAAACAAAAAATAAAATTCCTAAAAAAGACCGATTTTGTAGAGATTTGCTCATAGGACCTTTAAAAAAACTCTAATTATGTTTTACCGTTATTTGTAGCAACTTTAAGTTTATAACATGAATAGCAATTTTAAGTCAAAAAGGAAATCGGTTGTACATTACCATCTCAGATATCAATGAAAATTTGTAACCATTTTAGGCTTATATTAGCCATTTTTGTGTACACGGAAAAAAATCAATTCCAAAAATCGTGAATTGTGTTCATGAATTTGCGAACCACGAAGGAATAAATTCACGTTTATAGTGCAAATGCACCATACTCATGAATAAATTCCTACGTTCAAGTTCATGAAAACAATTCACGATTACGGGAGCCAGTTTCACTAGAGCTTTCTGGCATGATGCACTTATTTTTCACAAACTCACTACGGTACATTTACATTGATTGCTCGATTTTAAAGTAAGCTTTTTAAAAAACAGATTTATTTTAGGTCTTGCTTGATACCTCGGTAGGTATTTATACAGTCCAGACACGATTATCCGAAGGCCTTGGATAAATTTCACTTCGGATAATCGTATCAGGGTAATTCTCTACACCCAAAACTGGCAGCGCTAGTCCGAGAGAATGATGGTCTCGAGTCGAGAGAATAGTGGTACCATTCACGGACGCAGAGAACACAGCTCGAGATGGGCGATAGAACTATTCTCTCGAGGTTCATTTGCAAAAAAGTTCATCCGTCAAACAAAAAACCAAAAGTGTCGACAACGGGAATCGAACCAGAGACCTTTGACAAACCAATTCAATGACTTAGCTGCCTCGGCCACCACAGATTGGTGACCATGGAGAAGTCAGAAGTCGATGTATGACACTTGTTGGAGATTTATTGATTCAACTAACGAATGAACTCATTTGTTATGATGGTGTGAGTTGGTACCATTATTCTATCGATTTTGGCACTGAGCCCTCAATAAATTTTGAGAGAACGATTATCTCGACTCTGAAATTTGGGTGTACACTTTATAAAATAACCCTGCAAAGTAAGAAAAAAAAACACGAAATTTTAAAATGAAAAATATTGTTCTAAATGATTTTTGAAAATTGATCTTAATTCGATTATTTGAAGTCCCGGATTCGGATAATCGAATTTTGAACTTCAGATAATCGAAACTTCGGATAGTCAAGTCTGTTTTACTTTATTACGTATGCTTGTATTTTAAACTATTGGAGTTATTATTACAATAAAATTACATATTATAATGTAATATTATGCATAATTGATTAGACTGTGAATGATAAAATTCGATAAATTTTCAGCAATTGATAGTTTGAAACAGCACACAAGTGCGTGTTGTTATCAAAAATCCATCACTAGCAACGACTTATTCGTTGCACAAGTCTCTTTCTCTCTCTCCGCTCTCAGTGGGAATTACATTCCTTCGTGTAACAACGACGTTGTCCTTCATGGTAGCCGGCAGTTTGGTAGACACCAGAAATTCTTTTTGCGCTTGTATTGGTAGCGCTGTGTGCATGCGTGAGTCCTTATGTATTTGGCCAGAATCCTTGCCGCCGCCGTTGAAGGATGCTTGTCTCTTGTACGATAAAATCAAGAAGCAAGCGTGAGAGTAAGAGAGAGTCGCTGGAGAATGAGATCCTTGGGCATCATCATTGTTGTGTTTTGTTGTGTTGTGGAGTGAAGAGTCTTCTCCTATGCATCTGTAGTGCTGTGGGGTGCCTATCCTAGGCGTATTATTTAGGTCACGACCGAAACGCACACGCCATCAGCAGGTGGTGGATACTTGTTATGGGTGGTAAGAAGGGAGTGGGGGTGGGTGGTGAATGACGCCACGCAGCACGAAAACGAGCCGAACCTGACAGGATAACGAATGGAGCGAGAGGGGGGTGGTGCAGATGAAAGGAGAGCATTCAAGTTGAAATATATTTCGATGCTGAAGGAAATAATGTGCGTGTGTATGGGACCATCTATAAACCACGTGGACACTTTAGGGGGTATGGCGATTGTCCACGATCCATACAAAAAAGATTTTTTATATATGGACAATTGTCCATGAAGGGGGGGGGGTACCGATTCCCAAAAAAGTGTCCACGTGGTTTATGGATGGTCCCTATCCGCTAGGAAGGACGACGACAAGCAGGACGACGGCGATGTGGTGCACAGAGCGCCAAACGGAGGTTCGTGTCGTGCCGGAGAAAGGCTTCTCGTTGTCCTTGTTAGGAGGCCGCACTGTCGATGATGGGAGGAGGAATTTTGTTTTGAAGCCTGACGATGCTGCAGTTGAGAGGATGAGAAATTAGAGCCGATGTTAGAAGCCCGAGTGGTGTGAAAGACTAGAATTGCTTCAAAAACTGTAAATTTTATCAAAATGTTGAAATGATTTTCTAAACATATTTTTTGTAATTGTATTCCGCAGTTTTTATAAATTACATGACAAAAATCAAGTGGTAACTTGGGCTCAAAAAATCATACACCCACAGTTAAAGACCGAGAGGATAGTCCTCCCGAAAAGAATCGTGAGGAAAGTACTATTTTGCGAGAGTAAAGATCTCTCGCGTGTTCATTGAAACAGTTCATCCTATTGAGTGGCTTATATAGACAAATGACCGCCACTTAGTCACCGAACCATGGTGGCCCATACGGCAAGGCACGGTTCAATAAGCGGTGTATGCACTTCGGAAGGAATCGATCAAGAAAAATTTCAAATGGGCAGCGGCGGCAGCGAAAGCAAGCCAGAGAGGGTGAAGAAAAGCCCCAAGAAATCGCTCCCTCTCCTTTGTTCTGCTGTTCGTAAAGCCATTTCTTAACCCCTTTCCTTCCGATCAGCGTACTAGCCTATAAGCAGAAGGTCTTGGGTTCGAGTCTCGGTTTCGGTACTTTTTTTTGATAAATGAACTTTTTTGGAAAATGAACCCATGAGTAAAATACTCTCGGTAATTTTGTGATTAATCCTCTCCGTCCGCACCTGGTACCATTTTACTACCGAACCGTGCTCTTTATCCTCTCGTATGCCGATTCCCAGTTCTTTTATATGGTGAAATACAGTCTGCAAACCGGTAAAATCCAAGCGAGGTGAAACGAAGATGATTTTACAAATTCTCAAATAACTTACAACTGTTGGTTATTCAAAACAAATAAATACAAAATATTACTAAATCTTCCACCTCGGGTTCCAAGCTGTGAGCCCACCAATCCGAAAGTACAATATTCTCTAGTGGTACAAACAATTTAGGCTAGGCCCTAGAAGAAGAGCCGTTCCAGCGAACCTGACGACGACGACAACGGCTACGGCGACTAGGACGACAAGAACGGAACGGTTTGCCATTTGTACATAAACCTGCTGCCGAAGGCTTTGTGTGCTACGTCGAGCTCTCTGGCGTTTCGAGCTTTGCTGCATTGGAAAATCCTGGGGCTTCCATCTCTAATGATACATCTTCCGACACCACACGGAGCCGCCAAAGCCGCTCGCAGCAGCAGAAGCTCGAATCTATTCCGGGAAAAATGGGGCCAGGCGGCGGCAGGAGGAGGATTGAGAAAAGATGATTGCGACACGCAGTTTTCCGCATTTTGGGTTCCTTTGTTCGGATCAGGGCTCGTTTGGAGATGGCCGGCACTGTCAGGCAACGGGGAGGGGGATATTCCGGAACCGGATGCTGTCGACGGTGAAAATGTCAATATCGATGGTATGGAAGTAGAATAGGAACGGGGCGGGGATGATTGCAGGCGGGCACGCACTTGTGCGTATAGTATATAATACTATCCTTCAGCTATGAACGCTGGCTTTCGAGGAATTGTTCAAATAAGTATGATTTTATTTATTTGCTGAGAACCGATTGTCGGAATCGAAAGAGGCTTCTCAGAGATTAGAGTTGTTGTACGGATTTAATCGCTTCAGACCTTTATTTTTGAATTTCAGAATATGTTACGCTATCGATGATGCATTGTAAGATAATTTAACATTCTGCGGTTCTAGAGAGCGTCAGTCTGCGACTATAAAGCGCACTTTGATTATCGCAACGCATTTTTCGACCACTTGTCACTTCAGGGTACCAAACACCAGCATGTCATTTTTTTGCAACCCCGTGACTTATTAAGGTATGAAATAAAGCATGTTGATCGGACATGGCAAAATGTAACCTACTTAATCTCTGAGCAGAATGATAAATAATCCTGATAGTCGCAATATTAAGGATAAAAACTAACTTAATCCACCTATGTGGTTGGAGCCTTCCTCACTTATTACCAACAATGGCTGAAATGATGGAATTGTACAAAAATTTCATCTATTTTTTAGATCCGGAATAAAAAAGTACATAAATATCACTTAAGTGGCCATACCTCGAGACAGGGTTGCCAGATCATCAATGTTTTGGACTCGTTGGAAAGGTCTTTTAATAACCTAACCAACGCTGGGTCGGATGATGGACCCGAAAATAGTTTACATACATTTAAGTGAGATCAGGATATATGTGAAAACACATTTATGTACATAACTTTTGAACTACTTATCGAAACTTTAATCTGTATAAAACTCGATCTATGGGATCCTAAACCAAGTCGAATGCAACAGGTTCGGGTCATACATATACACACATACACACAGACATTTGTTCAGTTTTCGATTCTGAGTCGATATGTTTACATGAAGGTGGGTCTACGGCGTTTTTATACAACGTTCATTTTTACACCCAAAGGAAAAATATATATCAAAATCCAATGTTGCACATTGGATTTGCTGCAGAAAATGTTACATTTTCTTACAGTTTTTGCAGCAAGCTCATAGCTCATTTTTGCCCGCGTGTAAACATGTCAGTGATATGCAGTTCTCACCAACACATATAATGCTGGCGCGTCCCCGAGCAACACTCCAGATAGAAGATTATGTTGGTGCTCTGTTCCTCTCAAATCATCAAGTGTCCATGGCGCGGTGGTAGCGTGTCGGACCAATAACCAAGAAGTTGATGGTTCAATCCTCGTTCTGTTTAGGATTTTTTCTCCAATACAATCAATCAGCCGTCGATAATGTCGATAATTGTCGGTAACGGGCAAAAATGTCTTACCCCTATATCGCAAAAAATACATGAGGACAGATTCATGCAGATTCTGATATACTTTCATGCCGCCATGCATCATAATCATGCGACTGCCAGTTGGGTGTAGAGATACACTTACCTATACTATAAAATTTGAAAAATCACAAACTTAGTTAACCAGAATCTAACGCTCCTCCAAACCCTCTCCATAAACGCTCCTCCTCATCGCTCGTCAGCCGTTTGAAAAGCAATAAAAATATGCGGTTTCCGGGGAAAATTTATAGCCATCCAGATTCCCACCAAACTGCTCTTTCATTGCTTTGTGGTGTTTTTCCCAACTCTCGTGATCGTGCTTTCATCCCTTTTTTCCGATGGCCCCACACCACACTCACACTACTACCGCCACTATCGATTCTTCACTCCACTCTCCTTTTTATGCAACGCGAAAGCTCTCGCGAGGAGAAGGTGCTCGAGCAACTCTCTCACTTTGGTGAAAGCTCTCACGCACAATTTTCCCTGCTTTCTCTTGGGCGGTGTGAGAGTGTGTTGTTATGTGGAAAGTAGAATGCAAAAAGAAAATAAATTTTCTTCCTTGGTACATAACGAGTGAAAGTGAATTTTGGCGCCGCACGGCGGAAAATTGCCACCCTTCAGTGCAAAAAAAAAAAAAGAGAGGGAAGAGAACTGGTGCACGCAACGTGTACGAATGGAGGGCACCAGGCGTCGTTTGTGTTAGGTTCGATTCGAGGCGGGAAAAGCGGAAATGTTGTCTGTGTGTGTATGCTTTTGTTGAAGGGGAAAGTGATATTTATTTTTAACGAGCAAATCATATGCATTTTTTTTGTTGATCAACTGACCTGATGCTTTCCCAATCTTGTTATAAAAAGTTTATAAAAAATGTGGCATTCCCATTTCAAACTACACAGTAAAAACCTCATGTTAATATTACATCTGGGAATGGGTACTCAAATGACAAAACGACCTACCTCATCACCAAAAATAACAGCATGAATCTGCAGAAAAACAGTAATTTTCAGAAGCTAACAACTTTTCAGCAAAAAATCTTAAAAATATGGTGCCTTCGGGAAAAAAGTTCTAGATTGAATGATGGTCCTGCATCTGACAATTGATAAAGATTCGATGATTTTTGCGCCCTCAACAGGTAAAAAACTGAAACAGTTGCTTTTCTCCATACATTTTTACGTTTTTTCCTATACAAACTGCAGGCTATTAGAGGGAGCGGTTCCCGTGCACAGAAAAAAATCAATTCTCGTAATCGTGAACTAAGTTCACGAATGTGAGAACCACGAAGGAATTTATTCATGAGCATGGTGCATTTGCACTATAAACGTGAATATATTCCTTCGTGGTTCTCGCATTCGTGAATTTAATTCACGATTTTGAGAATCGATTTTTTTCCGTGTGGTCAGAATGAACTCAAATTTGCAATTTAGCCTAGTGATGGGTCATGCTTTGATTTCAGGTGATAACCCCGAGAAAGCCCTGATTTGAACCTCCCTACTGTTCCGTCATGTTGATGCTCATTTGTTTAAAAAAATGTGTAGGGTAGAGTAGTCATCAATGAGACATGGAGAACAATGATAATATGGCTCTCACAAGTCGTAGTTTTAACCAATTAGGCTCATATTTGGGGGAAAGGTGTGTCTGCTGGATAAACGGAGAAAAATGAGTTCCCAAAATCGTGAACAAGCGTTCATGAAAATCCCATGGTACGTTTTTGGAAATCGTGCCATGGGATTTGAACACTTTGTTCGTGGTTCCCATTTGCATGAACGCTTGTTCACGATTTTAAGAACTCTTTTTTCTCCGTGTACACGTCTGCCATAACAACTTTTTTCACTAAAACTGCGAAAACTTTAAAATTTCAGCGATGACCTATACATATTTGTATACATGTTTGGGTAACAAAATTTTCGTAATTAAAATATAAAACTTTTTTCTCAAATAGCCAAACTAATCACCTTTCTTTTGCGTCTAAGACAGCTAAAATCAGATGAAATGACGCAGAGTATGAGTTTTTGAAAAAAAAAAACAGGTATTTTAAAGAAAAATAAACAATGTTTATATTTAGTTTACTAAGTTAATTAAGGGTGACTTTGATAGTCATAGTTTTTCTTTTTAAAATCAGAAACTTTATTTTTAAGTCAAATGTACCATCACTAAGTTCACTGATATAGTTTTTAAGAAAAAATCTAATGTTTATATTTAGTTTACTAAGTTTATTAGCTTTTTAACAAAATACATATACATTAGGGTGGTCCAAATCCGGACTTTTTTGGGGCTACCCCCTGAAATCAAAGATTGTCCCATCACTAGGCTAAATTCCAAATTTGAGCTCATTCTGACCACGGGAACCCCTCCCTCCAATCGCTTAAAGTTTGTATGGGAAAAATCGTCAAAATGTATGGAGAAGAGCAACTGTTTTACTTTTTGACCCGTGGAAGGCGCCATAATTATCCGATTCTTACCATTTCTCAAATGTAGAACCTTCATTAAATTTAGAACAAGTTTCCCGAAGACACCATATTTTTAGGATTTTTTCCCGCGAAGTTATTAGCGCCCAAAACTGACCATTTTTGCGCGGCCAGCTGTAAGGGGCTACCTAACAACGATGTTTATTTCCAATTCGTACACGCACGTGCTCTCTCTCAGGTTCAAACTCTCTCACGAGCTTGCTTGCCTGCCTGCCTGCCTGCTTGCTTACCAACAAGCGCGCGCTGTTTCTCTGCTTGGACTTTTGTCGTCGTCGTCGTTTTCGTTTGCTATCCGCTGCGCTGCGTTCTTGGCATGTTTATTATCATTTTCAACTAAAATAGCAGGTTTGTTTTGAGATATAAAATTCGATATAATATGTGATTAACAATAGAGGAAAAAAGCAACTCGCGACAAAATTTTGAGGCTATGAATTTTGACAGGTATGATTTTCATAAAGTATTCACCTCCTTTTTACTCCCACAGAAAACTTAGGACAATGTAGCTGTCAAACTAGGCCAAATTGTTAAAGTCACTCACAAAATGAACTTTGAGTGATTTGAGTTGCTTTTCTCCTCTATTGTCATCTGTTACTGTAGACTAAATTTTCAAATAGGGATATTGTAATTGAAATTTATTTCTAGTTTTTTAAAATGGTATCATACCAAACTCAAGACTGGGATTTTAACTATTCTAGAAAATATTTAGACTTTTTTTAAAACTTAGTCAAGTATAGATCTAATGAAGAACAAAACACTTAAACAATTCATCTAGGGTTGGTTGACTACTATTGGAACTGTTTTTTCTCTTTTGTATACTGTCAAACAAGCTTAAACATAAAACCTTAAATTTTGAAGTTGCCTCGTAGCCCTATGATCATGATTATTCTTCATTCCATACAATATATTTTAATCTGCCGAAAATAAAACCAACTACCTTACAACAAATTGCGCTTCATTTTGCCTTTGACAATTATTAGAAGTTTATGTCAGATTCCCAAACATCCAAAAAGTGCAACGATGTTTAAAAGAAAAGCCTCAAAAATAGAGATTGTTGAGCCAGTTAGTTTTATATCTGGAATCAAATTGCCTTCGAATGGACAAGCAGTTGGTCGGATGATACTTAGAGTGAAAGAAGAAAATGAAAACTTTAACCAAGCTGCAAGGTATGTGCTATTATTTTGTTTGGAACATATCGTTAGAATATATTTGTATTTAATGCTTTTTGATCAATATTAGAAACGTAATTCGAGAAATAGTTCAAATTTGGGAAAAGTATAGAATACCAAGTCGTTCAGAAAGAAATGCAATAGCCAAGCTGAAGAAATTGTATCAAAACGTAATTGCGCTTAACAAAAATACCACAAACAAAAAAGGATTTCAAGAAAAAAAGGAAAATGAGTTTAAACAAACCCTTGAAAATCTTTTCGATATTGCTCATCACAATGCAATGGAAATGATGCCATCTGAAGATGATAAACAATTCCTTGAATTACAACGGCAAAACAATAGACCGGGATCTGCCTACGCAAAACGCCGACGTGTATCAACTGCTAGGTCACAGCTGTTAGATAATGAATCAAGTGGATCGTCGTTTGTTTTATCTCAGCCAAGTAGGTTATGGATAAGGTTTGTGTTTTGATTTATTTATCAACAGTTTTTAATTTCAAAGGTTCAATATCATTACAATCACCGAACGTATCGCATCAGAAAAGAAATATCATGACACCCTTATTAGCAGCAACACTTGATCGAATCGATTTAACCGATAGAAATGCAATGTATTTGATATCTGCTGTTTAACAAGCCTGGAAATGAATTTAGGTTGGTATTTACTGATGATATGTTTTATTCTAAGTTATGACTAATGAAATATCAATTCCAGATGATTTTATACTAAGCAGACAATCAATACGAAGAGCAAGACTGAATTGCCGCGAAGCTGCTGCCAAAAACATTATAATTATTTGCTTATATTGGCAATTTGCGGCGAGAAATATTAAGCTAACCTAGGACAGAAAGAGGAGAGACAGAATTGAAGATCGCGACAACAGTTTTTTCAAACCTTTTGTCACATGGTGGATAGATCCAGACAGGGCGCTGGCAGTTATAAGGGGAAAGGAGGTGAAGAAGCTAAGGGCCATTCATTCTAAGTGTAATATTTGGTTGAACTAGCTTTTTAGAGAACATTGAAGTAAATGGAATGGCAGTAATTCACTGGGACGGTAAACTTTTACCGGATTTAACAGGTATATTTAAAAAAATACCAAAATGTGTTGTGGATTGAATTTATTTAAACATAATTTTAATAACTAGTTAAACTTCTTTTAATGTTTCTTGCTACATGTTGATTATTTTTAAAATTATCATTGTAGGGCACGAAACGGTAGATCGCCTCCCAGTTCTAGTATCAGCCGGTAAAGATACTAAACTCCTTGGTGTGCCAAAAATGCAGCAGGGTACCGGGTTTAAAAATGATTGGCCGAGATTTGAAAAAGGATTATTCAAGCAATATGGTTGATGCAGAAATTATTTCGGAGCTTGGTGATGACAGATACGAAATTCTAAGCTTTATAAAAGACCAGCTAGTTATGCGACAAGAACGAGACGATTATAAGGAGCTGCTTTCTTTGTCGTTAGCCTTTTTGGGTGTAGAAAGTATAACATTTAAAGTTCCAGAAGCTCACAGTAGAGCCAGATGGATGGCCAAAGCAATTTACTGTTTAAAAATTTGGATGTTTCGATATCAATTTCATATGAGTTCGTTTTTTTCGGTCCTAGCCTTAAAAAATACTAATGGAGCAGAAGAGAGATTACTTCGTTGCCACGACCCAAACCTGATTGCAAACGTTTTGGATTTTAATTTATCTGCTTTTGTTACAAGAAATACCATGGAGTTTTTTGAGATAACGGGAATTTCTTCAGATTTTTTAAAACTGAATCCAAATGAGTGGGAAAACAACGAAGAGTATCTTAAAGGAAGGCAGCTACTGAAAGATCTGAAGGTCTTTAACGATTGTGCAGAAAGAGGTGTTTCCTTAATCGAAAAATTTACAGGTAAACTGACAAAAAATGAAGAACAGTTGCAATATTTGTTGCAGGTGGTCGAGGAACACAGAAAGAAATTTCCAGAAAGAACAAAAAAAAAATTTTAGAGAGTATGAATGAAAATTTGCAGCAATAAATGTATAATTGCCTTGATTTGTAATGATTGTTAATAAAGTATATTTTTGTAAAAAAAACTACCTAAAGGAGCAAAATTTGTATTACCTGAAGATTTTTTTTGAATAATTGAATCAATATCATGTTTTTTTAGCATAACAACTGCTTGTAATGCTTGGAAAAACAAATAAACCCTGTTCACCTGACATTTGCTGTATTTTTTTAAATGAGCCTAAGCTGTTTTTTCGTTGAATTATTTTTTTTCAGTGCACTTTATTAATTTTGACATAATCTAAGAATTCATATGCTAAATATATCTCAAAACAAACCTGCTATTTTAGTTGAAAATGATAATAAACATGCCAAGAACGCAGCGCAGCGGATAGCAAACGAAAACGACGACGACGACTAAAGTCCAAGCAGAGAAACAGCGCGCGCTTGTTGGTAAGCAAGCAGGCAGGCAGGCAGGCAGGCAAGCAAGCTCGTGAGAGAGTTTGAACCTGAGAGAGAGCACGTGCGTGTACGAATTGGAAATAAACATCGTTGTTAGGTAGCCCCTTACAGCTGGCCGCGCAAAAATGGTCAGTTTTGGGCGCTAATAACTTCGCGGGAAAAAAATCCTAAAAATATGGTGTCTTCGGGAAACTTGTTCTAAATTTAATGAAGGTTCTACATTTGAGAAATGGTAAGAATCGGATAATTATGGCGCCTTCCACGGGTCAAAAAGTAAAACAGTTGCTCTTCTCCATACATTTTGACGATTTTTCCCATACAAACTTTAAGCGATTGGAGGGAGGGGTTCCCGTGGTCAGAATGAGCTCAAATTTGGAATTTAGCCTAGTGATGAGACAATCTTTGATTTCAGGGGGTAGCCCCAAAAAAGTCCGGATTTGGACCACCCTAATATACATTTTAGGTAACAATGTTTAAAAGTCGGAATTTTTACTTAAATTCGTTAAAACTAATTTTGTTTATAAAATTATCGATTTATATTACATTTAAAACTGAATTCTTCTTGACGTACGATGTACGATGATCACTTCCCTACCATGTTCAGTATGATTCCGAACCATTCCATACGTACACATTGTGTACTCTTCATTTTTTGGAAAAAATATGAAACCTATCAAAGTCGCCCCGTTTTACGGTATTTGCAAAAAATGACGATAACTGCCATTTTTCGAACCACCCTAGCACGATGTAGGTCACCCTAATGGCCAAACAAAAAAAAAAACTAGTCGAATTATTTTTGCCAAGGAACCCCCCAATAAATTTTGAGCCCAATCGAAGAACTTTTTTGCGGTTTAGGCTCTTTTCAAATGGATTTGCTGTATGATTATACAAAATTTCAATACTTTTTAGTATAACTTTTATTAATCAATGTTAAATGGTGGCAAAATTGCTTTAAAATGGCCAAAGTAGAGTAGAGTGTCTCATTGATACCCACCAGTCTCATTGTTCCTGCCAAGTGCGTCTACAATGAGACAGTTGAACAGCTCTGGCAGTAGAGGTTGGATCGATCTCATACTTGGGTCAATGTTAGAACACATTAAAAGAAAGAAAATGCAACAAAAAGCTCAACAAAACATGCTGATGAAAAATATACATAAATCGTTGAAAGTTGAAAACCAAAAGTGTCTTATTGATGACTACCCTACCTTATTAATTGTCTTGCTTAGTGATAAAAATGATCAAACTTCATTGAAGCTATGCTGGTAAATATTTTTCATCAACCAAGTATACAACATTTAAGGGAACATTTCAAATTATAAGCACTATGATTCATATATTTGTATGTTCTTGTAAGGTTTCTGGTGATTTTACTTTGATTTGATTGATTGATTTTGAAAATGGTACATTAGTATTAGTAAACTATTCTTTGCAATGAGAACATTTAATGAGCTAAAAATCATTCAAATTAAGAAAAATCAAAGTAGTGTGGTTGATCTATTGCTTATACCAAGGCTAAAACAGAGTTAGAGTAATTGAATTCGGACCTATTTTCAATTCTTCCTCCCATAAAACTTAAATATTATCCAGCTAGTTCAGTGTAGTAAGTACTGATGTAGGGAACTGAAGGCTAGAGGAATGGTTGCGAATGATCATTTTTGATCTTGATTGAAAGGCAGGGGAATTTGTACCCAGTACCAGGTCTAATGACTTCGTATGCTGAACTCAAAGCATACGCAAATTGGCAAAGTTCATTGTCACGGTCACCA